>NW_006293914.1:171871-183071 GCF_000327345.1 Myotis davidii
TTCTTATTGCCACTTAATTGCTTTATGTTTTATCACCACTTCAAAATGAATTTTTAAAATCTCCAGTTTTAAATGTCATTTTCCCAAGAGGTTAGGTCTTATACCTCAGTGAAAATTATTTTTTTAATAGACTTGATTGTTTTAGAGCAAGTTTAGGTTCACAGCAAACTGAGCAGAAAGTATAGCATTCCCATTACCTCTGCCCCACAATATCTTAATAAGTTTTGTTTCATAGTTTCGTTTAATTACTAATATTTCAACATGCCTGAAATATTATTGTATTTTAAACAATCTTGACATATGTTGCTGTATTAGGCTTTAATCTGTTGTTTTCAGGTAGATTCCACTCTGCATTCCCAGTCTGCACTTCTTTTGCTCCTTCCTTACACATACATTTGCTGATGCACATCATCTGGATGTTCTGCTGGCTCCAACTCAACATGTCCATAAATTGGAATCAGTATATTATTCCCCTCTTAAAACCGGTTTCTCTTGTGATCCTTACATCAGTGATGATTATACCATCCAGAAATCTGGAGACTGATTTCCTAGTTTTTCCTTTCTTATCAGACACATTCAATCATCATGTCTTGCAGATTGTATCTCCCAAATTCTACCCTTATCCCTGTTATTGTTGCCCCAGTTCAGGAATTCCTCATCCCTGGCTTCCTAGCTCACCTGCTTTTAGTCTTGTTCAAATTCAGCCCACAAACCAGAGTGATCCCCCTAAAATTCAAACATCTTAAAGTCTCCCCTTGCTTCCAGAAGAAAACCCAAGGTCTTTCCTGACCTGGCTCCTGCCCATCCTTTTAGCACCCTTTTAGCACGCCTCCCATTGCTACACCCAAGCATCATTTTCCTCTAGCTTTTCTGATTGGAACCTCTTGAATGAATGGGGTAGTATAGTGATTACAAGCACAAACTCAGGTGCAAATTAATGCTTCACCAGCTGGGTCAAGTTTTACTTAAACTTTCTGAACCTCATTTTTTAAAAAATATATTTTATTGATATTATACAGAGAGGAAGGGATAGGGATAGTTAGATACATCAATGAGAGAGAAACATTGATCAGCTGCCTCCTGCACACCCCCTACTGGGGATGTGCCTGCAACCAAGGTACATGCCCATGACCGGAATTGAACCTGGGACCCTTTAGTCCACAGGCTGACGCTCTATCCACTGAGCCAAACCGGTTAAGGCTGAACCTCATTTTCTTTATTTGTAAAAGAGGATAGCCTAACTACTTCAAATGATTATTATGAAGAGGAACTATGATAATATTGGCAGAAATACTTGGCATAGAGTAAGCATTTGATATGTGGTGGTTTATTATTATCATTTTATACTAGTCCATCCCTCACTAATCTTGCATCGTTCCCTTCTTTTGTGTGGTTTCGTTTAGCAATTATTTTTTTGACCACCCACTCTGTGTTAGTATTCTAGAAGCTGGGCAAACTTTGATGCACCAGAATGACATTCTGTTGTTCCCATTAATTCCTTCTTATGCTTAGAAACCTTTCTTGACATTACTAGGTGTGGGATGCTCTGTGGTACCACTTCCTGTTGTATATTATTCTAATTGTCTTGTTTCACTTATCAACTTATCATGCTATAGAGCTAATGGTTATTAATGGACTCCACTATTAGATTGTCATTTTCTTGCAAGAAGGGTGTGAACTGTATTTTATTAATTTGTGCACATAGAATACTAATAGTGCCTAATATTTATTCATTTAAATACACAGAGTTGGACAAACGGAAGATAGTCAGTGAATGTAAATAAAAATTTGAGTTAATAATATACTTTTCTTCTATTGTTTACTACAAGTGTACAGTATTTTATCTCTCTTTGACTTTTAGGGCTACCCTAGGAACCTGCCTCCTAACTCTGTCTTTACAGGAAATAAATGCAATTTGAGTACAAATAACTAACTTTAAAATGAAGCTTAAGAGTTTAATTCTTTGTAACTTGGGACTTACTTTAGTGTGAGAAAATTTCATGCCTTGAGCATTGCAAAGATCTGAACCTGATGACGTCACATTGGTTTTATTTTCATGTTTTTAGATTTTATCAACATCCATTTTTAAAGTTTGTCTTTATTGGCTTTTAAGTGATGTGTGCTCAGCTGAGTACATGTTTTGACAATTTTTTCTTTCTTTCCTGTGTTCTTTCTTTCTATAGGCTTCCTTCCCTGGGAACTTACACTTGGTATTGGTTCTACGTCCAACCAGTTTTCTTCAACGAACTTTTACAGACATTGGATTTCGATTTAGTCAGGAAGATTTCATGCTCAAACTACCGGTAAGAGTATGTTTTTAAAAATGTGTTGTTCCTTTTATTCTCATGAAGGTATTGTACCATGCTGTTGATGTTTTATATGTGCTCGTGAATAATTTAAAAGAAATAGAATTTGTCTTCCAAAAATGTAAATTTAAAAAGCCTAAAAGTCATCTGCTTCTGCTGTTAAAGGAATAGATTAATGAATTTTTAATAAGGAAATTCCTTTTTAAAAAGATATATGTCACATATGTTACATATACAGGGTGGGGCAAAAATAGGCTTACAGTTATGAGTACAGAGTTTATTATTGTATTATTTATTAATTATTGTATTATTTTTCATACAAACAACAGTAAACCTACTTTTGCCCCACTCTGTATGTGTGCATGTGTGCATAAAATCAAGACATTTCATTTTAGAAAATAATGAATATGTGTTTTATGTTTTTGAACTTCCATGAACTTACATCCTGAGCTAGTTCAGAATATTATGTATTTGTTTTTATAACAGATATTTTTATATGTTTTTAGGGCTAGGAATAAGGTGCTCATAAATTTTGATACTTTTGCAAAGATCAGTCTCTCCTGATAAATTATAACTGACTACATGAAGTCCTTTTGCTTTGTGGTAGGCATAACATTCTTTCAAAAAGTTGACCATTAGATCAAGGAGAATCAGGTATTTGGGTTTTTATGGAAATTAATTTTGCTTTACAGATAAATGTTTTGTAAATGAAAACTGTTATTACCTGAAGAAGGTAGTGCTGCATACATATGTGGGGGTTATACAGGAGAGAATTTTTAGAACCATTTATAAAAGATAAATTTCTTCTAACTGAAGGCTAATTTCATTATACAGTTGAATGGAGGGATGCCACAAAAGGCAGTTAACAGTATCTTTCTTGCTTATTTATATAGGTTGTTATGCTGAGCTCAGTTAGTGATTTGCTGACATACATTGATGACAAGCAATTAACCCCCGAGTTAGGCGGCACCTTGCAGTACTGCCACAGTGAATGGATCATCTTCAGAAATGTATGTTTCTTTTGCCCTTACTGTAGAGCCTATAGTTCATGTGAGCTTTTAAATCTAGTGCTAGAGTTCTTTTCCTCTTTGGGAAAAACAGATTTCTGGGGGCTCCTATTTTTTTAAAAAAAAACATATATAAGTCAATATCTTGATTTTCTTCTATAGGAAATACCTAGAAATGATGAAGAATCACTGAGGATGGCAGTTGAAGGAGAGGCCTAGGGAATAAGGAGATCTTCTTCTGTTCACCCCTTCTGTGGCCATTTAGTAACTTGAAGAAACAAAGGGTTGAGATTCAAATCATAGCACTGATGATTTTTAGCTGTGTCGCCTTGCACAAGTTATATAACCTCTCTGAATCTCAGTTTTCCCAGTTGTAAAATGGGAATAATAATACTTTAACTTATAGGGATCTTGGGAAGATCAAAATGTTTATCATGGGGCCTGACATACGGTGAGCCCTCAAAAAAAATGCAGATCATGTCTTGGCCAGGTGGCTCAGTTGATTGGAGCATTGTCCTGTATACTGAAATGGTTCGATTCCCAGTCAGGGCACATGCCTAGGTTGTGGGTTTGATCCTCAGTCAGGGAGTGTACGAGAGGCAACCGATCCAATGTCTCTGTCTCTGCCTGTCTGTGTCTCTCTCTCCTGCTCCCTCCCTCCCTTCTTCTCTCTAAACATATCCTTGGGTGAGGACTAAAAACTGCAAATCATATTGTTAATCTTACCATCCTAATGGTGCTCCTGAGGAAGTTATATTTGTAGCAAAGTCTCCTTCTGTTCTAGAAGTTTACAAATAGGCAAAGGTCTGGCACCTCACAGGGGTGAATTTGTGGTCTAAGAATCTTTGCTCCAAATCCCAGAAACACAGGAACCTTCGGAAGGATGTAACTAAATGATGTTTAATTAAACCGGGGCTCTATTTTTCTCACGTTTATTCTTCATTCAATGGTCCTAGTCATTCATATGAAAGTATATTGTTAAAATTAGCAGTGCTAGCCTTTTACTGAAAAGGCTATAAGTAAAAAAAGCAGATACCTTGAGCTGTGTGGTAAACAGGGGGATTTAGATGGTCTCTTTATGTTGTCCTTCTTTCTCTGAGTAATTGATTTGGAAACAAAATAAATAACAAAATCTTACTTGACATTTTAGGGCAATAGAACCTGAAATGAATTGCTATGAGTAGATGTTCCCTCATCACCTCATTCCATCACCTTGCTTGGAATGCTAATACTTGTTCATAAACTATAATAAATATAAAGTGACTTTGATATTCTCATCTATCTTCAGAAGTAAAGCTATTATAAAGTAATTTTACAATTACAGAGTTTACTAGAATAAGGAAAACACTATTTTTAAGGTCGTAAAACAAATTACTCAGTACATGACATCTTTAAGAAATAGTTTTCATCAGTGTCTAAGAAATAAGTACAGAAATTTAGATAAAAGGCATTGAAGAAGACTCTTCTCCTGACTATAGATTTTGGAGGCTTAGATGCAAAGTTAGTTGATTGTCAAGGGCAATGCCAACTTTCCTTAGCAGAGGAGAGTTTGTAGTTTATGCGTTTGCTCTCATACCTAAATAAAAGTAAATACAATTACTGACCCAGCTTTTGATATGCTGGCAGGGTTTCCATAGAATTAAAGGAATCACTGGTTCTTTGCAGGCTATAGAAAATTTTGCCCTCACTGTGAAAGATATGGCTCAAATGTTACAATCCTTTGGAACCGAGCTAGCTGAGACAGACCTACCAGAAGATATTCCTTCAATAGAAGGAATTCTTGCAATTCGTGCTGAAAAGTATCACCTGTTAAAGGTATGTCTGATAGAGGAGATGAACAAATGTTTTCCATGGTCTTTTTCTAGAGAGGTATTCAATGTGTCCATTTCACACTGATTAGTGGGTAGGAAGACAAAAGATATATTTATATATTATAAAGCACACTAATATAAATAAGAATACAAGAGGAGAATGTCCTGGATATGTTGAATGTAAGTGTCCCTTTTGCAAATGATGTATTCTCTTGGTAAGTTGTTAATTTGTAAATTGAATAGTTTATAAATGCTCTGCGTCATTTTTGTTACTATATATTGTTTATCCTGTGAAAAGGCACTCTCATTTGGAAAGTTAGAGTGAATATCAATAGGCACACACCTTGCCACAGGTAGGATGTAAAATGGAGAACCTGATGAGAAGTCAGGAGGTCTGGTTTCTAGTCTCAACTTTGCCATATATTAGCATTGGGACTAAGCCAAACATTGATAAATTAATTACAAACTTTCTCTTCCATAGAGTAGTAGTTCTTGATGTTTTCTTCAATAACTAAGAAGTTGATTTAGCTCTCCTACCCAGTTGTTTGGAGTGTTGGGTTGTGAAAGTTTCTGAGTCACCAAATACTTTGAATTCACTTTTCCCAAAAAGTTTATGAATGATCTGAATAACCACTAAGCTTCCATGTAGACTCATGTTCTTCATATGATAATAGGCTAGCTGGGGTACTGACAGGTACAAGCTTGATATAGAGGTGACATTTAAAAAAAATATATATATATATATTTTTTACAGGGAGGAAGGGATAGAGAGTTAGAAACATTGATGAGAGAGAAACATTGATTCAGCTGCTTCCTGCACACTCCCTACTGGGGATGTGCCTGCAACCAAGGTACATGCCCTCGACCAGAATCGAACCTGGGACCCTTTAGTCTGCAGGCCAACACTCTATCCACTGAGCCAAACTGGTCAGGGCTAGAGGTGACATTTTTAAATTAAGAAGAGGAGAGAAAGTGAAATTTTGAATCACAATCTAAAAGCAAAACTGTTCAAGGAAAGAATGCACTGTCTCTCAAATGCTGTGTGTTGGATAATTTGCTTACCCTTTCAAAGTTTCAGTTTTTTTCATATTTACAATGAGGTTGTTGATGATGACACATGCATACTTTGTAGAGCTGTTGTGAGAATGAAATGAAGTACATGATATATGTACTGCAGTGTTTGGCACATAGTTGGCAATAGCTCTGAATGTTTATGTTCTTATTAGAGGCCCAGTGCACAAAATTTAAGCAAGGGTAAGGTCCCTAGTGGCTGCCAGCTGCCTGCTGGGGCCTTCCTTCATTCCGCGCCACCCCTCATGGTCAGCACACATCATAGCGAGCGATCGAACTCCCAGTCAGTCGAATTCCCGAGGGGACACTTTGCATACTAGGTTTTTATATAGAGAGATTCATATTGATGGTGGTGTCATGGAACATGTTTCCACAAAAATACATGTACACTCCATTTTTTGATCTCCTGAAGGAAGCCATTATTACTCTTACATGCCTGAAAAATTCACCGTCCAAGGTTAAAACCTTCTGAATAGAAGCATATGCTTCATGATAGATTAATTAATCCAAATGTAGACATAATACTTAAGGCAGGCAGTGATGGGCAACAATGAAATTTTAGTAGGAAAGGCATTTACCTAACAATATCTGAATATATATTAAATACTATTTGCAATTGTATGCTTTCTAGTGTGGTACACTTTATTATGCTATTATTGTTTTATTGAAGTACATTAAAAATATTAACAGAATAGAATAACTTAGAACTCTCTACCAATAAAAGAAGGAGGCTACAAATGGTGCATTGGGTACTTCTGCCTGTAAAGATCTTATAGAAATGGTGATTGTAGCATCCATCTCAACAGGCAGAGGCTTCTTGGAGATTCTCACAGCTTTTGGATTCTGTGGTATTCCTTGATGGTTTCAGTTATGAAAGCAAAGACCATTCTAAACTACTATATTTATTCTGCATGCTATAGATATATTCTTCCTTCTCTTCAGGTTATTCAGATTAGGTTACTGGCAGGTATTTGATACATCCCCTATTGTACCTTTGTACAGAATGATATTACAGCTGTAACCAAAGAAGGAAAAATTCTGCTAACAAATCTGGAAGTGCCTGACCCTGAAGTAGCTATCAGTTCAAGATTTGAACATCAGGAGCAAATAAGTGGTGACTGGCAAACTGTGAATAAGTGAGTACTTTCTTTTGGGTATAGAGTTACTTATTTTATACTTTTGAAAGAGAATTATGCATTTTTGCTACAATCTGTTAAGTGTTAAAGTATTCCTGGATCTCTGGAAATTTAAGAACTCATTCCTGAGTTGTCTCACAGAAGTTCATTTGCTTGCAAACTAGGTTCTGTGGACAGGGATGTTCTTTACTTGGACCAAGTGTTATAGGCTGTGACTTTGCCTATAATTCTTAATGTCCATACCCAGTTTATGTACCTACTTATAAAACAAGCCTTTGTTTTTAAGGAATTCTATGACTTTTCTTTGTTAAGATTGCTGACTCAAGTACATGATATGGAAATTGCTTTTGATGAATTTTGGGAAAAACACCAACTAAAAATGGAGCAGTATCTGCAACTATGGAAGTTTGAGCAGGATTTTCAAGAGGTCAGTTAAACATTTCTTTTTCAAAAAATTGATTTTAGAGAGAGGAGGGAGAAAGAGAGAGAGAGAGAGATTGAGAGAGATTGACATGAGAGACAAACATCGATCAATTTCCTCCTGCATGCACCCTGACTGGGGATTGAACCCACAACCTGGGTTTGTGACCGGATCAGGAATTGAACTCTCGACCCTTTGGTTCTCGGGATGACACTCCAATCAACTGAGCCACACTGGTCAGGGCTAAATATTTCTTTATACATTTATTTTCATTATTTCAGAGTTCTTTATTCCTTGATTATTAGAAATAGTCTCCAAGATGACCATTTAAACCCATGGAGAGATGGGGTTGGGGGAGGAGGCAACTGTGAGTGAACCTTGACCTTGAATGAAGAAAAAAACTACTAAATGCCAAGACTTCTACTTCTGTGGATCATTCAGTTCCATCAAAACAGCACTTATGTGCTAACATATATGAGAAAGACTAAAGTTTTAGTCTACTCTGATGTTTGTTATTCAAATTTACTTTAAATATAAAATGCTTTCAGCTTATGGGGTAGCTTTCCTAGAAAATAATATCAATTTCTTTCTTGATTTTTCAAAATACCATATTCCTCTGCTGACTGTGTTTTAAATGATCTAACAAAACTTTTTTTTTCTGATTCAGCAATTTATATTTATGAAAAGCCTGGTGGATGAAATTAAATCATATTTAGTTATAAATCATCTAAAAGGTTATAAGTATATTCTATTTGGATTCTTCTGGAAAATCCATCATATATAGTCAAGAGATACAAAATTAATTTCCTTTTTTTAAGTTGACATCTGCTGGTTGCTTTATTTAATTTTTTTTACATTAAAGGCAAGGCTAAAATAAAAAAACTCTGAACTTATGCTTTTAACCCCAGTAGAATCAAAGAATAGCTATACTTCTAAAGTAGCTCCAATAAAGCAAATATTTTTCATGTAAGTACGAATATTACATAAACAAGGTAAAATATAAATATTTAATTTTGTACTTAAGTTGAAGGGTTACCATTGAAGTCAATTATAGATGTTTACTCTAAAAGAGGTTACTATGAAGACTGCAGACTCAAATACTGATAATGGTTATTCAAAATTCAGTTAATGGATTACCTAGAAAATAGGTTGAATTGGAACCCATTGTGAGTTTTATAATATTCATTAGCAATAGGTTTTAAAGACATAAAAAGCTATTGTTTCCATATAAATTAGGAGTTTAAAAATCATCTCTAGTGTTTTCAACTGTCACGTGGCCATAAACCAAAGACCCAAATAATTAAAAATGATCAGATACTATTTAGGCAACGATTCTCATGTGCCAGTACTTTTAATGTTGTGTACATAAAATTATAGTAAAAAGATGACTGTAAACAAGATGTAGCTCCTCCATTTTCCATGATCAGCATTACCCCACAAAATATCAGTGAAAGGTATGAGTTTGAAAAAAATGGAAGATACCAAACCTGTTGCACTGCATTGAATTCCATTTGCAATTTTAGTAGAGCAAACAGATCCTGGATGTTTCTGTGTGGAAAAATTAATTTTATATTTCTTGAGCTGGAAATTTTCTTCTGATAATTCAAGAGTATGACTGGGCAAAAGTTCATTTTTCAAACAAAAAATGTGTTTGAAGAAGATCATGGTTTTCAAAAGGTCCACTTATTGAAAATTCAATAACTGGAATATTGCCCTTTAGCTGAGATCCAAGTCCTCTGGTATTCATCTTTCCTCAGTCTGTGAACAGCCTTTCAGCTCCATCACTGCCCTAGATTTAGTTGCTTCTTTTCTTTGCAATCATGTCCAAGCTCCTCACAGTCTCTTTCATATATGTTACCAGGGAATCCATGAAAACTCAGTTCTTTTCTGTCTTCCATGTGGCCAGCTTTTTTTCTACCCATGAGTGGCTTACTTGCTTGGTATTTCATTTGTTCTAGCAGGATTAGGTCTTGGAGGGGCACTGCATTCTGGACACAAGGCACAGTTACTACCAGTCCTTTCCCTCCTATGATTCAAACAGATTTTGAAATGCCATGCTCTCCATGAAATCGTCCTGAAAGAATAGGTCAAATTGCTCTTGGTCCTTCTAGATATTTGTGTCTCTCTCTCTTCCCCAAATGAACACATGGAAAAGTAACACTTTCCCTGATCATACCTATTATACCTCTCTATATATCTTAATTTGCATCCATATTAAATTTTTATACTGCAGTTATTATTCTGTTTCTTCTTGGATTATAATCTCACTGACATGATCTGTATTTCATAGTGACATCAGATAGACTCTGCATATTTAGGAAGTTAACTTAAAAACTTGTTTGGCAATTTCAAACTTTCATAACATTTTGAATATTGTCAAATGTGATGTTTTTGAATATATAGAATAGGAATATTATGTTGCATAATTATAGTACAGTTACCAAATTTAGTACATTCAACAATAATGTGATACTTTTGTATTATCTACTGTCAGTATTCCAATTTTGCCAACTGACTTGATACTCTCATTTTTTGCCATCAATAAGAAGTTTACTGTTTTTTAAAAAATCCAAATGCTGACATTGCCCAAATTAACACGTTTATTTACATTTTTATAAAGTTAAACTGCTGAATGTTGTTTACTGAAACATTTTAACTTGCATCAATGCTTTATGTTCCCATATTTATATTAAAAAATTCTCACACAAATGAAAATGGGAATACTGCTAATACCTGATTTTTGTCCCCTTTTTGCAAGCATATACTTAGGTAACTTTTGACCCATAGAAAAAAAAATCTAATGTTCAGAAATACCAATAACAGGAAGAAGAGAATTTTTTTTAACAGAATGAAATGTTTCCTTCTTAGTGGATTCTTAAGCACACTCTCCTCATATGTGGTGTGCTAGCTGGATGTCTTTTGGCATAATTATTACATGTTTGGCGTGGATAGCACACAGGTTGGTGTCTTCAAAAAGGCTAACCAGATAGGCCTCATTTGCCTCCTGGAAAGCACCAATAGGTGCATTCTGGAAGCATAGATCTGTTTTGAAGTCCTGAGCAATTTTTCACACCAGATACTGGGAGGGAAGTTTGTGAATCAGAAGTTCAGCAAACTACTGCTAACGTCTAATTTTAGGAAGTTCCATGGTACCAGGCCTGTAATGATGAGGTTTATTCACCCCTTTGGTAGAAGGTGTACTCTTGAGAGTGACTTTGGTAGCTAGTGGCTTCCTCGGTGCTTTACCACCAGTCTATTTGCAGGCAGTTTGCTTTGTATGAGCCATTGTATAGAGAGACCCATTCTTCAGCTATCCTTTTTTAAAAAAAATTGATTCTTTTTTTTTTTTTGAGAGAGAGAGAGAGAGAGAGAGAGAGATATCAATTGGTTGCCTTCTCTAAGCGCCCGACCAGGAATCAAACCCACAACCTAGGTGTGTGGCCTTGCC
>NW_006293914.1:183112-183446 GCF_000327345.1 Myotis davidii
ATTGTCTCCCCTACACACTCTGACTGGAGATGGAAACCAAAACCTGGGTATGTGTCCTGATGAGGAATTGAACCCATGATCCTTCAGTGCACAGGATGATGCTCCAACCAACCTTATTTTCCCATGTATAGTACGGGGTCCAGTCTAGAGAGTCTTGTATGGCATTAAGTTGTCACGTCCCCTTAGTTGCCTTTAATCTAGAACATTTCTATAGCCATATTTTGTCTTTTTTATGTATTTTTTATTGATTAAGATATTACATATGTGTCCTTGTCCCCACGTTACCCTTTAACCCCCCCCCCCCCCCCCCTCTCCCCCCCCCCCCCCCTTCACT
>NW_006293914.1:184083-201598 GCF_000327345.1 Myotis davidii
AAAAGTGTGGTTTTGAATTCTATATACAGCAGCCTGCTTTCCTCCAGTTCTGTCATTAGTGTCCTGTTTCTTTGTCCTACATTTTTTATGCTTTGCTGTGTTGATAGAGTGGCTTTCTGTGCTAAGTGTCCCAATTACCTGATGTAGACACTCTTGGTGCACCCCGTTGTGGGCTTTGTGCACAGTCTTGTTGTAGTTATGCCTTGTTTATTGTAAGATCACTGGGAGGAATTGACCTCCCGGCCCAATGGCTGTGAGAATCAGCTGTGTCTGAAGTGGGAGAACTTCTGTGCTGAAGACACTATTATGGGGTGAGACTTGCTTCAATGGGGCTTTGGTGCTCACTGAGTCTGCCCCCTGAGTGTGTCCCTTATGGATCTGAGGAGTTGTAATCTGGATGGTCCCCCTCTGACCACTGGGTACAGTGGCTCTTGGATCTAAGGAGGTGCTAATTAAGCCTCTGCCTGCGGTTACCCAGCAGGAGCTACGGAGAGAACTGCAGATTCCCCTTCCTTTTTTGGAGTTTGGAGGTGCCCTGATGAGGCTCGGCTGTGAAGCAATGCAAGCCGCTGTGGGGCCTTGGGCCTTCTCTTGGAAGTTCTGGGTCTGTCTGCTTGTCTTTTATGACATTAACATTTTTAATAATAGAGTCCTTTTTATTTATTTTATTTTTAATTGAAATTATTGGGGTGACATTAGTTAATAAAATTATATAGATTTCAGAGGTACAATTCTATAATACATCATCTGTATATTGTATTGTGTGATTTCACTGACATGTGGAATATAATGAACAAAATAAGCTGATGAACAAAATAGAAACAGAGGCATGAATACATGGAACAGACTGATAGCTGTCAGAGGGGAGGGAGAGGGAGCTGGGTGAAAAAGATGAAGGGATTAAGTAAAAAAATAACTTATAGACAGATAAAAGTATAATACAGTCCTTTTAAAAATAAAATCTTCTTTTTGAATTTGTCTGACATTTTCTCGTGATTAGATTAATCTGTGTATGACTGCCTAGAATATCGCATATGTGATGTGTCCTTCTGAAGGTATCACATCTGGAGGAAATTAAGTCCACTGATCCCTCATTGTTGATGTAGACTTTGATCACCCAGTTAGGGTGCTATTAAATTTCTCCACTGTATAGTTACTTTTTTCCACTTGTATCTAATAGGAAATGTGTGGGGAGAGAATTTAAGGCCATGAAAATATCTTTTAAAAATATATTATTGATTTCAGAGAGGAAGGGAGAGGGTAAGAGAGATAGAAACTTCAATGATGGGAGGGAATCATTGATCGGCTGCCTCCTCCATGGCCCCTACTGGGGATCCTGCCCACAACCCATGTGCCCTCACCAGAATTGAACTGTGATCTTCTGGTTCATAGGTCGACGTTCAACCCCTGAGCCACAGCGGCTGGGCCCATGCAAATATCTTGCTCCTCATCAAAAGATAACCATAGGTTTAATATCAATTGATCTTTCTTGATTTAAATAGTCTTTATTATAATAGTTGTGAAATACTGGGGTTTTTTTTCTCTAGTGTCTCCTCCACATTTACCAGTTCACATAGGCATGCTACTGTAAGCAAGGGTCTTCCCTTCTCCTTATCTATCTATCTATCTATCTATCTATCTACCTATCTATCTCTATCTGTCTATATTTTTGGGTCCATGGCTTCATAGGTTTTTAATGGTTCATAATTTATTACTGCTCTTACTATTTTGGTGTTTCAAGCTAACTACCATGTCCTGGTGATATGACCAAATATTATTTTGTCATTTCTTTACTTTCTAGCATAAAGAGATGGTCCAATCCTTGGAACCAGACATTTTCTAGAAGCTCTGGTTTCTTTCTCTGGGAAATGATGTTAAAGATCAACATCTGGATGCTAGGAGTCCTCATTGCTACTAAAGGGTCTTTGTTTCTAGAACTGTTCACCATAGAGCTAGGGAATATATATGTATAGGTATATATATTTATACATACTTCCATACATGTCTACATATACATGTTTTCATATGTACATAGTGATATTTTATAAATAATCAATACACACTGATATCTAAGAGGTTAAATTTTAGCAGATTATATGAATTACTGTGAATAAAATAACTGAAAATATTTTTCATATGTGCAATTTTTCATATTGATGTTCTTATTTAATAGCATTTCCTATACAACTTGATTATTAAGGGAAATGCTTAATAATTTATTTGCTTGTAAGACTAATTTTTATTACTATTTTTAGCTTGTGCGTGAAGTTGAACTTCTATTAAATCAACAAGCAGAGTTGGCAGATGTCACAGGGAATATAGCTCATATAAAACAAAAAATAAAACATTTGGAAAACTTAGATGAAAATTCTCAGGTAAGATTACATTTCAGATGTTCATTATATTTATGGAGTATAATAGTACATTTTGATGCTTTTCAGTGGTTGAAAGCCTTATTATGATTACTGGTAATCTCTCAGCAACAATCTATATAATTTTTTCAATAATATTGGTCAGTTTTCCGTTCTGTTCAATGTGGGCCTGAAGTGACACTGCATATATCATGTAGGAAGCTTCTTAGATAATGGTGTGAAATATTTTAGGCCTGCCAGTGGGAACAAGATCATAAATCATTTTGAAGAAGCTAGGAAAATGTCTATCAAGAATCCTATCTGGGTACTTGGAAATAAGGGAAACATACAAGAACATAATTCCATAAATATCCATCATTTGTTATATCTATTTGAACCAGCATACATTCATATAGATAGATCTACTTAATCTGACTAGCTGTGTGACCTTACTTAAATTGATTACATTTTCTAGGCCTCAATGTCCTAATTTATAAATTGGTGATGAAAGGACCTACTTTGCAGAGTAGATTTTAAGGATTCATTTAGGTGTTGTAGATAAAACACTCAGCACAGTACCTGAGATACGTGACTCGAAAGAGCTAGCTGCCAGTCGTAAAGTTTAGACTCATGGCTTTACTAGTTAACAAACCCTAGCTTTGCTCTCCTGTTTTGTATAAGAGGGCAAGGCCATGGTTTTTAAGGTGGGTTTTCAGCAAACAAATAGATTTATGGGTGAACCACCAGCACCAAGAAACAAAAATTGAGAGGTAGCAGTTGTGGTGACCAGTTCTGGAATTGTGCTTGTAGATCTTTGTGATTGTGGGGCAATTTACAGATCCCTATGGTAGGGTAGAAAAAGAAGGCAAACTGGGTTGGAAACTAGGGGGCTTTGGTTTTATTGTTTGTTTTTGTTTTTTAATAATTTTCAGTTGTAATTGTGATGAAAGACATAACAAAATTTAGTATTTTAACCATTTTAAGTGTACAGTTAAGTAATGTTTAATGTATTCACATTGTTGTGCAACAGATCTCTAGACCTTTTTCATCTTGCAACACTGGAATTCTATTCCATTAAACTGCTTCATATTTTGACCCTGGTTTGCCCAGTATCTGGATAGGCTAGTCACTTCTTCATATGGGGCTTCGGGTTTCTTTATTTTACGTCGACAAACATTTCCTGAGCTCCTATTATGTTTCAGTCACTATGGTGGGGGCGAGTCAGCAGTTGATGTGAAGGCAAGGCCTTTAAGATCCCTTTTGACATGCAAACCCTGTGATAGGTTCACTTCAGATCTGTAAAGGTGTCAGGTGGATTTCCAAGGCTGACATGTGTGAAACCAATTAGCTTTCTTTGGCTGGTGTGTACTTAATTTGGTTCTGTTCTAAATCTGTACAACCCACAAGAAGCAAATCTCATTCCTATTCTGGGAGGCTGGATAGTTTTATTTTTATATTACCAGAAATGTGTGAGTTTCTGATATAAACTGCTATAGCTAATTACTGTAACAGCTTTTTTTGCAGCCTGTAAAAGTATGATATCAAATCATATTTTTGGCAAAATATCTCCTTGCTCAATCAATCTGCTTCTTAATTATTCCCCCCTCTCTTTGAACAGAGATCATGCAGTTATTATTTTACTTCTTTCTTAAAATCAGGACTTGTTAGCAAAGGTCCAGTATGTGATTTTACATGGACACAGACTTACATCAAATCACCATTATGCACTTGATTTGATCTGCCAGAGGTGCACCGAGCTACATTATCTTTCTGATATTTTGGTTAATGAGACAAAACACAAACGGATACAACTCAGCTGGACCTTCGAAATGCATAAACGTCTACAGCAGGTAGTGTCATGTGGCATGGTACATTTCTTAAAAGGAAGATAAATATTTTTCCTGGGTCCTTCTCAGAGGTTATATGGTCAAGGTCTGGTATAGCTTTGGAATTTGCAAGAGCTCTGAGTTTGACTATGCTTATTTAATCCATATTAACTCTGCAAAATTCATAGCAGGTTAGTATTATAAGAATTTAGGCCTCTGTTCTAAATACTGAGATTGTGGTTGTGATGGCTTCTTTCTATTTTGGGTACATCTCTGAATCCTCTACTCTAGTGATAGTTTGCAGACAGAACACTTTACAAAACCTTGGGGGGCATTTTGATAAAACCTGAAACTCTTCCCACATTTCATAGTTATAGCAGTAAAAAATTAAAGTGACTGGAAAATATTCTGCCATTGCTTGAGGGTCTGACCCCATTCATGGGTAAGCAGTGAAGATAAGATCTGTTCCTGGCAGTGGAATGAAAAATAGGGATCATTTACAGGCATCATATCTGAGATTGAACATTTTAATCTGCACATCTTCTATGGCAAGGAAACTTTTATCCTTGTCCTGAGCAATCATTATGCTTTCATACTATACTTTATATTTTGCTAGGAGTTTCATATTTCAGTTATTGATTTTGGGAAAATAGCATGCAGCTCAAATATTAGTATTGATAGAATGGTCAGGCTTCTGTTGCAGAATGATTTCCTTGTTATGAAATGAGTGCAGTGCTTCCCAGGTTTGGTTGTGCATCAGAAATACCCGTGGAGCTCTGTAAACATATAAATACCAGGCTTATGGCCCTGAGCTACTGAATCAGAGTTTCTGGAGACACAACCTAGATATCTTTATTTTTAATAACTCTGAAAGTAACCCTGATTGACAGAAGCCAGGACTGATAAACTGATAAATACTGTCTTAAGGGACAAACATATATGTTTTCATTTACTCATAGTTATGGTGTGTGTGTGTGTGTGTGTGTGTGTGTGTGTGTAGTGTGCTCACCAGGCTCTTCAATGCTGTGGTGAAGGAGAATGTCTTCTAGCTAATCAGGAATAGATAAGTTTCAGTCTAAAGAAAATGCTCAGAAAGCCCTCCAAGATATCGAACATTTTCTTGAAATGGCTCTGCCCTTTATAAACTTTGCTACTAAAACCCTACAGTATGAATTTGATGTACTTTTATCCTCTGAACTCAAAATAAGAGGCTTCTTTTTAAGTAAACACGTTTTTAAAAACTATAACTACCGTAGGTTTAGTATTGTAAGAGTTTTATTACTTCACTGCTAACTTATATCAAATTGCAATTACACAGTGCTCTTCAGGATTAGAGGTGATATCACTGTCACTGTTAAGCTTCAAAAAATCCAAAGGCTTATTCTTGCTATTAAGAGTAATTTCCTTTATGAGCTCTGACTCCATTATTTTTAAACTTTTTTCACATACTAGGAGCTCTCACATACATTTTCTTGTGCATCCTTGGAGAAAGACCAAAGCTGTATTGGCAAATATTGGGCCAATGTCAAGATCACCCTACCCCAAACATCTTTTCTTTGTGCTGCAGTAACCAACAACAGATGCTGTGTGGATACAGATATCGCTTCTACTCAGTTTGAGAAGGAAGGTTTAAAGAAAGGATCTGGGTCTTCTTGATGGGGGTGGGGAGCAAGCGGAAGTTGCTGTTGGTGGGGTGGAGAGCTTTAGGTTTGTTCAGTACCACCCCATTGGAGATGTCATGAAGCACTGTTTTCACATTGTAGATAAGTTTATTAGTGATACTATTTGCTGCTAAAATGTCTAATTGATGCAAAGATTGGAACAGTATTTAAATCTGTGTTTAGCAGTAGATCTTAGGGAGTGCCCCAGAAAAACAGAAACATGGCTGTGGCAATAACCGAGTCATTCTCTGGATGCCACCAAGCTTAGCTGTGTCAAATTGTCTAGGAAGGCCAGAGGGAGATATTCTTTATAATGGCTCGGAGGAGCCTTTTACAACATGGAGAACTAAATGAAACAAACTGCTGTCACAGTGCTTAACTTGGTGGCTTTCTGATGCTAAATATGCCTTCTTTCCAGGCAATATCCCTTCTTGTTTATGAAGGGTAAATCACTTTATGTGGTCACCTATTTCATGACTGCTTGATGAATTTTTCTTTTATTTGTTTTGGTTATGTGGAGATAATACATTAATCTCCATTACTTTTCTAAATTCTTTCTAGTTATATTTTGAACTCTACATTAAGTTTTGGACTATTTGAGTCTGAGAAATCTGATAGTATTTGTAATCATCCCATTTCATAAAATATTTCATAAAATTTTTATACAACCTGTAGATTCAAATTCAGACTGTACAACTCAAGCTTGAAAGCATTCGAACTGTATTTGAGAACCAACAAGCTGGTTTCAAGAACCTGAAATATGAGCATGTGAGGCCAATCCAGTTTGAGGTACCTGCTTCCAACAAAGCGATCATACCTAAAGAACCCTTTTTTTCACCTAAACCTGGTAAAGAATCTTACATTCCCTCTTTTATTTTTTATGTTACTGCTCTTATTTACTTTGTTACTCCTACAGGATGTTACAAATCTGTACTAAATAGTCCAGACTTGCAATGAGTGTGAAAATTTATACCAGCATCAGATTCACCCTTTTCTTCAGCAGGTGGAAGAAGGAAGGCATATGATACTGCCTTCACATACTCACGCATATGCACGATATACCTCAATAAACTATAACTTGGTTCTTATAAGCTTCTAGTAAGTAAATGGCTTGGATAATAGAATGGCTTGTCTGTTGTACATAAATGCAAGTAAATAGAACAATTTTGCCTGTCACAGAGTCCACTTTCTGGTTTTAATCTTTGTTGACCTATTTCAGTCATGTAATATCCATTTCCCTTTCTACATTCTGTGAGATAAAATAATTATCCTCACTATGTTGTTGAGCTACTCTGGAAATAAGATGACTGTATTGCTCCAAGGTTTCCCTTGAGCAGCCTCTGGGGCCTCTTGAAGGGGAGAGTGATTTGGCTTTGGGGCCTTAAGTAAGTTGAATGGGTGAATGTAGGACTAAATTCAGTCTCTCTTATCTAAGAGAATCAGAGACGTTATTAATGTATGGGAACTATTTTGAAATTCATAGAAAGCTTGAGCCAGGCATAATGAGTTTAAAAATCCAGCCCAGCTCCAGTATGGATCATATTTAAAAGAGATGAAGAAAGCAGGTAACTAGGCTAAGATGATCAAAGTTATATAATTATTAAACATAAAAATATACTCACAAATAAAACTGACCAATCCCATAAATAAGTAATGTTGACTATGATAATATGGGAAAAAGTGAAAAAAAAAATAAGGGGCTAAAAACCAATAACTGAGAATGAAAATAGAACAGGTTGCTATTCCTAAGATCTTAGATTCCTGCATTCATTTACTGTCTGTGTGACCTTGAACAGTTCCCTTAACCTTTCAACCTCAGTTTCCTTGCCTGTAAAATAGGAACATTGACACCTATTGACTTCAAAGGGTTCTTGTGAAAAAAATTGTAGAACATAAGAAGTATACAATAAACAAGACTATCCGACTAAGGCTTCTTTCTTTAGTCTTCTAAAAGTTCAGCTCCTTGAAAGGGGTTCCAGAAGTGGCACACCTTGGGTTGAGAAACAGGATTCTAAAGAGACTGTCCAAATCCCACTCACTGCCTTAATCACTAAAGTGCATATTGCTTTGTGTTGTTTCATTAATTTCTGATATTATTAGTTAATGGTGTTACACTTCCTTTCTGGAGTGGGAGTTGGATACTTTCTTTCAAGCATGTAAATTTTTTTGAAAGGTACCCATCTTTATTACTTTTCACTAGTACATTTTCTGAGTTTGTGTATGTGAAAAATCACTTTGGCATTTCAAACGATCAGCATTCATTTTTGCATTCTGCCTACAATTAACTTTCTCTCTTTTTCATAATAACTGTCCATTATTCTCTCACTATTACACTTAGTCTTGGAAAATGACTATATAAAAAGTAGATTATGTGCTTTCATCAAATGACCACTCATAAGAGGAAAACAGTTTCACTATTAAAATAAATCAAGCTGTTTTTCATTTTATAGACTCTTGTGTCATCCACAATAAAATTATTTGTTGGGAGTAGCTTGAATTTGCTGCAATTTAAGACTGTCTAGTGCATTTATGAGGAAGAAGGCAGCTTCATGACATGGTTGATTAATGATTTTATTAATCATAAATCATGGTTTATAAATTAAATCAAAGCATTACTTATGCTACAAACATCATTCATTTTACCCTATTGCTCTGTGAGTAATGGGGATTATAACAATCAGTTCCAAATAATTCTTCAAGACTTTTAATTGCTAAGCCAGATATATAAGTTTGGGTCAAATCAAAGCATAAGTGCTAATTTTTCATAAAATAAGTTAAGCTGTTTTTTTTTGTTCTTTGCTTTTATTTTTATTAATTTGTATCAAATAGAATTCTGTACCTAGCACAGTTGCCTCCTGGAACCTAGCAGGATGTAACAGTATTTGTTGAATTAACATTTAATACAGAGGGAAGTTATGGAAGAACATTGTCTGAGGGGTAAAATGTGGTTTGAGTTCCTAAATCTGTAACTCTAGTCTAGTCAAACCTGCATTTACAATTTGCCTCTTCGAATTTCCTATAGACAACTCAGACTCAGCGTACCCCAAACTGATTGCTTCTCTTTTGCAAACCTGCTCTTCCTATTTTCCTCATCTCTGTGAATAGCACCATGATTCTTGGGCCTTTGGCTTCCCCTTCTCTCTCATGCCCCACCTCTCATCGGTAAAAAAAAAAAAACCTCACTTATTTCCATTCCCACTGCTATCACTCACTGCCACTTCCCTAATCCAAGTTAATATCTATTACTTTGACAACTATAGGAGTCTCCCTGTCTCCCCATTTTCCCTTCTTAAATTCCTGTTTCTCTCAGGAACAGTGTTCCCTTCCCTCTCTCATTTACCTTCACTAGCTCCTACTCCTCTATCAATTTTCCTACTGTAGGCCACCTCCTTTAGGTAATATTTTCCTTCCTGCTTCTCCTCCCCTTTTCCCAGTTCAGTTGGATAGTCAAGCTATGTGATAACAAGTCCCTGTTCATTTTGTCTCACCTTTAGTGTTATTTCCTGTTTTGTGTTTCTCTTGATAGAATTTAAGCTCTATAAAGGAAGGGTTTGTGTGCAATTTATGTTTGTATCCCTAGCACCAAATTCGGAGCTTAGCATATAGTATAGGCACTCAATAAGATTTATACATATTTACATTGTTAAAAGAATGAATTCATCTACATTGCTTTTCAGAAAAAAATGCATTTCTTTTGTAAATACTCCTTTTTCAGCTCTTCATGTATTTGCTAAGGATTAATTAGTACAGCTAGTTAGTGAAGATCCCTAATTTACCTTTGTAAATAAGTTCAGATCTCTATATCAAATGTCTTTAAAGTGATGGACATCAGTATTTATTGAGAAATTGATTTTATATAGTAATTGCCAGTAAGTCTAATTTATATTTATATATATGATTATATAAACCTAAAAACATATAATGCATTTTTAAGTAAATGAAAGTATAAAATTTAGAGAACATAACAGCTTAATAGCCTTTCCCTGAGTGTGCCTTGCAATGGCTCCTGCTGAGGAGGAAAAGACATAAAGTATGTTCCTTCCATGGAGAAGAGAGACCTACAAAGCCTGTGTGGGTGGCAGCCTTTTCAGCAGCCCTGAGAATTAGGAGCTTAAATGACCTAGTCTTTGAGTGGACCAGGCACTGGGCTTTGTCAGAACATCTGGACTCCTTGCATAACAATATAGGGGCTCACCCTTTTTAAACAGAAGAGAATGATTAAGCAGAAAGAAAAAGAAAGATTAAACAGGAAGAACAGAAAGATTAAAGTTTGGAATTTTGATGAAGTTGTTTTTTGGTTTGTTTCGTTTTAGCACCTTAACATGCTTCAGACATGTTGTTTTATATAGTGGTTAGAAACAGATTCTGATAGTAGACAATTTAGATTTGAATACCACCTCTTCTTTTGCACAAGATAGTAACCTTACGTATCTTTAAAACGGGGATAGAAGTAGTACTTATCTCTTGAGGTGATTTGAGGTTTGAAAAAGAAAATGCCTGTGTAGGGCTTACAAGAATGTGGGCATATTGTAAGTGCCAAATAAATGCTGTAATTATTACTTAAATTTAGATTTTTCTCAAAACTTTTTGACCCAGTTAATCAGTGAGGTACAATCTAATTAAATGCTTATGTGTCAAGATGAATACCACATCTACAAATAATTTATGTGTACTATCACTCAGCTTCATGATTGTTTGGCAATCAAGTGAATGTTTCATGAAAATGGGTTGATACATGGCAAAGTATACTCAATAAGAAGTTGAGATCATATGGCTAAATTTAAACATTCAAGTGTTTTGTATAGTGTGATTTAAAAAATACTGATATAAACACATTGTAATATTACTATCTTTCTGTTTAATAAACATGCATGTAAGTGTTGGTTTTCACTCTGGTCTGAAATATTTTCACATTTCTCTCCCAGGGAAGAAGACTTGGAAACAAAATCAGAGCAACTTAAAAGTAAATATCATTAATTAATTCAAAGCTGGCTTTATTACTATAGTTCCAGAATAGGTATAGGGTCTTAAAACCATATTTTTAATCACTCAACCTTGTGTTTTTGAAAGCCTATTTAATCTAAAAGGAAAAGCTGATGCTGCATTGTGTCTAATTGCAGTCCTGGCATATTCCCAGATGAGTGAGTAGTTTCTCAAATCTTGGGTCAAATTCAAAATAATTTCTGTAGAAAATCTCATGTATGTTCCAGCATCTCTTTCCCCGCATCCCATTTCAATAATCATAAATAAGTGATGTACATTTTTATAAAAGGGGATTTCTTTCATAAGTAATTTCAGTTCTGCAAGTAAGAGGCATGGGTAAAGGACAGGTTCTAATGGACCATACTTTGGGCTGAAAAAGACATCTATTCATTTCCTGAGAAATACATGATTCCTTCTCAGTTATCCATGATATTATGGTATCTTCAGAGAGTAGCCTGATCATAATTGCAATGCCCTACATTTTCTTTGTGTGTCTTGATGGTAAATAAAGACAAGAATATATTGCCAATGGGCTGTTTGTCATAGTGATACAGATTATAGAGCCAGACTGCCTGGCTTTTAATCCCAGTTGCATCACTTGGCTGTATAACCTTGGGTAAGTTCTCGGAAATCAGTTTCCTTATCTGTAAAATGGGGATAACAATAGGATACCCTCATTATGGAGTTAGTATAAAAATAAAATATTCTAATATTTGTGAAGTACTTTGAAAAATAAGTGGTGTATGGTAGTGTTCTAAGGCTTTTATACAATTATTAACAGGCTAGTGAATAAACTACATACCATGCCTGGTTATCATGTTATACAGCCACAACTTCTGGTCCAAGAAGGAAACAGGTTGAATGCCAAATTTCATTGTCCTACATGTCTTTCGCTTCTAGTTTTAACTCATAACTACCTTAGCATTCCACTGTGTGTATTTATTCAGTTGCAGGGGAGAATAGGAGGCTGTGTGGCTCTGTACATTTTCTCGGTGAGATTTGTAGCTGGTGAACTAGTTTGCAAAATGCACACATTCTTCCACTTCAAGTCAATTTGCACGATCTTTATGTATTTAAAAGTAGATATTTATGTTTCAGAACTTTAAAAACTTGTATTTCAGAAATTCTTTAAAAGCAAATAATGCATACTTATCTGATAAGTGGAGTGTGCAGTATTTTCAGTCCTAATTATAGCATTAAGACGATAACAGTTGGTACATTGAGCAGACATAAATCAAAGCACGCTCTTAAAGAGGGAGCATAATAGGGACAGACCATGGGCTTGACTCTGTTTCATTACTTACAAGGTATGAACTTTGGCCCTGTTGCTAAACTTCTCTGAGCCTCAGTTTTCCCATGTGTAAAATGGGGATAAGTATGCCATAGCATGCTAAATTGCTGTGAGGATTTGATGTAATGATGTGTGTTTCGGACCTAGGACTGTGCCTGCACAACCAGGATCCCTGGAACATACTTCAGATGCTTCTGAAGAGCAAACATTTATAGTCAATAAATGTTTGTTCCTTTCCACCTGTATTTTTAATAAGTAGGTCATATTCTGTGGAAATACATTTTAGCTGATAGATCTCATACCTGATTTGGAGTTTCAGTTGTTACATTACTTGGAGGTTAGGGTTTTTGCTCATCTCAGCTGTTCAACACAACCAGGATCCTTGGAATATACTTCAGATGCTTCTGAAGAGCAAAATGCTAATTTTGTGATAAATCTCATGCAGTTGATTCAGTAAGGTAGTCCAAGTCCCATAGAGTCTGCAAATAAGTTAGCAGTTTAGGATCAGGGAGATCACTTATAGCAACAACTGACATGTGGCAGAGAGCAGAGACAGATGAACAGGCAACAGTCATTTCAAGAAACAATAGACATTTCTGCACATTTTACTAGCCCTGGAGTATATCATTAGATTTTATCATATCATTTATGTTCATGATTGATGCCACTGAGTGAATAGGAATAGGATCAACGATGTTCTGTATCCTGGGTTAAAGAATTCAAGGATTCATGTAATATTTCCTAGAAAGGTTTCCATAAAAAGTCATTAAGGTTGAGCCCTGGCTGGTGTGGTTCAGTTGGTGGGGCATCCTCCCATGCACCAAGGGTTGTCAGCTCAATTCCCAGTGAGGGCACGTGCCTGGTTTCATACTCCCACTAGGGGGCATGCAGGAGGAAGTGGATCTCTCTCTCTCTCTCTCTCTCTCTCCTTTCTAAAAAAAAAATCTTTAAAAAACATTAAGGTTGACAAGCCATTTTGGTTCTTCAGTGAATAAACTTTAGTTATTTGCACAATAAGCTTTTTATGAATTAACCTCATTTCCCCAAAGTGACAAGTAAATGAAACATTACTTAACATATAAAGCAAATTCTAATTATTATCTTAAATCTGCCCTCTTAGGCAACTCAAATGTTTTTTTTAATAGTACATATCAGAGTTATATCTGAAAGAACAAATAATCATAGGGTTATTTTTCAATTTATCTACACAGTTTGGACCTAGAGAAAACTTAATTTGAGCCAGATTTTTTTGAACAAGAACTATGCCTACTTAGATGCTAATTTAACTTACTTTCATCATTTCAGATTGAAGTGGTGCATGATTGTCTGGAGAAGAGAAGTTCTGGTCCATCCTCCAGCTTGAACAATAACAATACCTTGGATGTTTTAAAGAAGTATTTTTTAATTTATTAACAGACATATATATATCTACTTGTAGGAGTCACTGATTCAGTGTCCAAGGCGAACATGTTTGGGATTTTGAGTTCACAGTATGGAGTTATACAAGATTTGATGAAAAGAACACTAGATGAAATATCAAAAGTCTTGCATTTAGACCTGGTTAACATATGCTCTGTTTATGTGACTTGAAAATTAACTAGACCTTTACAGAATATTAGTATCCTCTTTTGTAAATGAGGCGAGAGTGAATGGGACAGTGTTCCAAAAAGTACTAAGGATTATGTATATATACAATGTTATTTTGTACATGTTAATAATAATCATTGTTTCATTCACTTTTATAGTATTCTGTTAACATTCCAGAGATGAGTATATTCACCTTTTAAATTTTATATCATAGAGTTGTAAGTAGCCAGTATTTAGAGCAAGTTATATTTAGACACATACAGGGTGGGGCAAAAGTAAGTTTATAGTTGTGAGTACATAAAACACAGAGTTTGTGCTTATATTATTATTTATTGATTGAATTATTTTCCATATTAACAACTGTAAACCTACGTTTGCCCCACCCTGTGTGTGTGTATGTGTATTAAAGATTTTTAAAGGTTAATGATTAAAAGGTAAAAAATGAAAAAGGGGATAAAGATAGAAATTAAATTAAAAGGATTACTTATAGTGGGGAGTGAGGGAACAAATTTTAAATACAATGTCAATTGTAAATTGCTTTGGAAGGAAAATGTATCAATAATAATAAAAGCATAATATGCTAATTTGACCTTCCAGACAAAGCCAGGGCTGCGGGTCCGGCTGCCTGCTGGTGGCCAGAGGGAAGCTGGTGCTGGCAGCCAGGAGAAGAATGGCCTACTCTTGCACGAATTTCGTGCATTGGGCCTCTAGTTTTATTATAAAGTGCTAGTAATCAAAATTACTACAGAAGCTTAAGTATGATTTATACTTGGGAAACCCAGTATAATAAATCCACTTAATGTCTTGAAAAATATCAGCACATTACTGGGAAAAAGGAAAAATTATGCCTAAAATTCTAATTTTCTTTTTGAGGGAGAGGGAGATAGAGAGGGAACTATAACTAAGAAACTGTGTTGCCCCCCTCCCCAAAAGTATTTCCCAGATTTTGGGGATTAGAGTTTGTGAGGTTTTAGTAAATTGATTCTTAAACTTAGTGAGTTAGAAATAAAGGTGTTTCTTTTTTTTTCCCATTTAAAAATAAGTCCTGAGCACTGCTCCCCATTCTTTTAAATATATTTTAGAATCTTGTGGTGGTACTTATTCTAGAAACCATAGAATTGATTTTACATTTTGATAATGAAACCAAAACTATTGGTAGTTCCTGTGATTAACAATTTTTACATTAGACAATTTATAATGATAACTGAAATATTGCAATGCAATTCTAAAACAATAAAATAATTGATAAATATGATCTTTTCATTTTAGCCATGTCCTAAATGAGCTAATACAGACTGAGAAGATTTATGTTCGCGAGCTGTTTACTGTTTTGTTGGTAAGGGCGTCAAATTGTATTTTCCCATCTTTTCCTGAATGCTCCCCTGCTACATCTGTTAGGAAGTGTTTAGGGCAGTCTTCTCTTCCCACATACTTCCTTGATTGTCACATGGCAGCAGTGGGTATTTCTGATATGGCTTGAGACTGCATGTTTGTCAGATGTGTGTATTTAGGTTCTCCCTCAGGAGTAAGAATTGTGGATTCAGAATGTATTATAGAGGAGAGAAGCTGTTCTCTTAGTGATACAGCAGATGGTTCTAATTATTCCCATGGTACTATTTAGAGATTGTGATATAAAGATCTAAAAATGGGAGAAAAACATTCATTTCATACAAGTGTCAAAGTATGAATTTGGTCTGAAAAACCTAAACACTTATTGCTAGCGTAAGTAGAAGTTAATGACCTGTAATATAATTTTTCGTACTTAGTTTCTATTTTGTTCCCTATACTATAAAGTACCCTGAAGGCCAATGAGCTATCATTTTATTTTATCCATTGAGTAGAAAACCTTCACTTCCCTGTCCTACTTTCTAAAAAATAATGATAATGTATAGTTTTGGGAAATAGAAGGTTTAATGTTAAAATTACAAGCAGCTTCACCCACTAATCCCCTATACATTTTGTTGTACATACACCTTTGGTGGGCCAATCAACTGTTAATGTAAATTTTTTTTTTAACTGAATAAATGTTTTTATTTTGGGTAGGGCTATAAAGCAGAGATGGATAATCCAGAGATGTTTGATCTTATGCCACCTCTCCTGAGAAATAAAAAAGATGTTCTCTTTGGAAATATGGCAGAAATATATGAATTCCATAGCAAGTATGTAATTACTGAATTGAATTTTATTTTTCATGATATTATTTAAAGGGTTATTTACCAATTTATTTCCCATAAACATGTTATTTTTTTCTCTGAAATTTTCATAGCCTTTTCATGAGCAGTCTGGAAAATTGCATTGATGCTCCAGAAAGAGTCGGACTTTGTTTCCTGGAAAGGGTTAGTTCAATTATTATTTAAAAATATATAAATATGGACCACCAAAATAGCAGCTAATTTTATAAGAACAGATTTAGAGACAAGGTAGGTATTGTTCTTTACGTCTTTATATTTTTAGAGGAGACATCACTCGAGCAAGTATTTAATGCTAAACCAGGTTTTGTTACAGAAACTGGTGCAATAGGATATCGAGAGCATGCAAATGGCCATTGTGTTCTGTGCTAGCAAATGCTTCAATGGCTCAGCTTGTGTCCACTGACCCCTGGGTGATCCCAGGAGTCCAAGGACCATCCAAGCTATGAAGATGTGAGAGTTAGGAATCATCTTAGCACAACCATTCTTGGCTTGGTTAATTTTTAGCCTGAGATGCCTTGGTATTCCCCTCTAATACATGTGAAATCTTAGTAAAATCAAATGTAGTCTGGCTTTCAGACCCAAGGCATCTATCACAGGAACTTTGCAACACAGAGAGCTATTTTTTTATTCTATGAGATCATTCAGGGAGGCTCATTGCTCCATGTTCCAAGAGTGTACTTAATACAGTTGATTTCTCAAGTTTTGTAATCATACTCTCTTCCATTAGAGTTTCCTCTCAAAATATTCTCTGCTTATCTAGTTCTTCCTGTTTCTCAAATATCAGTTCTGTCTTAATTTGAGAGTCAATTGGATAGTGGAGATTATTGAAAGCTTCCTAATATATATCTGAGAAAGTATTTATGGACTGAGAAAATAAGGTTAAGAAAGAAATTTGGGTTATTACCTTTCTCAACATGTCCTAAATTGAAACACATTTAAACGATGCCCATATTTTTCTCTAAGCAACAGCAGTATCTCTTTCCTTTGGACTCCAGTCAGACTTAATGGCCATGGTATTCATTGGGGATTTTACATTTACTATGCATCTTTACATATATTCATGAATTCTTTCTCCACTTGATGGAAAAGTTATTGAGGCAGGGTCCATATCCTATATATCTTTGCACTAGTATCTTCCATAAGGTTAGCAGAGTCTGTGGTAACCAGTTGTAGTTTAATACATGCTTTTTGATATGTTTATTCATTTAACAGCCATTTACTGAGAACATACTATGTGCCAACCACTGTGCTAGGCTATGTGGGTACCAAGCCCACGACTACCATATTCACAGAGAAAAATGGGGAACCCATTGTGTATAGAGTGAGTTGTGCTATGTTGGAGATAGACAAATGATCCTATAGGGGCCAAGAAGAAGTGAATCTTACATAGACTGGAGATATTAATAATGGCTATATAGAAGAGATGACTCATGAGATGAATGTTAAAGAGTGAGTAAGAGGCATCCCATTAGATAAGGCTCAAATAAAGATGGTTCCGGGGAGAGAGAATAGCATAGGCAGATGTCTAATGGGTCATGGTACAATGATATGTCTCAATGATAAATCAAGGACCTTGGAATTTAGCTACAAATTCACTCACCAGGGAATTGAGTGACTAACACCA
>NW_006293914.1:201635-204456 GCF_000327345.1 Myotis davidii
GTACCCTATTCTCACAGCTGTGAAAATATGAGTCTGCTTTTATAATTCATTCAGAGAAGGCTTTTCTCCCTCTAACTGTCAAACTTGGTAAGTAGAAGCTGTGAAATTACTTGGATAATTATGTGTTCCTCTACCTGTTCATATGGACATGCTGTTCTTAGACTATAAAGAGGGTTCCCGACCAGCTGCCAGTGTAGCAGCACTTTAGGCCATATTCCCTATAATGCTTAGCTACACTCACTCTTGCTCTTACTTTCTCGATAAGAAAAGTACATTGTTCATAATTGGTAATACATTTGAACTTGCTTTTATCACAGAAAACTGATTTTCAGATGTATGCAAAATATTGTCAGAATAAACCCAGATCAGAGGCAATTTGGAAGAAGTATTCAGAATGCGCTTTTTTCCAGGTATAGTAATTATTCAGGTTTTGGATATATTCTTTCTGAAAGATACTGGGATATTTCTTATTTATAAATTCATTTTCTACTTTAAATAAAGTACTTTAAGTACTTTAATCAGCATATACATATATTGATTAAAAAGCAATTTTACCCTCCCCCAAACACACACATATGCACACATGTACACATAAACACAACCACATTTATGCTGCTCCCCAGAGGCAACCACTTTTAGCTCTTTTAGCTACTTCTTTTGATATTTACCTCTAAATCTTCAATATCATGCTTATGTTGCTGCTTCCCAACATGGGTTAGGGTTGATAATTGTTTGAATCAGATTATATACTGGGTTTTATCCATATCCAGATGGGGGTCCTGAATCTTACATAGGTATAACCTCTTCCACTTCTTTTGTATTCTGCACTTACTATACACACATTTCATCCTATACAGCCCCCATCTTGACCTTATTAGAGACCCTACAATGTTCCCAGGATCCAAAGTTATGACCCTTATATTTATAGTGGCAGGGAATATAGCCAGTTAATGAAGGCTGGATTTTACTTGTGATATTAAAAAAACCTCTTCTCATGCCCAACCTGATTTATATTCTGTATAACGTATTTCTTTTCTGGGCCTTGACCTGTGGAGCTGAACCTTCTGTTAATTTTCTTGGATATTTTGAAGAACTTTTTAGTAATGTTCATCTATGGTCATTTGTTGCTTTCTCACCTTTTGAACATTCTACATCAATGTGAATTTATATATAAATATTTTAGTCTTTGAAATTTTGAATTTTCTACCTCACAAATCCTTGAAATAATGTTTACTGTAGTTTTTCAAATATGCTGCCTCTAATGGTCATACCACATGTAACATCAACTTCTTCTGGTAAATTTTCCTTGTGATGTAAGAAACCTGCCATCATTGGGTCTAATCAATGAACACTTGGCGTTTTCACAGGACTATGTCTTCATTTAAATTCATTGACAATATATTTTATCACAGGAATGTCAAAGAAAATTAAAACACAGACTTGGTCTGGATTCCTATTTACTCAAACCAGTGCAACGACTGACTAAATATCAGTTACTGTTGAAGGTAAGTACATTAAGCATTTGTTTATTTACTTTGGGTCAGATGTGCCAAAGTCATGAAAAGGGATTAGAAGACTAGAAAACACTAGAAATAGGTAGACTCATTGACTAGAAAGGATAGGTTTAGCAGTAGGATCAACGTAGTGTGTTCCTTAGGTTCACTGGCTATGCAAGTGCTGGAAGCATAGATGTAAAGCTGAGAATATCTGGTGTCTCTTTAGCTATTTAACTGTACATACATGTACATTGACATATTTATGACATTTACTACAGAATTTTTACTGTTAAGAAGAACTAAGCAAATATTTCTTAGAGTTTTGCAACTGCATTTAATGAGTCTTCTCAATGGAAAGTGAAGATGGCACACCCCTTGTGTAATGTGTAAATACAGCATAGCTTGTTTTAAAATGTATTTTCACAACGTCATACTCAATGAGCAAAAACTGAAACCATTTTCCCTAAGAACAGGAACAAGACCAAGATGTCTGCTTTCAGCACTCTTATTCAACATAGTACTGGAAGTCCTAGCCATAGTGATCAGACAAGAAGAAAAAATAAAAGGCATCTAAATTGGAAAGGAGAACATAATGATATTATACATAGAAAACCCTAAAGACTCCATAAAAACTAGATTTAATAAATGAATTCAGCAATGTAGCGGAATACAAAATTAGCAACCAGTAATCGATGACATTTTTATACACCAATAATGAACTCTCAGAAAGAGAAATGAAAAAAACACACAAATTAATTTATCATTGCAACCAAAAATTAAGATACTTAGGAATAAACTCAACCAAGGAGGTAAAAGACCTATACTTTGAAAATTACAGGACGTTGAAAAAAGAGATAGAGGAAGATATAAACAAGTGGAAGAATATATCATGTTAATGGATTTATAGAATCAACATTGTTAAAATGTCCATATTACCCAAAGCAATCTATAAATTCAATGCAATCCCTATTAAAATACCAATGGTATATTTCACAGATCTAGAACAAACACTACAAAAATTTATATGGAACCAAAAAAGACCCCCCAAAACTTCAGCAATCTTAAGAAGAAGAACAAAGTTGGAGGAATCACAATACTAGATATCATGTTATACTACAAAACCACTGTACTCAAAACACCCTAAAGCACAAGAACAGAGAACCCAGAAATTGACCCAAGCCATTATGTTCAGTTAATATTTGACAAAGGAGGCAAGAGCATGCAATAGAGTAAAGACAGATTCTTCAATAAATGGTGCTGGGAAAATTGGACAGGTACATGCAAAAAAATGAAACTAGACCACCAACTTACACCATACACAAGAA
>NW_006293914.1:204798-209951 GCF_000327345.1 Myotis davidii
GATTTTTCGTTGGTAAATGGCATTTAAATATATAAAATAAATATCAAAAATATAAGTCTTTGTTTTACTATGGTTGCAAATATCAAAAAATTTCTATATGTGACACGGCACCAGCGTTAAGTTAGGGTTTTTCAAAATGCTGACACGCCTTGCTCAAAAGGTTCGCCATCACTGGTCTAGGGCAAAGGAAACTAAGGAGAAAATCAACAAATGGGACTACATCAAAATAAAAAACTTCTATATAACAAAAGCAACCATCAGCAAAATGGAAATAGAGCCCACTGCATGGGAGACTATATTTGCCAATGATACATATGATAAAGGGTTACTTTCCAAAATGTATAAGGAACTCATACAACTTAACAGAAGGAAGACAAACAATCCAATTAAAAAATGGGCAAAGGACCTAAATAGATACTTCTCTAAAGTGAACATACGAAAACCAAGAGACATATGAAAAAGTGCTCAAAGTCACTAATCATCAGAGAAATGCAAATTAAAATGACAATGACATCACACCTGTCAGAATGACAATCATCAACATATGACAAGTGCTGGCAAGGATGTGGAGAAAGGGGAACCCTAATAAACCTCTTGTGGGAATGCAGACAGGTGCAGCCACTGTGTAAAACAGTATGGAGTTACCTCAAAAAATTAAATATGGAACTGCCATTTGACCCAGTGATCCCACTTCTAGGAATATATCCTAAGAAATCAGAAACACCAATCAGAAAGAATATGTGTACCCCTATGTTCAGACCAGCTCATTTTACAATAGCTAAGATCTGGAAACAGCCCAAGGGCTCATTAGCAGATGAGTGGATAAAACAAAACAAAACTGGTTCATTTATACAATGGAATACTATGCAGTTTAAAAACAAAACAAAACAAGTCTTACTATTTACAACAGCCTGGTTGGACCTGGAGGGTATTATGCTAAGTAAAATAAACCAGTTAGAGAAAGATAAGTATCACATGATCTCATTCATATGTAGACTCTAATGAACAAAATAAACTGATGAACAAAATAGATCCAAAAACATAAAAGCATGAAACAGACTGATGAATTTCAGAGGGAAGTCAGGCTCTATGTATAGCCCAGGGACACAGACAACAGAGTGGTGAAGGCCTGGAGGTGGTGCAGGGTGGAGGAGGTCAATGGGGAAGAAACAAACGAAGAAGAGGACATCTGTAATACTTTCAACAATAAAGGAGAAAAGTAAATTTTTATGTGTAGAGGACCAAAAAATGTGATTGCTTTATAAACTAATCTCTAGTATGTCCTAAAAACTTTGTTCTTCAGCACTGAAAGCATTGAATGTCCTTTACCTTATATTGTTTAGGCAATATTCCATTTCTTCTCCAATTTTGACATTGTCATTAAATATGGTATTACTGTGACAAATAGCATATGAAAGAAAGTACTCAAAAAAGTGACATTATCTTTGAACTCCTCGTTGAAAGCATGTTGGCTGAAATTTTATTCATTTTCTCCAGCTATTAATATCTGCCTCCTATTAAGTCTAATTCTTGACTTCTAATTACAGGAACTATTAAAATATAGTAAAGACTGTGAAGGATCTGAACAATTAAAGGTGGCACTTGACACAATGCTGGATTTACTGAAGTCAGTTAATGACTCTATGCATCAGATTGCAATAAATGGCTATGTTGTAAGTAGATTTTAATGGTTGTTACAATTTTAGGGGGTAAGCATGTTCACATACCTTTCTTCCTCTTTTGGAACCAATTGAGAAATAAGAAGAGGCAGACAAATGGAGATCAAAATGTCAGCATTATTACTAATAATGCTAAGGGGAGAATTGCTTCAGATCACCAGCCAAATTGATTTGTGATACTCCCTTGGTCCCCAAAAGCCTACCCCCAAATCCAGACCTTGTGTGATCCTACTAGAAGGAATGTTTGGGTCTTCTAAGGAGACCTGTTGTCCCAGTATTTCTCCTTGTCCTAGTCCAGGATAGGTATGGAAGAAAAAGATAAAATCTTTAGAGGTAGCTCCACTCAGTGAAGAAACTTGGACTGGTAGGTGTCATGCGCCAATCAGGATTGAGGAAGAGATGAGAGTTTCCCTATCTAAACTACCTCCAAATGGAGACATGAAGCCAGGGAAAAGGAAGCTTTTAGATGTCATACTCCATAGTAATTTTGTAACTATTTGACACATGGCATGTTTTAATGTAAGAAGTTATGAAACAATTTAAAAACTATATCAATTATGCATCAGGATTTTAGTAGTTCAAGCTAAACACTGTAATGTTGATGTCAAGAATCTGAATGTAGCTCTGCCTTGTACTAATGAGTTTTGATTTTCCATTCTAGGGAAACTTAAATGAGCTGGGCAAGATGATAATACAGGGTGCATTCAGTGTTTGGACTGGACACAAAAAAGGTGCTACAAAAATGAAGGATTTTGCTAGATTCAAACCAATGCAGCGGCACCTTTTCTTGTATGAAAAAGCCATTGTTTTTTGTAAAAGACGTGTTGAAAGTAGAGAAGGCTCTGGTAGATACCCGTCATACAGTTTTAAGCGCTCTTTAAAAGTAAGACAATTTGAATTTCATAATCTAATTTTCTTTCATATATATATATAAGTTTGTGTAATTTTTCAGTTCAAATGAGTGGGTTTTATACTTTAGTGGTACATCCCTTTGTTTAAACAATATTTTTAATTGAGGTATAATTTACCTATTACATTATATTAGTTTCACATGTACAATGGTTTTATATTTGTATGTATTGTGATACGATCACCACAATAAGCCTAGTTAACATCTGTCACCACACAGTTAAATTTTTTTCTTGTGATGAGAACTGTTAGTGACTTTCAAATATGCAACATAATATTATTAATTATAGTCATCATGCTATACCTTACATCCTGAGGACTTATTCATTTTATAACTGGAAATTTTTCTTCCCTCTGATACCCTTCACCCATTTTTCCTTCTCCCATCTATAAAATCTTAAATAGAAGTCTAATATAGAAGTCAGGTAAAGCAGAACTTCTCTGCTTAAAATGAGTGAGGCAGGGCAGAGCTTTGCCTCCATCCTTTTTCTCTCTCACTCCAATCCTAAGCAGTCCCTAAGAGGGCTCCTTAGTGTCCTGCAGAGCATAGTGTGAAATAATGAGAAGTGACCCAGGCTCCTCCATGAGCACTCTTACTGGTGGTACTGTGTAGAGTTCTTGGCGTCAGGGAGATTTTATAACAAGAGACAATGAGGAAAGAATCTAATTCTTTTCTTTAGTGTAATTTAAAAATGAAATGTGCTTAGCCCTTCCCTGCCTTCCTTTTTGTATCCCTCCTCCATTCCCTAGCATCTCCCTCAGTATTCAAACCCACCTACAGCTGAATCCTGTCCATACTTGTCTTGTCCTATCGTTTGAAATTACTTTCTTCTCTCCTATAACCCAAACTACCATTTTGGTCTATTAGTTTGATATGAAAATGAGACCAATAATGTTTGAGAGAGTCACAGGCAGTCTAGTGATATTCCCAGCTGATTCTGATGATTGACAAGAGGAACTTCCTATTCTCATGGGTCTGTAATTAGTGAATTTGATATTTTACACCTAATTAGTTTTATCTTTCAAGTTTTAAATTGTAAAAGCAATATATCATTTGCTATAGAAAAATTTGGAAAGTAGAGAAAATTATTACACTAATCATTTTAGTAATTTTTCTTTTTTTAAATTTAAGTTCTTTATTGTTAAAATATTACATGAGTCTCTTTTGTTCTCCATTGACCTCTCTCCGGCCACTCCCACCCCCCAGCACATGCCCTCATCCCCCTACTGTCTATCCATTGATTATGCTCATATGCATGCATACAAGTCATTTTTCATGAGCATGTTCTTTCATTGTTGTATATATTTGAGAATTGATGAAATTTTTTTCAGCAGTAATAAAGAGAACAGGCAATGTGTCCTGAGATAGGCCTGAGGTGTTTGTGTCAGAAGGCTACTACATAAGCAGGCCCTGCTTTTGACTCTTCCGAAGGTTACCAGTTCCATGCTGTTCCTAACAAGGTTCCTGGCCAGGGTTAGGTCTCCAACTTCCTCCTACTGTCCTCGTTCCCTGCTTTACTTCTAAACTGACAGTAGTGTCACAACTTCTTTAAAACTCTCACTTTTTTTCATAACAAATGCCCAATTGCTCCTTGGATATTAGCAACCCACCTTCAAACCCCCAAATCTCCAAGGGTCTTTTGTGTCTCTAATAAACATTGGTTGAGAACCAAGAATTTACAACTGATATTGGACAGAGTGCAGATCTCTTCTTGGGAAGGTACTTTACCTAAATCCATTTGGTTAACTCTTTACTTGTGGGGTGACCTAGTTAATACTGAATGTAGTGTTTCTGGTTTGTATTGAATTTTCATGTTACCTTTAATTTGTCACAACAGAATATTTCTAGAATACATTAGAGTAAGTAGGGACTATTGTAAGTTAATGGAATCATGAGAATTCAAACTATAATGGTAACCGTGGAAACAGAAGATAGGATAGATGCAAGAAACATTTCAATGGAATGTAGATAGAATATTGACTTACTAAATACAGGAAATAAATACCTGACATTTGAAGGAAAAAATGAGTGATTTTTCTTTGGTTCCCCAATAATACCTAGTATTTATAATAAAAGAGATTAGTCAGTGATGCATGCAAGGATTTAGACCAGGATTACTGGGATAATAGTGATGCCTCTAACAGAAAGATGGAAGTAGGCTATTCCTTAAACCTCACTATGCTTACTTCCTCTTCCTTACCTATCATGAGATTCCAGAATTAAATAATTGCTGGCATTACTAGACATTGTGTTAGGTAAACGCTGGGTTCCTGGTTTCATAGTCTTCCCCTAGGTAGAGAGGATCAATGCATATGCTCTCTATAGCTGAGCAACTTATCTCTCACTGTTAGTGGACTTCATTATAACAAGCTGCAATTCCATGGCCTGACAATGTACTTTTTTTTTTTTTTAAATTTTATTATTTATTACAAAGGGTATTACATATGTGTCCATTTTTTCCCCCCGCCCAAGACAGTCCCCTAGCCTCCCCCATCCCCCAGTGTCTTATGTCCATTGGTTATGCTTATATGCATGCATACAAGTCCTTTGGTTGATCTCTTACC
>NW_006293914.1:216373-221399 GCF_000327345.1 Myotis davidii
CACCAGCTGAGCCCTTTCGCCAATTCGGGGTGGGTGCTATTAGTTTCAGCTGCTCACTCCATTTGCTCAGGGACACGACCTGGGACGCGTCTGCCTATATCGCCGCCATCTTCAGATTCCTAGTCTACTTTCTAATAATTGTGTACTATATTTTAAGTTGGCCCTTTCTATGCAAAGAAAGGTCCCTAAGGTTAATCAGATGAAGAGATTTGAGTTCTTCAGAGACTTCAGTTCATGCATTTATTATCATCTATTTTTTTAAAAAAATATGTATTTATTGATTTTTTTTGAGAGAGAGAAATGTCGATGTGAGAGAGAAACACGGATTTGTTGCCTCCTGTACACACCTGCCGGACTGGGGATCAAACTTGCAACCTGGCTATATGCCCTGACTGATGACCTTTTGGTGCACAAGATGATGGTGCTCAGCCAACTGAGCCACACTGGCAAGGGCTATCATCTATTAAAAAAAATAACATAGCACACAATGCTTACTATGTGCTATGAATTGTTCTGAGTGTTTATAAATATTGTTAACTCATTTGATCCACATAGCAATTTTATATAAGTGGGAACTATTAGTAACCTATTATTCCAATTTTGTGAATGGGAAAGCTAAGTTCCAGAGTGATAACTTACCCACGAGCCACGTAGCTGGTGCAGTGCAGCTTCAGACCCAGGCAGATTGCTCTATAGTCTATGCTCTCAATCACTACACCAAGGTAGGAAGCCTGTTCATGTTCATTCATTCTTTCTTTCTTTCCTTCATTCATTCTTTTTTACTCCCCATTCTCCACACTTGCCTCCTCTCTACCCCTGTAGCAACCATTCTAATTTATTTGATATATACTGTCCAGTTGTGTGTTCTTGATAAATGTATACCAATATTCTGTATACATGTAATTTGGAACTGAGAATAATATTGCCTGATAAATATAATGGTTACATTTCCAGGGTAACTTGGAAAAATCTCATTTAATGTATAATGATACATTGTATGTGTTGTAATGAAGTTGAGAAAGCAAACTCATACTTTATAAAACTCATTGTATGACCAAAGCATTTAATGCCTGCTATTTAATCCTATATCAACTCTATGCAATAGGTATTCTCCCCATTTTATAGTTGAGGAAACTTAAGTTCAGAAAGGTTAAGCAACTTGCACCAAGAAACATAACTATTAAGTGGTAGAGATGCAATTCCAATCCCAGCCTCTTGGACTCCAAAGCCCTTGTGCTTTCCATCTTATCATGCTATTGGGACAAAGTAATGTATTGAAGTGAAGTTAATTTAAATAGACATTGAATATGATATTATTTTAAATTCTGATATTTAAGCAAAAGTAGGTTAGAGTGATTGAATAGGAATATAAAGATATTTTTGGACATTGAGAAAGTAATTTCTGACTACATTCAGGGTAGATGCCACAGGCTCTTTCATTTATACGTCACATTTCATTTCTAAGTATAATCCTTTTTATTTTCCTTGATATGGAGATCTCACTAGCATTACTTTGAATGCTTATCAGCCCTAAATAGGGTCATTTGTAGGGCTCATAAAAGGAACAAAAAGTAAGATATTCCTTTTAGATAACTGGGCAAGAATTGAAAGAAAAGAGAAGGGAAAAGGGGATTAAAGAAGAATGTGTGTAAAAGGGAGTAAAATTGCTCAAAATGGAATTAACAGTGCTATAAGTAGCACAGAATGAATGAAAATGGAAGAGATTGTGCTTTGCACAATCATATGGAAGACAAGAAAAACTGTGATAAGGAATGGATATTATATATAAAAATTTTACTGGCTATAAAAAGACATCATTCTCCCATGACAGATTATTTGTTTTCTAGAAAGGCTGAGTGAATAGTGGAACTGGAGGGACTCATTGTGTGCCTGGCTGGTTTTCCCATACCCCATAAATCAGATGTTTGTAACTTATAGGATTTCTATAGAGATAAGTAATAAGTTGTAAGGTTAACTTATTTTGCAAAATAGTTGTTAAAAATAACTATTTTAATTAATGTTGGATGACCTTTTAACACAGATGTTGCTTACTTTTACTTCTTTTTGACATAATTTGTTTTCAGAGTATACAGTTAATTTATAACAGATTTCAATCTTAGATGGACTACTTGAATGTTCAGATATATAACCTTTGGTTCAATCACTGGAATGGGGCATGCAATTTGCACAATAAGTGCATAGTTCACTGAAAACATTTAAATATTCAGGTCTGTGATTGAAATATCATTTCATATAATTTCATATTTTTTGAATATAAAATGTGTATTTTGCCCAAGTGAGAAATTTTATTTAGAATATGATGGGGGTAGGTTTAATGTAATTTCGTATTCAAAATGCTCATGAAAATTTTGACTTATATTTTATAGATGGATGAAGTTGGAATCACTGAATATGTAAAAGGAGATAACCGCAAGTTTGAAATCTGGTATGCTGGGAAAGAAGAAATTTATATTGTCCAGGTTGGTAATTTAAAATTTTTTCTAAAAATCATTTTGGTTACATTATAAAATGCCTCATTCCTTTCATGTAGGTCACTTAAATATTATTTAGTTATTATTTTTTTCTGGTATGGTTTAACATTTTTTCAGTAACAGGCTTTTTTTTTTTTAAATGACACATGCCTATGGTGCTTTCTAGGGCTTTAAGTTTTCACAAAACCACACTAGGAGATTTATCAACTATAGCTGATAGCCAAGAGCTTAGCAGGTGCTTCTCTTTCCCCATCAGGTTTCTAGAGTTACAAATTCATAACAGTTCTGAGTTCCTCTTGTGCTTGGCACTCAGAGAGTACCTGATTACAAGACAGAGCAATGTGCCGATAGACACTTGATCTGTGTTACTGAAGACTATGGTTAAATCTCTGGCCATATGTGCTGTAAGGTCCAACCTGTTTGAGTGAAGGGTAGAGGAATGAGAACATTTCAAGAGTATGTTGTAGTTTCAATAATTATTTGTATCACAACTTGTGACAGGTGAACATGATGTTATCTGTTTAAAGTGTCCAATGCTTTTTCTTTGTTTTAATTCTGTACTAGATGATTATAATTTCATAAAAATATGTTTTCTTGGCTTGATTTAGTTATAAGACTTCTTGCTATCTTTAAACAAATGTATCTCTTAAGTAAAGGGAGGATATTTAAGGAAGCTTGCTTGCTGCCATCAGTTATCAAGATTACTCTGCAATAGTAATCTAGTTTGTCTTTTCAGAAACAGTAGGACTTGTTTTATTTTACAAAAATTAAACATAAAACATTTATATTTTAAAAGAACCCTCCTACAAAGAAAAATAACTGATATTATATTTCATATTTAGTGTGAATGTTATTATTTAAAGGGAGTTTCAAAATGGTTTTGACTATTATTTCATCTAATTTGATGGTTGCTTATTTGCTTCTGAGAAGTTTGAAGAATCAGAATGTTAGAGTTTGAATATGGTGGTTCAGGACTTATGTTCTGGTTCATATTTGATAAACTTAATTGCATTGGTTTAATATAAAGTATCTTTTTTTAGAAGAAACATGTCTTCTTCTTCTCCCTTTTAAAAAATCTTTAGGCTTCAAATATAGATGTGAAGATGATATGGTTAAAAGAAATAAGAAATATTTTATTGAAGCAACAAGAACTTCTGACAGGTAAATTTAAGCCAGTATTTTTTTTTAAGAACAAGAAGTATAGAAAAAAAAAAAGAAGTATAGTAAAGTTCATTGACTCAGAGTTTGTGATAATTTTTATAGGGAATGGGAATGATATTTACTTTAAACTATTTGTAATGAAAGGGCTTGTTAAACTAGTAAGAGATCAAGACTCATGGGGTTGTTTAAACTATTTTGGAGAATAAACTTTACACTAGAAAATGAACTCTAGTGCTTAAGAAGCAGTTGTGAAATAACATATCAAACTCACTGTGTTAATTCTGAGTCCTTACCATGAAGCAACTGTTTAGGACCTCAAGTAATCAGTGTTTGGCAATGTTGGGGTAAGGGTGGTTCTAGTAATATACTCGAATTTCTTTTTTTTTAAAACTAAATCTTTATTGTTCAGATTATTCCAAATGTTCCTCTTTTTTCCCCCCATATCTCCCTCCAACTGGTTCCCATACCACCCCATGCACTTACCCCCACCACCACTGTCCTCATTCATACGTGTATAATTTTTGTTCAATCTCTTCCCACACCCCTTACTCCCCCTTCCCCCTAAGAATTGCAGTCCACTCCCTTTCTATGTCCCTGCTTCTATTATATTCACCAGTTTATTCTGTCCATCAGATTTTTTTTATTGACTTAATTTTTAGATTCACTCATTGATAGATATGTATTTGCTGTCGCTTTGTTGTTCATAATTTTTATCTTTACCTTTTTCTTCTTCCTCCTCTTCTTAAAGAATACCCTTCAGCATTTCATATAATACTGGTTTGGCGGTGATGAACTCCTTTAGCTTTTTCTTGTCTGTGAAGCTCTTTATCTGACCTTCAATTCTAAATGATAGCTTTGCTGGATAGAGTAATCTTGGTTGTAGGTTCCTGGCATTCATCACTTTGAATATTTCTTGCCTCTCCCCTCTGGCCTGCAAAGTTTCTGTTGAGAAATCACCTGATAGTCCTATGGGTACTCCCTTGGAGGTAACTGACTATTTTTCTCTTGCTGCTTTTAAGATTCTCTCTTTGTCTTTTGCCCTTGGCACTTTAATTATGATGTGTCTTGGTGTGGTCCTCTTTGGATTCTTCTTCTTTGGGGTTCTCTGTGCTTTCTGGACTTATAAGTCTATTTCTTTCACCAGGTATGAGAAGTTTTCTGTCATTATTTCTTCAAATAGGTTTTTAATATCTTGCTCTCTCTCTTCTTCTGGCATCCCTATAATTCGGATGTTGGTGCGCTTGAAGCTGTCCCAGAGACTCCTTACACTATCTTCGTATTTTTGGATTCTTTTTTCATTTTGCTTTTCCGGTTGGGTGCCTTTTGCTTCTTCATATTTCAAATCTTTGACTTGATTCTTGCTCTCCACACAG
>NW_006293914.1:221579-227396 GCF_000327345.1 Myotis davidii
ATTCATTTGCGGCATGTTTCTTTGTCTCTGCATTTTGGCTGCTTCCCTGTGTTGATAGAGTGGCTTTGTGTGCTAGGTGTCCTATAGGGCCCAGTGGCTCAGCCTCCCCAGTCATCTGAGGTGGACACTCTTGGTGCACCCCTTTGTGGGCTGGGTGCACAGTCTTGTTGTATTTAAGCCTTGATTGCTGTTGGTATCCCTGGGAGGAAATAACCTCCAGGCCAATTGACTGCGAGGACACGCTGTGTCTATAGTGGAAGAACTGCTGTTTTGGAGACACCTTAATGGGGGCAGAACTTGCTTCAGTGGGGCTTTGGTGCTCACTGAGTCTGCCTCTTGAGTGTGTCACTTATGGATGTGAGGAGTTGAAATCTGGTATCTGACCACTGGATATACTGGCTCCTGGATCTCCAAGGAGGTGCAAAGTCAGCTACTGCATGAGTCCACCCAGCAGGAGCTACAACGAGATCTGCAGATTTCTTCTCTTTGTGGGTAATTCATTTGTGCCGCCATGCACAGCTTGGGTGGGGTTGTGAATTAGGTGGGGTGGGGTCTCAGAGAATCACCCAGGCAGAGCAAACAGGCGATGGCTGTCCGTCAGCCATCAGCCGTCAGCCATCAGCTGTCTCTGGGTCTCCGCGTCTCTGTGTCTCTCCACCTCTCCGCATCTTCCCACGTCTCCGTGTCTCTGCTTCTTGGTGCCTCCGTGTCTCCGCATCCCTGAGTCCCCAAGTCCCATGCCCCCACAATAACAATGATCCCTGTGAGCAGCTCTGCGAGAGAGCCACCCTTGCTTTCCGACCCGCTGTCAGACAGTCCAGTTTCTCCCCATACAAATGTGGGTCCCCAGAGTCTCGCCAGAAACAAGTTCAGTGCAGTTAGGAGCTTGTATCTTCCTTCTGATTGAAAAAAACTGTGCACCCAGTTGCAGCCCGTTTCATGCGCCTCCGTGCCTCTGCTCTTGGCGACTCCACACCTCCTACGCAGTCTAAATGCACTTTTTTCTTTCCTTCTAGTTGTAGAACTTCCACTCAGCCAGCTGCCCCGTGGTTCTGGATGATAGCCATTTTGTGTTTTAGTTGTAGTTTTAATGTGGTTGTGGGGGGTGGCACATATAGATATATACCTTATGCCGCCATCTTGGTTCTTCTTGAATTTCTTGAATGAATTATTAAATTGTTCAGTTCTCTTCCATATTCCAAATTCAGACTGGTTTTTTCTCTGGTTATTTCAAGTCTGTGAAATTTAATGGGAATGGGTGTGTGTGTGCATGCATGCAAGTCATTGGTCTTCAAGGAAGGAAGAAGTGTGGCTTCTGAATGTTGCTTATATAAACTTTCTTTTATTCCACAGTTAAACAACAACAGCAACGTAATCAGTTAACTGAACAGGACCAGCTTTCTTCTCAACAGAATGATGAGTAAGTGATTATTCTTTAAGAAACATTACTCCCACAATCTTCTATTTTCCCTATGTAACATGAAGCAATGTAATTAAAGCATTTCAGAAAAAAACTACCTGCCCTTTTAGCAATAACACATCACATTCCATAAGGACACCTTTTTCTCAGTTCTGTCCTTATACTTGGAGACTGATAGTCTTTAATAGTTATTTAATTGTTCCCCTTGATGTTAAAAAATAATACAATAGTTTGGGGTAAACACAATTACAAATACTTTGTTCTCAGTATATTGGGGGTGGAGGGGAGCTGGCAGGTAGGCTGACCGTGGCTGCATGCATAGATTTCTCTTCAACATATTTTTGGACATCTTCAATCTCATCAGAGAAAGAGAGTTTAAGAATGGTAAAGGATTGGCAGCCTCTACTGGCCCACAGCTTTGTGGTCCCAGATAGAAACCACTTGCTGGTGACTTAGTTTCTCTTTCTATGTAGTTAGAGATGAGGTATGGATCTTGGAGGGATCAATGCTTGGACACAACCATGAAGTCTTTGAGGAAGGTAGCAGTCAAAAAAGATAGCACTGATGAGTGCTGGTTTAGAGATGTGGTCCTTGTATTTTGCCTCTAGGAATCTTAAAAAAATGGAGTTTCCACAGAACATTAACAGATATGCAGAAAGATTCATCACACTGATGCCAAAGCCTAGGCACAGAAATCCAATCCACATGTATCCTCTGACTGATAGAGGGATCATTGAATGACTTATTAATAATACCTTTTCTCTTTGTTGTATCATATCTTTCAGAGGTAGCTAAAATCAGGTGCAAAATATGTTGGCTCATCTGGAGCTTTAAGAGAAACATTTAAAAGTCACAGTGGAAGTCTTTATCTTCACAATACTCAATCTTTTGTCATATTATAGAAGTCTTTAGATTTCACGTAGTAATTCACTTTATATTAGCTGATAAAACTCAACAGTATTAATCAGAGTAAAGTTTTGTCATTTACATACATCTTATTTAATTGATTAAGGTTAAAAGTTCACAGAGCAACAGGGATTATTTTGTTTATATTTTTTCCAACATTATTAAGTTATGGTTGACAATTAAAATTTTATATATTTAAAGAGTACAATTTGAGGGTTTAAAGTACATATACATTGTGAAATATTCACCATAGCTAAGCTAATTTACATATCCATTGCCTCACACAGTTATCTTTGTTTGTGTGTTGTGCGTGTGTGTGTGTGTGTGTGTGTGTGTGTGTGTTTGTGTTTGTGTGTGTGTGGTAAGGACATTTAAGATCCACCTCTTAGCAAATTTCAAATATACAGTATTATATATTATGGGGATTTTAAGCAATATACCTGCTTTTGGTCAAGAAGGGAGTAATTTTTTCCCTTGCATATTAAAGAGAGGCCTTGCTGGTTTGGATCCTAGGATTTAAATTTTTATATGTTATGAACTATTACCACACAGACTTACATGAGGGAGAGTTAGCTCTGTTTGAATGGATTCTCAAGAGTATGTTCTTGATACATGGTATCAGTAGAACAAATACCGTTTTTAATTTCTAATTATTCTTTGGCTATGTAAAAGCTCACTTATTTTTATGTGTTTACTATTTCAGAAGGCAACAGCAAGCTTTTATAGTTCCCGAGATAACTAAATCAGAGCACACCAGCACTGTGGTAGGGGTCCATGAGGCAACTTCGACAGTTCAGGCAGAAGCAAATGCAGGTATGTGTCATGGTCATCAAAAGATTAGATTCATGATAGTGCAGATTCTTTTCTCTCATTGTTCGTTTTGAAAATCTATAAAGAAAACTAAATTAAAATATTTTTATAAGGCTTATATGTCTTGGATTTGCAAGATGCTGGTGGGCACTGCAGAGCAGTGATTGTCAAAGTGCAGTCCCTGCATCAAGAGCATTAGCATCACCTGGGAATTTGTAAGGAAGACGAATTCTCTGACTCTGCCTGGGACATTCTGAATCAGAAATCCTGGGAGAAAAATGCAGCCATCTGTGATGTATAGTTCTCCATGTGAGTGTTTCTGATGCATTTTCAGGTTTGGAAACCCCTACTACAAAGTGTAGATAGAAAGATGAATAAGCCAAAACCAGTTTGGCTCAGTGGATGGAGCGTCCGCCTGCGGACTGAAGGATCCCAGGTTCGATTCCAGTCAAGGCCATGTACCTGGGTTGTGGGCACATCCCCAGTGGGAGATGTGCAGGAGGCAGCTGATCGATGTTTCTAACTCTCTATCTCTCTCCCTTCCTCTCTGTGAAAAATCAATAAATATTTTTTTTTTAAAAAAGAAAGATGAGTAAAACACATATTGGCTTAAAGGAATGCACACTTTAACTGCCATAGATTTAACGAACAGAGTCATTTATACCTGGAAGAGTTTTTAATGCAAATGTTTTATTTACACTGATTTCAAACTATTTGTTTAATTCATCAAATATAGCATAGTCTGTGTGCCAGGAATTGTGTAAAGCCCTGGGCATAAAGTTTAAGATATACTCAGCTGCTATCCCCATGAAGCTAGGAAGAAAGAAAGATAATTCAACAAGCAGTTAAAATTAAATGAGGAAAGTATTTTGAAAGGAAAGTACAAGGTGCTGCAGAAGCATCCAGCAGGGTCACTTGAACAACTGTGGGATCAACAGCATAGCCCTCCCTGGAGAAATGCCTAACAGATTGCCTGTTATGCAGTAATGAAGTAATAAACTCTTCCTAATCTGGAAGAGTTCTCTACTAGTTGAGGAAAAACAAGTAATGATAACATTGCTCAACTTTCAGTTATCCATTTACAGGTCACTTCCATCAGCTCATTTGTGCTATAGCCCCCAGAGCAGTCAAGATGGAGCCTAGTACCAATGCCTTCATTTGACAGGTGTAGAAACCAAAACAGAGAAAGTTGACATTACTGTTATAAGATTACATGAACAGTTTAGTGTGGCCAAGTTGTGATACTGTTAATTCTCTGCTTACATTAGATTGCTTAATTTGTATCTTAACATGCAAGGCTCTTACATGACTTAGTCTCTGCCTAATAAGAGAGATAAGATAAGTAAAAAATATTACTAGATATAATGATATAAGGGCTAATTGGACCAATAAAAAGGCTATAGGAAATAATTTTGGAAGAAATTATTTTCTGTAAGAAGGGGTAAATATTCTCTAGAATATTATTTCACTTATTATTTTTATTTTTTATTTTGTTTGTTAATCCTCACCCAAGGATATTTCGCGCCATTGATTTTTAAAGAGAGTAGAAGGGAGGGGGAGAGAGTAAAAGAGGGGAGAGACACACACATCAATTGGTTGCCTCCCGTGCACATGGCCTGACCAGGGCCAGGATCAAGCCTGCAACCCAGATACATGCCCTTGACTGAAATTGAACCTGCAACCCTTCAATCTGTGGGCCAACACTCTAGCCATTGAGCAAAACTGGCTAGGGCTAATTTATTTTTAATAACTCTCCCACCAACCCCAACTTGAAACCATCCTAATAAGTAAAAGAAGTGATATTTCTGAAATATCAGCAATTCTAAAACAGTGCAATCTAATTGGAGGTTTTATTATAGGGAGATACTATTCTTGGACCACTGTAGACTTGCTTATTATAGTAAATTTTACTTCTCTCCTTTGTTTGTTCCTGCATTTATGTTTTTCAATGGACCAACACCATTAAGTAACTGCCACTCTCCATGTTTTTCTTATAGTTTGGACTGAAGAAATCTCTGAAGGCCCTGAGTCATGGTCAAACAACTATTTTTCCTCTTCCTATGTTGACAATGGAGAAGAAAGAACCTTACTGGTGAGTAATGACAAATTAAAATAAATAGAAACTCTTAAGGCAGTTTTACTGATGAAATAGGTGAAGTATGTAGGGGCATTCTTTTGTCAGTCTCCTTGTGGTGTATTCCACGGCCTAAAGTTTTAAAACAATTATGAACATTCAATAAGCACTTTACTCTTTAAGTAGAACTTATTTGTGCTATACATGGAGTTCCTACTGAAGTTGATGAAATGAATAGTCATCTATTCCAAGACTCTATACATTAACCAGTTTCATCTTTTTTTAAATTTCTTTATTGATTAAAGTATTACATATGTGTCCTTATCCCCATTACCGCCCCCATCCCTCCCACTCATGCCCTCACCCACCTGTTGTCTGTGTCCATTGGTTAGGCTTACATACAGTTTCATCTTTAATTAAACGTCACCACTGTGTTTTCAACCAAGGCATGTGAGATAAAATCAAAGAACAAAGAAGGGTCAAATATACTTTATATGCACCCCTATGTTCATAGCAGCACAATTAACCATAGCAAAGATCTGGAAACAGCCTAAGTGAACATCAGTAGATGAATGGATTAGAAAAACATAGTATATCTACACAATGG
>NW_006293914.1:227444-238246 GCF_000327345.1 Myotis davidii
TGGGGGGATGGGAGGTAATGGGGGATAAGGACACATATGTAATACCTTAATCAATAAAGAAATTAAAAAAAAAAGTTTAGATTCCAGATTGGAAAATAGAGGAAATAAACATTACACATTAATAACATCTGGGGAATATATTTTAGTGAGTTGTTAAAAAATGTGCTAATGATACCAAATGTCAGCATATTGGAGCAAGAGGTCACCCCCTAAAACTAAAGGAGGTTGCTTTAAGGCAAAAGTAAGTGTTGTACTTACTTTTGCTATTTAAGTAGTTTGCAATGTTGTTACAATCCTTGTGGATTATTAGAGGGATGTTAGGACTAGGGTATATCTCCAGTTTTCTGAAGTCACCAGCTTGGAAGGTTGGAGTGATGCTTTGTAATGGACTGCTGCTTGATGTCCTTCAGAACAACAAAATCAATTTGGCAGTTTTAATACTGAGATATGGGAATGGTGGCATGGATAATCACAAAGCTGCAGAGCATTGACCTGAATGCTTTCTTCAAAAAAGTAACAGGATATTCTTTCTGCTAATAATACAGTGACCATAATCATAGATGTACAGTAGTTTACAGTATTTCCCATTTAATATTCATAGTATTATTAAGAGGAAGGGCAGGCTTTATTACCTCTAATGGACAGAGGCGGAAACTGAGGCTCAGTGTTGCTGGGAGATTTGTCTAGAGTTAATTGTCTAGACCAGGGGTGGGCAAACTTTTTGACTCGAGGGCCACAATGGGTTCTTAAACTGGACCAGAGGGCTGGAACAAAAGCATGCATGGAGTGTTTGTGTGAACTAATATAAATTCAAAGTAAACATCATTACATGAAAAGGGTACGGTCTCTTGTTTTTTTAGTTTTATTCATTTCAAACGGGCCGTAGTTTGCCCACGGCTGGTCTAGACCATAAGTGCTAAAATTTTTTAAAGTAAGAATCCTTTACATTCTTAAAAATTATTGAGAATTCCAAAGAGTCCTTGTTTACATTTATTGATATTTATCAGATTATAAATTGAAACTAAGAAATATAGTTATTTATTCACTCTTTAAAAATATTAATAAGCCCATTGTAAGTTCATTTAAATAACATTTTTATTAAAAATTTACATTTTTCAAAACACAAGATTTAGTTAGAAAATATTTTTGCAAGTCTCTTTATTTTTTTTTTTTGCAAGTCTCTTTAATCTGCTTTTCATTCAGTCTGTTGTGGTATCATACATCAGGTAGTTATTAGAAAACTCTACTACTGTATACTTGTGAGAGGATAAGGGTGAAAGGGAAATAATGTCTTCATATGGCTTTGACCTTGAAAACCCTTGGAAGGGTGTCAGGAACCCCCAAAGGTCTATCTCCTAAACTCTGAGAACCACTGGTTTAGACTAATAATAAAAATAACTTCCATTTCTTTAATTAATACTGCTTAAGGATGGTAGTTGTTTAGGTGCTAGTGAAAAGTCAGGGGAAGACACTTGGGGTTTAAACATTTGCTATAGATAATCTATGAGGGGATTGTCAAGAACTGATAATGTCTTCAGGAAGCATTTCCCCACCTATAGTGTCAGAAAATAAAGCAAATGTGCAAAACTGATTAGTGCTTTAATCATAGGGGATGGAAATGTAGAAAAACCTATTAGTTTTCCTCTTCTCCCAATAATTCCCTAAGGTGTGCTACTGAGAAAATCATACAAAAAATAGTTAAATGCATACAAAAAAAGAAGGCTCCACCAAAGCAAAATGGGTTGCAATGAGCTTCTCTTTTAGCCTCACTTTATAAAATGAAAAAAAGTCAGAACTAATGGGTGCTGCTTTTCTCGTAGAGCTGGTATTGGGGTTAGCTCTCCTATTTTTATGAAGCTACTATATTAAATATCAAGTAGCTCTTTCCTGTCTGCTCCTTAGCCTATTTGGTAAAAATACTGCTCAAAAGACAATCATCCCAAATGATGTGGATATTGTTTTTAAGTTAATTCCGTTGGATGTGCAAAGACTCGACATCACAGTTATTTCTTTTCTTTCCTTAAAAATTAATTATGGTCCTCTTACTTTTTAAAGTCATGTATTCAGTGTGTAAGATATTGTGCTTGAAATATCTTGGAATAAATCTGGACATGAGATATATTATTTCTTCTTAATCTGCTTTGTAACCAAATGTAATCAGTATGCCTTAGATTACTTAGGTTATTAATGAATCAAGTTAAAAATATAGTTGCACCCCTGGCCACTGTGGCTCAGTTGGTTGAGCATTGTCTCATGCACTGAAGTGTTGGTGGTTGATTTCTGGGCAGCGCATATACCTAGGTTGTGGGCTTGATCCCCAGTTGGGGTGTGTATGGGAGGTGACTGATCAATGTTTCTCTCACATTAATGTTTCTCTCTTTCTCCCTCTTCCTCTCTCTGTAAAATAAAAAACACACACCTTAATTCTTTAAAAAATATATAAAGCTGCAAAAAGATTAATGTCAAGTAAAGCACAACATTTAATCTGCTTCTATTGGACCCAGAGATTTTTGTACCCATTATTTTTACCCTTGCCAAGCAGTATAAAGCCCAGAAATCCTTTTGGGGGCATAAGCAAATCTTTGTTCAGGGCAATTGCCTTTTGTATGTGCCAAGATAAAGTTTTCATGAGAGCAGATTGTAAATAACAGTATTTTAAAATTATTTTAATTTTCTTTTTTTCCTGGATATATGCTTATGATTAATGTAACTTAAATTAGTTGTGCTCTGTTATTTTCTGTGTAGTTCATGGTGTAACTCTCTTTTTGCAAATAAAAGTGAGTTCTTCAGGCTAAATAAGCACGTGTTCCGCTTTTTTCCCCCATCACAAACTGCTTCATGTTTGTTTGTTCCTGCAAAGCTGCTGCAGCTATCACATTTACCATTGAAGTACTGTGCTAATTGTTTGTCACAGAGCATGCAGTTGTGCAACTAGTTTTGCAATCAAGTTTATAATGTAATTTTTCAAAACAACCTTTCAGTTAGCAGGCAAATAATAAAGCCTTAACAGATTGCAGAAAAAGAGGCTCAGAAGACCTCCTGATTAAAAATGGAGATGTCATTCAGCTTCTCCATGAAGATGCTGAGGGTCAATGGTATGTGTGTTCTCCATGCCTGTGATGACCTCCGCCTGGGGCACATGGGTATCTAATCAAATGTTCTGCTTTACTTGTATCTTTGTTATACAGTCTGAAGAAGCAGAAATATCACATTTCTTATTAGTGTTTCATTTTCATTGCTTCAGCCATGCCTATATAGCTCACTGAAAGGAATGTTAACCTTTGGTGAGTGAAATATGCTTTGAAAGAATGAAATGCTATGAGTCTGCATGTTTTTGTGGTTTACCTTTTGCTCAGACATTAGCTAATACATCTGGCTTTGTAATGGTTATAGATCACATTACATGTGGTAATTTAATTCATTCATCAAATCACATTTTTAATGAATGCCTATTATGCTCTGCTCCTTTACAACATAGTCACACTTCTCTATCAGTTCAAATATTGACTTTTTAGTCTTATCCTATCATGCATTTGACTTCACTTAGCACCAATTGCAAAGATGGTTCTGCCAAATATACTGTTTAATTTTAGAAAACCCAAAGCAAAAAGGAATATTGTTTGGAAGAGGACTGTGACTAAAGCTCCCACAAATCTTAGAAAATTTATATGAAATTATTATTTTATTGTGTCAATAATTTTAACTGAAGTGCTACATTGACCATGCACTCTGACCCTAAAGATGGAAGAGTATACATAGGAGGGTGAAAATTAATGATGTATCATTAAAATAATAACCACTTTTGCTAGTAACCTCAGTCCTTTGTAGGTTACTCAAAAGACTCAAGAACAGTGTCATGAAGGTCTTTGAATCTGTGCAATAGCTTTGTGAAATTTTGAGCTGCAATGCAATGTAATGTCTTTTTTTATTAGCTTATATTACCATTGTTGGCTACTAATTAATTTATTATTTAGGTTGGTGAAAAATCTAAACAGAAGAAAAGAAGACCTGATTCCAGGGGACAGTCTGAAGATTTAAATCGGTGACTATAGGTTTCAGGTATAATATGAACAGACTCTATACTATTTGTTTAAAGGCTAAAAAATTTAAAGTTTTACCAAGTATGCAATTGGCATAGGATAAGACCTCTTTGCACTTAGAAATAAAGTTGCAAGCCTACTCTGTTAGCTAGGATTTAATAAACATGTTAAACTCTTTCTTACAAGGTTGATAAGTTTGAAAGTTTCCGATACTGTGGTGTCTTACAAGAGATCCTTCAGAACTAAATACTGATAAAATACTTTTAAGGTATCAGCTATACTATCCAAGAATGCTTTACCAGTATGTTTTTACTCAGTTCACAGAATATGTTCTTTCCTTATAGTAGGTTTCTGCTACACAAACACACACACACACACACACACACACACTCGCACACACACGCACACATGCACACTTCTCTGTATCTGTATACAAGATTTGATATATGAAGGCAGTATGAAGCAATGAGAACTAATCTAATGTTCATTTCCATTTAAAAACAACTCAAATAAAATTTCTGTATACAAACCAATGTTTTTGTAGATTTTCACAGCGAGTGATACTGAGCTGTCTATACAAAGGCAGCACACACACAAAAAGAAAACAGACTTGTTTGTGAACTTGTGTGTGAACAAGTTTATTATTATTATATGTACATATTTCCTTTGAATTTCTAGTTTTGGATTTGTATCTGAATTCCAGGTAATGATACATTGTGTTTAGATGGATCTATTAGACCAGGAATAACTTATTTGGTTCCAAATTTCATTTATGACATAAAATAAAATCTAAGGTTGATAGGGCTCAATATAAATATTGACTCACATGGGAACCCCACAAATAGAGTCACTTTTTATTTGTTTTTATTATATTAGAAATCAATAATCCCTAAAATTTGGTTATTAAATGACATAAATCTAAACACATGGGACAAAGAAGTAAAAGCACAAGATAAATTAGAATTATTGCAAGTTGGATGAAAATGGAGCATATCAAAATTTGTGGATGCAGTTAAGGAAGCTAGAAAATATATAGCTTTAAATACTTGTATTACACACTTAAAATTCAATGTAATTCACCATATTAACATAATGAAGGGGAAATTTATGTACTCATTTCAATAAATGCAGAAAAGAACCAGACAAAATTTTATACCATTCATGATAAAAAATCTCACCAAACTAGGAATAAAGTGAATTTCCTCAACCTGCTAATGTACACTTGTGAAAAACCACAGCTAACATCATACTTAATGATAAAATATTGAAAGCTTTTCCTGTAAGATTTGGAAGAAGCCAAGGATATTATTTACTCTCACCATTTCTAGTAAACACTGATACTGGAAATCCTAGCCAGTGCCATAATTCAAAATAAAGAGATAAACAAAAAGATTAGAAAAGAAGAGGCTAACACTGTTGTGCTTAGCAGATCATTAATATGTACAAAATCATTAGGTATCTACACACAAAAAAACCCCCTACTAGAAGTAATAAATGAATGTTATAAGGCCAAGTATACAAAGTCATCATACAAAGGAAAATTTAATTCTATATCATACCACAAAGTGTTAAAAATAAGATTTCAAAAAATAATACCATTTACATTGGTAATATAAAACATGAAATAGAAATAAGTCTAACAACAAACATCTAAGACTTTTATACTGACAATCAGAAGTCATTGCTTAGATACATTTAAAATGACCCATGGTATACTAGTATACCATGTTCAAGAATTGGAAATCTCAAAGTTGTTAAAAAGTCAATTATCTCCCAATTGACCTGTAGAGTTAATGCAATCAAAATCTCAGCAGGCCCTTTTGGAAAAAAAAATAAAGACAAGTTTACTCTAAAATGTACACAGTGAGGGAAAGAATCTCAAAAATTTGGAAGGCTTACATGCCCTGATTTCAATACCCTATAATGCTACAGTAAATAGAGTGTCATGTAGAAAAATAGAGATTTCAGTAGACAAACATATACATAATCAATTAACATCCAATCAAGGTGCCAAGTCAACTAAATGGGAAAAGGAATGTTGTTTAATCAAATGGTGCTAGAGCAACTAGATATCCATCTAGAAAAAGTAATGAACCTCCATCCCTCCACCGCACTCCATACACACAAATTAATTTGAGTTGGATCATAGACCTAAATATAAAAGCTAGAATAATAAAACTTATAAAACCAAAAAAGGCAATATCTTCATGATTAACAATTTCTTATGTAGGGCAGAGAAAACACTAACCAGAAAAGAAGAGTATCAAACAAATACAAAGAAACATTGCATATGTTGAATCAAGCACTTTACAATGTTACACATTTATACTTGTTAGAATAAGATAAAATCTAAGAGGCTAATATTTGGAATACTTTCAAAAGCCAATTATGTAGCTGTAATGAGTCACGTTTTCCCTTAAATTAACTGATTCCATCTTGTACATTATTATTAGTGTTAGAAATCATAGCACAGGCAACATTTTTGGTCTTAAAAGTCACTTGAATATTAATATCTTTCTTCATTATTTTGTAGATGCTGCTCTGAGTAACTCAAGGAAACTAAGTTCCCCTTGAATTAAAGGAGAATTAATAGACTTTTAAAATTAAGATTTCCTTTGGTGGTGTGACTAGATTATATTTCTTAAAAATATTTCAGATAAACAGCACAAGACTCAGAATGATTCTATGCTGCCCATGGCATTCACAGAATTTCCTCAGGACTGAGGTGGACTTGGTCATTCATAGTTTGTCTCATTCATGCAAGTATCTTTACACCTTCCATTCCCCACAGGTGAAAAGTGCAGCGTTACTTTGTTTCCAAATATGGTTTTTCATAGCATGCATTCAGATTCCACCTAAAAAAAACCTGGAAATCAATTATTTTGAACATTTACAGGTAAAAGCCTTACCTGTAATTTTGTTTGTAACTTTTCAGGAACAAAACAAAATTCCAAAGAGGAGAAGAGATAATCAGAGATTTTCACCCACTTCCTTAACTAATAGTTTATTTTATTATTTAATTTTGTTATCTATGCGACTATAATATACCAAAGAGATATGTTCTGAAGGACCTCTTTTGCACTTTGACTGGTATTTAGGGTTTTTAGAGTTGTCTTATAGTTTTAAAAAGATCCAAAGCTAAAAATCCTATGGTTAGAATGTGTTAAAGTTTACATTTTATGCATTGCAATTTAGACCCACGTGTTACAGCTTTAAGTTAAATATTCATATATGCACAAGATGTGTTCCTGTAACAAAGTTCTACTTTCCAGTGTCTTTACTTGCTTTTGAATTTTCTGGAAAAATCTGTTCTAGTAAAAATTTTCTTTAGTTATATTTCATCCTAGGATTTTTTGAAAATGATACATGTATAGTTGTCTTTCTTTTATGTATGTAAACAGTGTGATGACTTGTTTTAAAGCACAGGGCCAGTTTTTGCATGCAATGTTGAATTTATGCTTGGAGTATTTTATGTCAAGGACCACTGAAGACAATGGTTTGAAATTGCTGCCTTTTGAATCATGGATTGTTTTACTATCAAGTTGGCACACTTTTTGATGAAAAAAGGTGCACGTTTTTTGATGAAATGTGTTAAATAAACAATAAATTCAATAACTATATAATACATAAGTACTTGATTTTTAAATAGGCTTGTGTGTCATATCAAGATCATAGTTTATGCCAGTAGTATCATTTGATGTAACAATTTCTATAACAAAGCAGTTGTATTTTATTCAAAGGACCTGAAAATTATAAATCTTGTAATGTATACTTGCTGGAGTTTATGATGGTTGATTTTTAACTCACTCATGAAAATGGCCATATACTGGATATTTCAGTTAATGCTTCTGCAAAAATAACAACAAAATGTAATTAAAATCTATTTCTCCTGTGTACTGATCTTGCGGTTAAAAGACAGAATTAAGAAATAAATTTTTTGAATAATGATGCCTTTCTGCACAAAACATTTTAATTTCTTGGTATTAAACTAGGGATTTTAATCATTTAAGACAATGCAGAATTCTATAGATTCAAACATACAGTTATATTCTTTTAATGTTTTAATCACTGTACAATGAATGCTAAGTTTGAATATGTAACTGCACTGTGTTCATTTTGCTGGGCTATAAATGTGTTACTATAAAAAAGCAGCAATTTCCCTTTAAGTCTTCAAATTTAATTACATTGTAAATGTATTACAATCTAAATGTAACAGCATTAATTCCACATTAAAAATATCCAGCTTAGTATAGTATCAACTATATATTGAAAACCCTTTCCCTTTAAATTACTAGGGATACTTTTTAAAGGCACCATAAGTATTTTGAGTTAAATATTAATCTTTAGCCTAATTAGAGAATTCCCTGAGAGAGACAGAGATCCAGAGAGATAGAGATAGAGATATCTGACTAGAATGAGAGTAAAATATTCGGATCAAAATGTTTCTTCACCCAAATCTAGGATAATAATAAATGAGGTTTCTGGGGTTAGATAGCCATATTTATAAGTAGATATTTCCACACACTGAAAAAATCTTCCATATAGTCGAGCCCAAGGAAACCTGGAAAACATCTAGATACCTGCAGTTGTTTTCTGAGAAATTGCTTTCAAAGGTCTCTTATAGCTGAGTTTGCCATACTTAATGATTTCTTCCACAACTTATTTGGGTTCCAGAACTTCTGTGTTAATATTTTTTAGGAGACAAAAATTTAACAAATTGGTTTGGTTTCCTCTTCCATTATTTAAAAACTGAGTTTGTTTCAGGTGTCTTAATGAGCATCCTATCACAGGGTCAGTTATTTCTTTTGTCTTTAAATTTATTTTGAGCTCTTTGGAGGAAACACAATCAGTGAATTAGTTAATCAATGAAAATTAAAATCTGTTTAAGTGTTTATTCCTATGTTGGCTGAGAAGTAATGTTATTGTTGACATTTTAACAAAATTATGTATGAATCTCACAATATAGAACAGAGAGTTGTTATAAAAGCTACTCTGACATCTGTGCTATGAAAAGAGAAAATTTCAGAGTGTATTTTTGAAAGTCTAAGGGTGTATAAGAAATGCTCCACTTGAAGAAAAATTAGGTCAATGATCCTGTTTTGGGTTTAGTCAGAAATCAATTCAGTTTCACAATTTCTTTGAAAATGCTTATTATTAAATATAATAATGCAAAAAATATAATAATGCTTATTAATATACTAAACCACAGGAATCTGCTTCCCATAGGGGCAGTAGATTGTAGTGTGCTTAATGAATCATGTCTCAAGCATTTAATTGTCAAAAAAATCACTTTATTACAGGGGTCCTCTAACTTTTTAAACAGGGGGCCAGTTCACTGTCCCTCAGACCGTTGGAGGGCCGGACTATAGTTTAAAAAAAACTATGAACAAATTCCTATGCACACTGCACATATCTTATTTTGAAGTAAAAAAACAAAACGGGAACAAATACAATATTTGTATTTGCGTGTGGCCTGCGGGCTGTAGTTTGAGGACCCCTGCTTTATTACATTTCAGTACCCTTCCCTACATTGATTTGGAATAGAAAGTTTGCAATTAGTCTTATGGGGCCTGCCCAAGGACAGCAATATGCTTGGGAACAAAACAGTATTAAAGACAAAACATGAACCTTTTATATTCTACAAAAGGAAATTAATAAAAGTGACAACAGGCCATTTAAAAAACGTAATTCTGTTTTAGTTCAAAATATATTTTCCGTAGTAAAGCTCATGACATATTCAAGTTTTACCTTTCACTTGGTGAGGGTTACATAATATTCTTGATATTAAAATGATAATCTCATTTTCATATGTACAAATTAGCCCATTAAGTTCTGAGGAGATAATTTCAACACAATATAATGTTATATTGAGAAGGGCCAATGAAGTTGAACTTTGTGAGGATGTGTTCCATAAGCTAAATGAAACTTTCCTTATACCCAAACCAAAATAAAATGTAAACCATTTCGAAGGTAAATTGTATTTAAGTATTTGTGAGATAGACTCACTAACTCAATTATTATGAAGATAACCAACTAAATACAACCAGGCTGAAGAAGAAATCCTATCTAATAAAAGAGAAACATGGTGCCGAAACCGGTTTGGCTCAGTGGATAGAGCGTCGGCCTGTGGACTGAAGGGTCCCGGGTTTGATTCCAGTCAAGGGCATGTACCTGGGTTGTGGGCACATCCCCAGTAGGAGATGTGCAGGAGGCAGCTGATCGATGTTTCTCTCCCATCAATGTTTCTAACTCTCTATCTCTCTCCCTTCCTCTCTGTAAAAAATCAATAAAATACTTTTTTTTAAAAAAAAAGAATAGAATATCCTGTGTTCTAGTATCTATTTCAAAAGTTATTGAGCCAAAACCGGTTTGGCTCAGTGGATAGAGCGTTGGCCTGCGGACTGAAAGGTCCCAGGTTCATTTCTGGCCGAGGGCACATGCCTGGATTGCAGGCTCCATCCCCCCCGCCCTCCAGGAGGCAGCCAATCAATGATTCTCATCATTGATGTTTCTATCTCTCTAGCTCTCTCCCTTCTCTGAAACCAAAAAATATATATATATTTTAAAATATATAAAAAAATAAAAGGTGGCAAGATGAAATGGCAGCGTCCTGCTTACCGACTACACCACAGAACCACAGGCGTATCAACCACCCTTCCCAGTGAAGTCAGAGGAAGGAAATCTTCATTACAACTCCCAGTGCCTTTTGTAGGTGAAGAAATAGTCCTTAATCACACAAACTACTTCTCTATAGAGCTAGAA
>NW_006293914.1:239288-240276 GCF_000327345.1 Myotis davidii
GCCCCAACCCCCTGATCGGCCCTGCTCTGTGCATGACAGGGGGCGGCGCCCCAACTCTCCAATCAGCCCTGTTCTGAGCCCGACCAGGGGGGGCTGCACCGGATTGGGCCTGCCCTCTGCCACCCGGGAGCAGGCCTAAGCCAGCAGGTCATTATCTCCCGAGGGGTCCCAGACTGCGAGAGGGCACAGGCCGGGCTGAGGGACCCCTCCCCCCCCCAGTGCACAAATTTTTGTGCATCGGGCCTCTAGTTAAAATATAATGGAGCAGGAGAAGAAGTCAGAATGATTTGAAGCATGAGAGCTAGATGTGCTGAAGATTTTCTTATGTAATAGTTTTTATCTTAGTTCAATAGTGAATGTTCTCTTTTTTTGTAATTTATTTTTATTGTTGAAAGTATTGCATATGTCTTCTTTGTTCGTTTGTGTGTTTTTTTCCATTGACCCCCTACACCCTGTACCCGCCCCTCCCAGGCCTTCACTACTCTATTGTCTGTGTCCATGGCCTATGCATATATGCATTTAAGTTCCCTGGTTAATCACTCTCCTCCCACACTCCCACCTCCACCTTCCCTCTGAAATCATCAGTCTGTTCCATGCTTCTATGTCTCTGAATCTATTTTATTCATCAGTTTATTTTGTGCATTTGATTACACATATGAGCGAGATCATGTGATACTTACCTTTTTGTGCATTTTTACACATATGAGCGAGATCATGTGATACTTACCTTTCTCTGACTGGATTATTTCACTTAGTATAATACCCTCCAGGTTCATACATATAAGAGTTCTTTCTTTTTAAAAGCTGCATAGTACTCCATTGTGTGAAAGTACCACCACTTTTTTATCCACTCACCTACTGAGGGATGCTTGGGCTGTTTCCAGATCTTGGCTATTGTACATAATGCTGCTATGAACATAGGGGTGCATCTATTCTTTCTGATTGGTCTTTTGGGATCCTTAGGATATGTTCCCAGAAATGGGATTGC
>NW_006293914.1:243026-248309 GCF_000327345.1 Myotis davidii
AGCGAGCACAGTTTTTTTTTTTTTTTATCCACTCGTCTGCTAATGGACCCTTGGGCTGTTTCTAAATCTTAGCTATTGTAAAATGTGCTGCTATGAACATAGGGGTGCTTATATTCTTTCTAAGTGGTGTTTATGGTTTCTTAGGATATATTCCTAGAAGTGGGATCACCAGGTTAAATGACAGTTTCATTTTTAATTTTTTGAAGATACTCCATATAGTTTTACATAGTGGCTGCTCCAGTCTGCATTCCCAGTATCAATGTACTAGGGTTCCCTTTTTTCCACATTCTCACCAGCACTTGTGATTTGTTGATGGTAGCCATTCTGACAGGTGTGAGGGGATACCTCACTGTTGTTTTAATTTGCATCTCTCTGATGATTAGTGACTTTGAGAATTTTTTCATATGAATCTTGGCCTTCTCTATATCAGGTTTGGGAAAGTATCTATTTAGGTCCTTTGCCCATTTTATTCTCTTTTATATGGCAAGCTATGAGAGAAATCAAATGAAAAGAAATAAAATATTATTAACTAAGTGGGTCCTAATTTTTCAACCATAATAAAAATACTTAAAGGGGAAAATCACAGTGGCCATTTTGAAATTTAATAGTAGAAGCTGAAATGATCTCTTTACTGACCCCAGGGAGGCCACTGTACCGGTACATTTACAACTAGTTTTAAAATCACTGAAGGCCAGGGAGGGTTGGGGGGATGGGAAAGAGATCAACCGAAGGACTTTTATGCATGCATATAAGCATAACCAATGGACACAAGACACTGGGGGGTATGGGAGGCTAGGGGAAGGTCAAGGGGAGAAAAAAAAGGAGACATATGTAGTACTCTTTGCAATAGTACTTTAAGCAATAAAACAAAATAAAATCACTGAATTCGTTGCAATGCTGGTATTTTAAAATATGAATGTTAGAGCTTAAAAATCTGACTATATTGCTGAAAACACCAGGTATTGGGAAGATTATGAAGCAAGAAGAATTTTCCACACTGCTACAAATTGTCACAACTCTTTGTGAGCAATTTGCTAATACCAAGTGAAGTCAAAGTGAATGCTCCATGGCTGAGCAGTTTCACTCCTAAGTATCTACCCTGGAGAAACACTCACAGGTGCTCAAGGAGGCATGGGCCAGAATGTTTATAGCAGAATTGTTTGCAAGAGTAAATCATTTGTAGTCAACATGAATGACCATGGACACTAGAATAGGTAACTAGATCATGGCATATCATATAATCAAATACTAGATAGAAATTAAAATGAATGATCTGAGCTATCCATATCAACATCAGTGAATCTCACAAGAAACAAACTGCAGGATAGATACAATATGATTGCATTTGTAAAGTTTTAAAATATGTAAAACAAAATATAATGGGTAATTTATAGTAAAAGTTATGTGGGTATGATGGAGAGTGATTAACACCAAATTAAGGATGAGTGGGGGAAGAAAAGGATTGGATGAGTGTTGGTACTTGGAAGTTCATGATATTATTCTCTGTATATTTTTATATGTCTGAAACATTTTACACTAAACAATTCTGCTCACCTTAATTCAGTACTGGAAAAGTAAAATATAATACCTTGTCCCCAGTGACTGAAACGTAGTAAAACCCTGTGCCAAACTTACCTTTCATACATGCCTGTGGAAATTTTTAAAATCTTTATGCCATCTGAAAATAACAGTTAAGAACATTTCTGCAGTCTTTATAAATAAATTACAAATTACTGTGAACTAACACACCAGCAGAAAACTACCACAGAATAAACCTTCATTGACTTAACAATATGTGAAAGTGTTGTGCAGGAGAAATATTTGCACTTAAGGAAATGTTTTATTTTACAGAATAAAATAACTACCTGTTGCCATCTGAGAACAATTTTAAAGGTCTGATTTTCAATATTTTTGGCTCATGAACATTTAGCTTCCTTAAACAACTTTACATTTTAATTTATAGTGTATTTAGTGCCCACTCATAATAACTAAGTAGCAGGACTATAAAAACGATGAATTTTTAGTCAAATAATTGGATTGTGTTCATTGGTATGTTGGTAAATTTTAAACAACTGGGTCTCTTTAATAGCATGTATTTGTAGCATTTGTCAATATCTATGGTGTAAATCTCTCTACAATGGCAGATTTGAAACTATTGACATGAAGTCTTTGAACTGGGAGTTGGAAAAAGATGCGCAAAATTGGCATTTAGGAGTTTGTAAAGCCTGTTCCAGCATACCACTGATTCTGTCTTATGAAACAGATATAGTGCTAAGACCATAGTCAGTGTTCAGTAGAATTCCTTTTTGGAGTGTGCTAAGATTTATGAAATATAACCCAACTTTAGGTAATGTGTAGCTATCATTTTAGTACATATGTTACCTAAATTGACATTTTTCTAAACTAAGTAAGCAGAGATTCTGATCTTAAGCATGATCATCTAGAACTCTAGACACAGCATATAGAAGAAAGCATGGACAGTGAGAAATATTGGAGGTGTATTGACAGAAATTAAATCTTTTTTCGGCCAAGAATGACAGTTTAATTCAGATATAAAACTTCAAAATCCAAATGAAACCCAAGAGCTGACTCAAAAACAAAGTAAAACAACAAAATACCTACCAAGATGATGATTCAAAGCATAGACAAGAGAGGCCAATACAGCTCTGGAGAACATAAACACAAAAGCAATAAATGTTAACAGGAGAGGAAAATGCCAGGGCTGTAACTATAGCCTTATCAGCTAATATTTTTTACATTTATTGGAAATTAGTGATAACTTCTTTTTATATCCTTGGCAGGAAATGGATGTAGGAGGTTTCTCTATATTTGTCTACCTCCCCTCCTATGGCACATTCCATAATGTGTTCAGGATGACTATCTCATTCCTACCTTAGATGACTGAGTTTTGCACCGATGTGGTCAGTAATAGCATTTTTTCATTTATATATTGGATCATTAACAAGCATGCACTGAGTTTCTCAGAGACTTATTGCATTCTTGTTGCTAAGTTTTAATATGAAAATGCATCCTTATTTTTTGTAATATATTCCAAGAGGGAAATCGATTTTTTATGTAGATATTTACTGAAGCATGTAATGTATACATCATGAGACCTCTTTTTCTTTATGAGGTCAGTACTTAAGCCACTTCATGGTTATTGATCTGGAGAAGCTAAATACTACAGGATTCCTAAAAGTTTAAGAATGAGAGCATCCAGGAGATTTACTATGTTGGCAACTTTTTATAGATTAGGATCTCATATTTAACATTGCAATGAAGCAACCTTTTAAAACGAAGTCTTTAGAATCAGGACTATCTCTGTTCCTATTTTTATTCATCTCTCAACTAAGTGGGTAACTCTCCTACCAGAGTGAATTGATCTGGCCAGTAGTTTGAAATACTACTGTCTTGTGGTAGTGTGTAGAAACTTTGGTCCTGTTCTAGAAACCGTTACTGCTTTATATGTATAAGAAAGGGTCTCCTTGCTGTTCTTCCCTTCTAATAACTTTATCCATAGTAGAGGCTGAAAGGAACTCTGGCAATCTCAAGGCAAGCCATAACCCTGAAGACAGGGTGAAAACGGTCTGCCTTGAAAGTACTATTAGAGAAAATGAGTAGAGTGATCTATGTACCTGGACTGGTTGAAAAGGATAGGGATGCCACAGTCTTTTGCCTACTGTGACTCTCATTGGCAGCCTCCATAGTTTGCAGAACATGATTGTTTTTGTAGTTTTAATCATGAGATTTAGAGATGGCATAAGCTTCAGATTCAAAAGGAGCGGTGATTCTGAGTGCTTTGCCCAGACAGGCCTGTTAACCGCTGAAATGTGTTTCCTAGTCACCCACATCTGCACTGCATTGTCAGAATCCCAGCTCCAGTGGGTTTTTGAAGCTTTCTTTCAAACCTCAAGCAATAGCTTCTGGAGTAGCCTGCTGTCTCTGAGCTGCATATGTCTTACCCAGTAGAGTTACAATGAAGTGAGTTGAAATGTTGCTTGAATGACTGTGTGCCAGATGACACTGACAAACATGCTCTAGAAGTCAAATGTAACATCTGACAGTGCTCTCAGCTGGGTTAAAAGCCAGACACCAGCAGCATAGGTTCATTCCACGTGTATTTACTGAGTTCCTGCTAGGAGTCAGAGATGATAGCTCCAGTCTGTTATTTGACTGCCACTCTGCTTTTCAGGCTATCTGTTGGTCTTCTTGATTTGGTCACCTGTTTATCAGTTATCAGTATTGAGAATTCTAGGCAGTTTTCAGTTCTAGTTCGCTGAAGGGATTACCACCAATGCAGAATTCCCCAGCTGCTCTAAAAATATAGACAGTGCTCCAATTGAAAGCACTACACTTTCATAGTATGGAGTGGGAGACCTGAGTTCTAATCTTGGCTCTGCCACTGTTATTTTGAGCCTGGCCTTATCTTGGCTTCAATGTCCTCATCTGTTAAATGGGCAGAGTGGTCTGTATAGTGTCTAAGGGCCTTTGCAGCTCTGACATACGTAGATTGGATATTGTTAGATTGCATTCAGAAGTTGTTGCAAAGTTATAATGAAGCAGTTTTGTGACCTGGTCTGTCATGGTTAAAGAGAGTTGGGGAGAAAAGCCATTCTTTTTCCCTTGGCAGAGAAAATTGGACTGTACTTAGTTCCTATCATCACTAAGCAACTAATATTCAGAAAGAATCAAAAGCAGTTATATTTAAACAGCAAGTTAAAATGACTGCACTATATTAACACACTTTTCTTCACTCAGCAAGAGTTCTATTTTAACCTGTACCTTCCAATACTGCAGCAGCATGCTTCAGCCCATTTAGGTTAAGCAGCTACAGAGATTTTGAAAGTACTGATGATTCTTATATGACTGCAAATGTCCTAGGACCTCGGTAGTGACGGCCTGGCTCTGATGCTGCTGGCTCTTTGATGGGCTTACAGGACCCATATTTTTAATGTGGCAACATGCTACAGGAGGCTCATGATCAATTCAGTCATTTCCAAGCTCATGGAAAAATGGATAATTGGCTTAGAGAGTTAGGGGCCCAGGAGCTCTCGCTTTGCCACAGGGTAGACCAGGCACAGAAACTGTAATGCCATGCTACCACTGCTGCCTTTGTAAGGAATGGGTAGTTTCCATGGCAATAAGGCCAGAGTGGCTCACTTTTATGGATTGCAGAGCACTGGGTCTACAGACCTTTAGTCATTCAAATTTGAAGTAACTAGTTTGCATGCATTAATTAGTATCCACCTTAAACATAAGGTGGGCAATTGTGTCTCCTCCCTC
>NW_006293914.1:248332-249699 GCF_000327345.1 Myotis davidii
TCCCACTCATTAGTTAAGTATGGCCTCTTTTCATGACACTCAATACAAGACTCATTCCTACTCTGGAATAAACATGGATTCAGATTCAGCTGACATTTATTGAGCATCTACTGTGTAGTAATGTAGTAGGCACTGACAAAGCATTTTACATACATTATTTTAGTTAACTCACAAAATATGTAACTCACAAATTTAATGAACACTATTGGTGTGTGGTACACAGAAATCCATCGAATATTTTTAAATAACGGAATATAATCAGATTATCAAGGTCAAAAAGGGCCTTTGGAGGGCATCTGTCAAACACCTTCATTATACAAATGGAGAAATCAAAGCCAAAAGGTGGATTGAATTATTCAAGACCATATTCTCAGCTATTTAAACTCAGTTGTCCCAGGTGGCTCCACACTACCTCATATAAAAGCTGAGTGCTAACAAAGCATCAAATCTCTGATGTGTTATACTGCTTTTGTACATATTCTTTTGATTGCTTTGCTGAATCTAGTGTTTGGGATCCTTTTCTGTGAATGATTCAACAACAAACACTTTTTGAGAAGTTAAAAATACATTTATTGATATTTATTTTGAAAAACTAGAGTATTAATTGGAATAATTTGTAAGAAATCAGCAATAGTGTGGCTTGGCTGGGGTGACCGATTCACAACCAAATTAAAAAAAGCCAAGGTCTGAACCCCAAACATCAGTTTATTAATTCATAAAAGGAAATATTCTGTCTAACAGATTGAAGTACTTGTGCTGGTTGGTTAGCAACTCTCTAGAAAATTTAATATTGAAGGTCTGGTTATAATAAAACAAAAGGTGCTCGGTGGGCATGAAACCAGAAGACGAGGAGTTAGTTGGCTCATTGGAATAACTTATGTCTGTGAGCCTTTTCTACCCTTCTCCGCTGTGGGGATACACTAATTAGGGGCACATGATGCTCTTGTTCTCTAATCTGGGCAACTTCTTTAACCCTGGTTAGCACTGGAGACACACTGATGAATTCTTCCTTGCTGACTCTATTAGTTCTATACTGCAAACTGATCTCTTTCTGTTAATATTTTTTAGCTTTCTTAGCTATAATACCATGTCAGTTTGAATTCATAGAACCATTTCTAATCAGGCCTCCATAACAATACAATTACAAGGTCTTAGGGAACTATTCTGATAAGTCATCCCTTCCATTATATATGTATTTAATAACGTGACTCTCTGAGAGGAACTTTCCCCCTAAGTTCTTTAGACCTTACTTCATCCCTATGCTCAGATAAGCAAATCCAAGACTAAATTGAAGGCAAGTCTGGGTTTGATAGATATATATCATTGTGCATACCAATAAAACAGTATTATGCTTCCCTTCCCTCCTC
>NW_006293914.1:249746-274477 GCF_000327345.1 Myotis davidii
TTAGAGATGAGAAGTTGTAAAAGATAAAGGATGCAGATATGAATACAGAAAAAGAAGTAGTGTTTCCGATGAGTTTTAACCTGTCAGTTGTTCCAGTGTTCTTCCTGTATGAGTGTGGTGTTGGACTTGTGATGGACTAGACCAAATATCCTGGATCTGATATAATACATATTGACGTTTTGGTGGGAGAAGTAAGAAATATCTGGAACATGGAATGCTGCTGAGGAGGGAGAATCAGGGAGTTGCTGGTGGAGAAATATAATGCCTGATCAGGATGAAGAAAATAACTTCACATTTTTTTCATAGTCACAAATTATTACCACACTATATTTCTCAAATGATTTGATTTTCTAATTTATTTATTCTACAAAATATCAATTCTAGACAGATTTCTCCCCATAAAAAGAAAAAGCAATATTCATGGAATGTATATGTTCAAATCTGATGAGAGGGGAAAGTGATTAGTTAGTAAAAGACCTTATTCATTTTTAATCCCAAATATGTGAACCTTGGAGATACATTTTTCTTTTTAAGTGAGCTGTGTTTTTTCCTTAATCCAGTTGACATACCGGGATACCTTGGTATATATTCCATATTTTCCTTTCACTGCACACTCTTCACCCCAGCTAATAATTCCAGTTAAGAAACTGATGCCTTCCACTTCAGTAACATGGGGTCCCCCACTATCTCCTTGGCATGAATCTTTACCTCCCCCATGGAAGCCAGCACAGAACATGTTCTTATAGATGGTGAACTTTGTGGAGCGAAGACATGTGGCTCGGTCAACAAGGGGAACTTTAAGGTACTGAAGAATTGAAGCTGATCTCCCTCTGTTGAAGACTTTCCCCCAGCCACTCACGTAGCCAGACCCAAATTTGAGGAAGATGTTTGTGTATTCCCTGTCAGCGATGCAAATAGGTGTTACATAGCTGTTTAACATTAAAGGTTCATCCAATTCCAGAAGGGCAATGTCATGGCTGTACTTATTAATAGTTGCGTTGTAGTTGTGGTGAGGAATAACACGAATCACATTTCGCCTTTGCTCTGTAGGCTCCTCCTTTTCGGTGTTATGCTCACCTATTGAAAACAGATTTCTTTTTCAGTCACTATCTTTCTCATAGAGACACACATTTTCCAAGTGTCCACCTAGCATCACTTACTTAACTGGCATTTCACCCATTCAAAACAAATTTTTCTTCAGTAACAAATAGTCTTTCACATAAAGAAACAGATTTTCAAAGTGTCCACTTGGCATCACTGAATTAACTGGCAGCCAAGTGTCAAAGATCTCAATCTTATATTGGTATGATTTAGATAAAATGTAATGAGGGCCAGGGCATACTTTTTAGATCAAAAAGTGATTCAGGACCCATCATAGACATGGTTCTGTTCACCCTTGCTGTTACAAGTCTTACATTGTTCACATGTGATAATGAATCTACTTCTCATGAATTTTATTCTAGACTTCCCCAATTTCAAGTATTTTTATTCCTTTTTGCTCACAAATAATACATTCATTTGGTCATTCATTCAAATGTTAGAGGGCCCACTACAGGTTGTGCCAGGCACTAGAGATATAAAGATCAGTGTTATGACACAGCTTTTGGGAAGGCTCAGTCTGGTAGGGAAATGGAGACATCAATAAATAATTGTTCCCCACTGAAGTGAGTGCTAATAAAAGTACACCAAAGAACTCTGGAAAGGTTGGAGGTTGAAGCAAGTTGGGTTTTGAAAACATGACCTCTCTACCACTAGCCCAAGTTATTTAACAATTATCCTATTAGACCTTCATAAAATATGATATACTAGTCTTATAGAAGATGTTGTAGAGTACTATCCTTATTTACTTACCTGCAATAATGGTAATTTCAACACCAGGTTTGATACAGTGGGCTGCAGTTACGACCCATTTTTCATTAACAATGGAACCTCCACAGAATCCTTCAATTTTATTATGCAGAAGGACCTGTGGAAACAAAATTATGAATCTTATTAGATAATATATTTGATTCAAAACTAAGTAAATATGTGTGCTGTTTATAGGAGTTGGCAAAAGTTGGCTTGTAGGTGCTGGCCGACCTGGAGTGTTTCTGGAAAGTGTTAGTATTGCAGATGAATTAGTATTTCTGGAGTATAATTTAAAAAAGCAATTCTATAACTGTCTTGAAGAGAACATTCAGTGAGAGCCAGGGGGAACTCTCGCCAATATGAGGGAACAGCTTCTTTTGGGGATCTAGGGCCCTTGGATTCCATTTTCAGGTGAGTCAGATTATCTGATTGCAATAATTATACATTGAGACATGCACTGACTTGACTCCTTGAGATCAGTAGTTATTATTGAGTATCCTGACCCTGCATGAGGAAATATTTTTTGCTGCAGGCAATTAGAAGAAAAAAACCCCCATTGATTTTTAAAGGAGATTTTTTTCAAGCCCTTTGTAAACAGGAATATTATGAAACGAGACATATGGCCTCCATAACGGCTATGTTTATGGCCATCCAGGCAATGAGGAACAGAAATACTCATGCACTCCTTCCATTGTACCTAACCATATTTGACTGTCCCTGGCTGGATATGCCAGCTGCCTTTGTCCTAAAAGTTCTTTTTTTTTTGGTGGTGGTGGTGGGGCACAGTGGATAAAGATGTTTGGGCACTGACTTGAGCCTGGGCATTATTAGATAAGAGGCCACCCCAGTCTTACATCTGCACATTCATTGCATAATCAGAGTGGACAATGAATATTTTCACCACCTCAATGACTAGATCAACTTGGAGAATTTCACTTCAATGTAAGCAAGAGCCTGATCAACCACTTTAGGAAGAAAGCAGAGAAGGTGAACACTAGAGGGCACACTTAACATTTGGTAAAACCTTTCTGGGCACTGACTAGCTCAGTGGTTCTCAACCTTCCTAGTGCCGCGACCCTTTAATACAGTTCCTCATGTTGTGGTGACCCCCAATTTCATTGTTACAAATTGAACATAATTAAAGCATAGTGATTAATCACAAAACAATATGTAATTATAGATGTATTTTCCGATGGTCTTAGGCGACCTCTGTGAAAGGGTCTTTCGACCCCCAAAGGGGTTGCAACCCACAGGTTGAGAACCACTGGACTAGCTCTTGTGAATAAATGCCCTTTTACTAAATAAAATACACATAGCCCCATGTGTCAGCCCATTCATAAACTAGGGGAAGGAAGTTAGTTCCTTTCAGTATGAGTCTGAGAAGGTCCTTGGGACATATTCTAGTGAAGATTCTTTTTGTCCTGAATTCAATTTACTGAACATCTGCTAAATCCTTGACACTGAAGCACCAGCCTCCTACCCGGAGACCTATGGAGCTGATTCATTGCAAGCTTCTGATCCCCCTTTCCATATTCTAGCTTTCCCTCTCATTCTAGCTATTGCTTTTCATTTTGAAAAGTTGTAAAAATATAGGAGAACTCACATAATATCACAAACCCCAGTGTACCGACCACCTAGACCTGTGGTCGGCAAACTGCGGCTCGCAAGCCACATGCGGCAACTTGGTCCCTTGAGTGTGGCTCTTCCTAAGCCTTAGGAGTACCCAAATTAAGTTAATAACAATGTACCTACCTATATAGTTTAAGTTTAAAAAATTTGGCTCTCAAAAGAAATTTCAGTCGTACTGTTGATATTTGGCTCTGTTGACTAATGAGTTTGCCGACCACTGACCTAGACTTAACAGTCTTCTTAAGTATTTTAGAACATTTATTGATGGCTTATTATGGACTAATCATTGTGTTAAATGTTTTATGTACATTTAATACAACACATTGAAGGTGATATTAATATTTCCATTTATAATGAGCTAACTGAGGTTTAGATATGCATGTTAATTACCCTAAGGTTAGTGGTGAAGCTAAGAAGCAAACCCTAGTCTGCCTGGCTTCAGAATCTATGCTTCTAAGCATCCAGTATTTCTCCAACTGTGGTTGGTGGACCAATTGCAGTAGAATCATCTAGGATGCTTGTAAAATGCATATTTGGAGGCCCACCCAGGATTAATAAGAATATTTAGGGGATGGGACGAGAGAAAAATGAAGATCTCTGAAATATCCTTATGAATAATTAAATTTGAAAAATTCTGTTTCAGAATTCCCAATGGTTGGTAAACTATGTTTTAAAACTGCTCATTCTGATATGAATAACCTGTGAACATAGACAATAGTATGGGGAAGACTTGGGGTGGGGTGGGGGTTGGGTGGAGGGCACAAAAAGGGAGAAAAGAGGAGAAATTTATAATATTGTCAACAATAAGAAAAGTGCTCACTCTGGGCAGATATAGCTACATAATTTGTGGGGCTCAGTGCAAAATGAAAATGTGGGACCCCCCTCCCCGTTCAAAAGTCAGGGAAAACGGTATTGAAGACATTAAAATACAAAATTTTTCCTTTTCTTTGGTGGTTTCTGGCAACCTATCAGGGCGTTTTTAATTTACTATTTAATGTAATGCTACCTTAGGCATGAGGGGTATATACAGGGAGGGCAGATACTAACAGGTGCCCAGGGGCTGCATCTTGAAATTTAGCATGCAAGCACACATGCTCCATACCCTCCTCCCACCATACTGATGCTCTGTGTCCCAGCAGTGGTAAGAATAAGTAAATCTTTCCTTCACACTGGCCCACTGCAGCAACCAACCACAAAGAGGGGATTCCCAAGGGTTTGCAACTTATATGCCAGAATGTGCTCAGTACCTGGAATAGAGGTGGGCAAGAAGCTCACTCCCACCATTCACCTTCCAAATGTTCTGTGACATTTTTGCTCCCTAGATGCCATGTGACCATGCCCCCTCCCAAGATGGCATAGGGTATGTGCACTCATACTTAACCTTTCCTATGACTGTGCAGGAGGAGGACGACAGTGGTAGCTATTGGGGATGAGGAGATGTGCTATGGCTTGGGGGTGGCAGTAGTCATTGGGCAAGTGTGAGAAAGGAGAGTCAGGGTTGGCCAAGGCACCAGGGGACAGGGGAGTGGGAAGTCAAGAATCCATTCCCTTGTGGTACTGAGAAGTGAGACCAATGATTCAAGTATCCAAGTCCCTAGCCCAGTGATGGCGAACCTTTTGAGCTTGGCGTGTCAGCATTTTGAAAAACCCTAACTTAACTCTGGTGCCGTGTCACATATAGAAATTTTTTGATATTTGCAACCATAGTAAAACAAAGACTTATATTTTTGATATTTATTTTATATATTTAAATGCCATTTAACAAAGAAAAATCAACCAAAAAAATGAGTTTGTGTGTCACCTCTGACACACGTGTCATAGGTTCGCCATCACTGCTAGCCCATGTATGCCCCATTGTCTCATTGGACTTGAATTATAAAACACAAATGCAAAACACTGAACTCCAAATGTAGGACCCCTCTGAATGCAGGGCGCTGTGCAAGCTGCACTGGTCACAAGTTCGCGAAACTGGCTCTGACCCCAAGTGATTTTCATCATCAAACAAATTCGGGCAATATTGTCCTATATTGGTCCTAATGGTTACAATGGAATATCTATTCAAGTAACTGGGGTTAAGAATCAATTTCTGTATTAGAGATGAATTAGACATTTCTCAGCTTAATGGGCTAGTAAAGCCAGACTGAATGATATCCACAGCTCCTGGATACAGAGGCTGTGATGTAGCCAGTCTGATTCCAGCCAAAGACTTGCTGCCAGAGCTTCTATTGCTTTCTGGTGGGTGATCAAGAAATATGGTTGTGTCCTTTTATGCCTAAAGAGCCTAAATTTTAGCAAACATCTTTGTCAAGAAAAAGTCCTAAAATATATTCACATTTAAAGATATCACAAAAGGCTTGGTTGTGGAATGTTTGCTTGACTACCTCAAGATCACAGCTATCTAAATATTAGCTATTTGGGGATGAGCTGTCTGCTTGACCAATGACAAGTTCCTGTAAGACATACCTTTGGAGAATGATGGGGAAAATGGGAAAGCGTATGTTCTGAGCAAGACAACTGAGTTCTGACCTGTCAAACATTTTCATGTTTGTCATGACCTAAGAGGAGCCTGTTTTCTTTCTTTCAGACACACACACACGCAGATACACACCAAATACATCCACATGAATCTACAAAATACACATTTACACATCTGCTCTGATGCTCTTTATTGACAATGCCAACCCAGAGTAACAGCTGTTGCCTTGTTCACTTCCTAACCTTTTAACTTGAACCTAGCATTTCCTTGTGATTTTAGTAAACCTTTATTCTTCCTAACTAGCCACCTCCAGCTTTACAAAAATATTTTTCTATGTTTGCATACTCATTCTCTCTCATATAAAAAGCAAAATCATTTCTGTATGATGTATAGCTTGTTATGCCCACAGGTGTGATTCATCCAGCCCTAAGCTCTACTTCATTTTTCTGGGCACAGAGGCAATGCTCACTTTTGGATTTTAATAACTGGTTAACTAGACTAGTGATTGAAATAGATTTCATCCAAAAACATGCTCAAAGTCACTAATCAGTGGAGAGATGCGAATCAAAACAACAATGAGGTATCATCTCACACCTGTCAGAATGGCTATTATCAACAAATCAACAAACGACAAGTGCTGGCCAGGATGTGGAGAAAAAGGAACCCTCGTGCACTGCTGGTGGGAATGCAGACTGGTGCAGCTACTGTGGAAAACAGTATGGACTTTCTTCTAAAAGTTAAAATGGAGCTCCCATTTGACCCAGGAATCCCATTTTCATTTTGCACTGAGACCCTCAGATCCCAAGAAACCAGAAACACCAATCAGAAAGGATATATGCACCCCTATGTTCATAGCAGCACAATTTACAATACCTAAGATTTGGCAGCCTAAGTGCCTATCAGCAGATAAGGGGATTAAAAAACTGTGGTACGGATGGAACTGGAGAGCATTATGCTAAGTGAAATAAGCCAGTCGGAGAAAGATAAATATCACATGATCTCACTCATATATGGGATATAATGAACAACATAAACTGATGAACAAAAATAGATCCAGAGACAAGGTAACACTGAACAGACTGTTCAACCTCAGAGAGAAGGCAGGGGAGCGGGGGGATGAGATCAACCAAAGGACTTGTATGCATGCATATTAGCATAGCCAGTGGATACAGACACTAGGGCAGTGGATGCTTTTCCTGGGGAGTGGGAGTGGCTGGGGGGGGGTGGTCAATCGGGGAAAAAGGAGACATATGTAATACTTTAAACAATAAAAAATAAAAATAAAAATTTAAAAAAAGAAATAGATTTCATCAAACTGTCCCAGAGAATAATAGTCTAAGTGTTCTGTGCAAACTAGTTTTGTGGGGCCGGTGAAATTACAATTGTCATCTTCTTATTTCTCCTAATTGTAACTTTATCATTTGAGCTAGTATTCATATTCCAGGTGAAGATATTTCTATAGTCTTAGGATCTTGATATAACATGCTCCTCCTAATCCCTCCATCCCCCCACCAAAGAAAAAAAAGTCATGTTTCATACATATGGTAACTATGTGTGCTATCTGCTATGGATGTGTGTCCTAATAGAATGGAATGAATTGGGTTTTTGTAGGTAGCGGTTCTGGTCAAAAGTTTGGGCATCTATAAGACTAGCTTCAGGCCAAAGCTGAGGAAAGTTCAGACTGGGCAAAATGCTAAAACATTTTAAGATTATTTTAGGCCAAGAATAGAATAAAGAATAGACCGGCATATTTTGTCTGTTAAATAGTTTATCTGCAATTGCATATGATACAATCTAATATAAAGGATAGGGAAAGCTTGAGGACCTGGCTTCCATTTTATTCGGTCCATGATAAAACAGAAAATAGAAGACCAGGTACTTGGCATACAGGGCAGGACAGATCCTAAGCCAAAGCAGAAGAGGTGGGAGGAGCGCTTGGGGTAAGTTTGCGCATGCTCAGAATTGTCTGCAGACAGCCTCAAGGGCATAGAACCAAAACCAAATTAAAGCTTTGGAAAGCCTCAACACTGCCTAGCTTCTCAAATCTCTCACTTTTAAGCTGTTGTTGAAGGCAGTCTTGTAATATAAGCATTGCAATTTCCCTTTTTCTCTAATGTTGAAAAGTTTTCATTGCTTGCCTATGCAGCTGTGTGAAATTCTGAGTCTTGTTTTAGTTCCCACTCCTCCAAGGAAGCTAAGGATATACTGACTTGAGGAAACAGCAGTTCTGTTCCTATATAGTGCACTTAAACCTTTAGCGTCCTCTCTTCCCTCTTGAGGTGTTCCTGCAGAATCCCTGCTTCATTTCCCCAGGCTCTCATGAGACTCTGAGCCCACCACGGTGCATCTGGAGGGAAAATGAAGGAAATTGGCCTTGTACCTCCCTCCACCTCTCTCTCAGGCCTTCTGTCATGGTGATGTGGGTTCCAGGTCAGGCAAGCCAGCCTGTACCTTTGAGGTTGGGGAAGGGGCGGGGTCTTGCAGGCCGGAACCACAGGGGGTTTTGGAAGTGTCTGGCAACCACAGCTGCTGAGGAGGCCCTGCCTCCAGCTTCCCAGGTGAAAGCCCTAAAGTAAGTTAAGGACAGGCCACATGGAAAGTGCACATTGCTCTTTAGGGTCTCAAAGCTATCCTCTACCCTACTCTAATCTCCCCCTAGGTGAAACAATACCCTTGACATACTCCCCCTAGTGAAACAATACCCTGGACATGCTGTCCCCAGTGACAGAACAGCTCTTCAAGTAAACAATTAGACATTTTTTTCAAACAGCATTTCCTCCCAAAACTGCCCAGCCCACAAAATCGTTCTTGTGGTTGTAAAGGGCTTTCATAACCGGGGCCAGAACCTGCCTACCTGCCTGTAACTTTCACTCATAAATCCACAAACAAAAAGTCATCTTCTCCTTCCCCACTGTGGCACTTTAGCACTTGCAAGCAGCACACTTAAACCTTTTCTCTAACAGACTAAAACCTTTCCAATTCATTCAAACTGTTCATTACTCCAGATGAAAGTCAACTCTCTTTCTTTTTGGGATTTCTTTACCTAAGTGGTTGCTTTATCTCCCACCCCTTTTTATGAAGCATCAGCATTTGAACCACACTTTTCTAGGTGGCATTGCTAAACAGTATTTTCTATTTCATTGCCATAGAATATTTTGACCTTTGAAACCCCAGCTGTTGCTTACTTTCTCTTGATGCCTTGGGCTGCAGCAAGTGTGTTGCAGTTTTGTTTGCAATCAAATCAAGTAGTTCCACCCTGCAGATTAACTGTGATGCGGTGGAGCCGGCTCTCCCACAAATGAGAGATTCTGGTTTGTTTTGTTTCTATTTCTTCTTAGTCTAAAGTGACTTTTATATACTCAAATGTATCTGATATTTTTGGGAGGTGATGTCAGAGGAATGGCGGCGTAAATGTGGGTCTGTCCTCTCCCTCTAACATTTCAACAAAATAAACACCTATAATTCAACAAAGAAGTCCCTGCTCAACACGGATGCATGCCGGAGAGACCTGCATACTGGAACAAGTAAGGTAGGCTCCTTGGAATAAGCGGGGAGATGACAAGGGAGGGAAGCCGAACACGGCTAAAGTAACCTTTCATGAGAAACTACATGGAGGTGGGTGTGGACAGTCCTTTGGTGAGGATGGAAACAATGCAGAAATATGACTGGGTCATTCTGAATTAGCCAAGAAAGTAGATCAGCTCTTCACTTTTGGGGAAAAACTAAAACCTTGTACTTTGTAGTTCCCCAGTCCGTAATCTTAATTCGTGTGTGTAAAATAGGGAGTGAACATGTGTGTGCACATGTGCACACATGTGGATAAGTGATTTTGGACATTCCAAATTATCTTAGCTTGGCTTGATTGGAAAGAGGTAACAGGTACACTAACTACAAGTGTGCATTGAGGAGGACATGGCAAATTTGAAATGATGTGTATCACTTACATCTTCTTCCTCACAGTGCAACTATAACTGTCATCTAGTAGTTTCTTTTGCTTAAAAGAAAAAAAAATAGCTTGCTAGAGTAAAATTTCTATTAGGAAAGACTTGCATTGTTCAAACATTGGCAAGCATCTGGCTTAAAAGGGGTGCATAGGGAACAGAGATTATATGACTAAACTGAGACAACAAAACCCCATATTTTTAGCTCTCATTTAAATATATTTGCCATTTTATTTCTGGGATGACAAGGGAACAATGCTAAGCCTGCAATGCATGCATTCTGGGATTTTTAAAAAATCCTGGTGTTTTTTTTGAGTGGGAAGTCATCTTCTTAGCTAATGAAACACTGGGTGACTGGGTCCTCCACTCTAAGCACTGCTTTATGTCCCACAAGCCCAAGGAAGATAAAACTTACAAAGTATAATTTTTGTTCTAAGCAACTTACCCATGGAAGTTGGATATAGAGTGAATGAAAACATAAGAACACAAATGATAAAATTAGAATTAGACACATAGATGTTAAATAGAATAAAGCATAATTAGAGTGGCTGACCCGAGAGGGATTGTTCAAGGAGAGGTTGATAAGAAGATCAAAGGTTATTCTTATCAAGAGTCATGAATGAAAGTAAAGATGTGAGTGAAGGAAGCAGCACTGGTAGGATGCTTAAGTAGGGGGTAGGGGGTTTTAAAGGAACATATGGTGTATTTTATTGTGTATAAGATCAAGTCCAACAAATATTGTTAAAAGCAAAGGTAAAAGAAAGTAAAATATAAAGTTTTGGTTGAGATGGTTTATAACCCTTTAGTACCATTCTCTGGAATGTCTGTGCCAAATCCCTCACCTTCCAGGGGTAAGTTCAATATCTTGTAAGCATTATATTGGGTAAATGCAGGTAATCAAAAGAATTCTAGATAGTTACATAGCTAGCCTCAAAAAATTCCAGTAGTTTTAAACTTGGGGACATTTACCTGATCCTAGCTTAAATTGCTACCTGTTTGATAATTGAAACGTCTTTAAAACTACTGGTCTCTGATGACAAATGTTCAAACCTCAGTAAAGAGGTTTAGTGAAGCATCCTTGAGATTACTATAAAATCACATGATTGTGGCCACTAGGGAGTTTTATGTTAGACTCAACTGTTATAAGTGCTGTCCAATAGAACTTTCTGCAATGATGGAAATGTTCTGTTTCTGCGCTTTCCAATATGGTAGTCATATGTGGCTATTGTGCACTTGAAATATGGCAGGTGTCACTGAGGAAATTAATTCTAAATTTGATTTAATGGTAGTTAAATTTAAATAGCCACATGTGGCTAGTAGTTACCTTATTGGACAGCACAACTTTATATAAGGACCAGCCTAGATCCTGATCTCTGGGGCCTACTCCTTCTCTCTGATAGAATCCCTTAGGCTTTAGCTATAGCCAGTAACAACTGAGGTTTTGTTACAAATTTAGCTCTTGATTGTCACCCCCAAAATTTGCACAGGTGATCCTCATGTGTGTTGTCTGCAGTTCACACCTGGAGGAATGTGCGATTATGTACCATGATTCCACTGTTTGTAGTTTTGAACCTTAGCTTCTGCAACAAGATTGTTTCATTTGGACCATTAGATTTCAAATTATAGTGTGCATTAGAATTACCTGAAGGACTTGTAGCACACAAATTTCTGGGCCCCACCCCCAGAGACTCTGATCTGGTAGGACTAAGGTGTAGCATGAAAATTTGCATTCCTAACAAGTTCCCAGGAGATTCTGATGCTACCATATTTTGAGAACCACAGGCTTGGATCCAGTCCCTATCTCATACCCTGGTTCCAATAGCCCAGAATGTTTTCATTCTTCCTACTTGAGTCCTTTTTACAATTCCTTAGAAATAATACAGTTTTACTGGACCTAGAGATTTTCTGATGCTTACCAGTATTTTCCAGGGGTTGAAGCTAAAGTAGTACCCTGAACCCCCATACCTGTAACCTCACTTCTAGCCCTCACTATGGCTTGTCTGGAATCCTGCTATGCTATTTCCTTGATGCCAAACTCTCCTTGACCTTGTATAGTAACTCTCCCTGGACTTCTCTTTCACAAGCTCCCCACCTATGGGGGTTTCCTCATGTTGCTGAGTACTGAAACACTTCCCACACCTAATGTCCTAGTCTCAGCCTCCCACCTGGCCTGTCTGCCCCCCCACCCCCTCTAGTTTTGATACACCATCAATATAGAGTACCTGCCAAGGAAATTGACCTGGTTTGGCATTTTCTCCACCAACAATTCGAGTGAAGTCATTAAATGGTTGAGTGCTTTGAGTGACGTTGTCCAAAATTGTTTCATCTTCAGTAGAATTTTCAGAGTCCATATTAGAAAAAATAGTCTCAGCACGAGTAAACTTCAGAGAATTGAGTGAGACAGAAACTCTCCCACATGGAAATGGCACTAGGAAAATGAAAAAAAAAAGAATTTGAGTATTTCTCATTGGCAAGCGGAACATATATTACAAAGATTAAAAATGAGGCCCATCCTTGTCACTTCTGAAAAGCAGACCCATCAATATTTTTAAAAAATCTAATCAATTAATATCATCTCAAACTAAAAGGTTAATTAAATTATTTTCATGGTAAGTTTTCAAACTCTTCATGAAAAGAAGATTTGGTTCAAGAATGCATCATCTCTACAGAAATAGGATAAGAGTTCCAGAATCAAATTTTGTAAGACTTTTATAAAGTCTAATGACTTTCTGTTTAGTTTTTTTTTCTACTAAAAAGTTTTATTCCCAAGTACTGTCCCTAAATGCAAATCTGATGATTGGTGCCTTGTAACTTTAACTTTAGAATTAAGTAAATGGTACTCCTGCTGCTTATTGTTAACAGGATTTCTTTTGTAGACTAGAATGCCTTCTAGATTCCAAAGGAGATTTTAGGTATTTCTTGGGGGAGGGGGGTCATTGTGATTTAATTACATGATTATCAAGTATTAACCAAATTACTCATATGAGTATCACAGCCATGTCCACCTTGGGAACTGGCCACCTTTTTACATTAGATTGGTTTATTTCCTAAAGAAATGAAATTGTCACCCGGCTGGCATGGCTCAGTGGTTGAGTGTTGACCTATGAACCAGGAGGTCATGGTTCGATTCCCAGTGGGGGCACATGCCTGGGTTTCGGGCTTGATCCCCAGTGTGGGGCATGCAGGAAGTAGCCGTTGAATTATTCTTTCTCATCATTGGTGTTTCGCTCTCTCTCTCCCTTTCCCTTAGTCTCAAATCAATAAAAATGTATATTTGAAAAGTAAAAGAAATTGTGTACTGATTCATTGGAAGCAACCAGAATGGAAATTTGTAGTCAAGCAAAGTCACCTCACATTTTATTTTCATTTCTCACTTCCCCTCCAGCCACATTCCTTATAACAGACATTTCTATAGCAACCAGCTGTGGCAAAGTATCATGAAGACAGCATGTGGTTGGGAAAACAGGAAATTTGTTCAAAATACTTATGTATAAATATAAATCATCAATGGTTAGAGGAAAAGGGACCATTACTATTGAAAAACAGAAAAGCTTATTTTAGGGTTGGCCTACTTATTCTGCTAAAGCTAAGGCTATATTCAGATGTAACACAATATTTGGAGGTGGCTCTCCATTCTTTTTTTCTCTTATAACATTGAAGGGTTGTAAGGATTTAGCTAATATGCCATCAGTCTACACTGGAATAGTACATATTTCCAAGTAGGCTGGCTTTGAGACAGTGTATATGAAGAACCAGATATGACAGACAGACAAGCAGGCCCTGAAGCATTAAATACTCTTTATTTTAGTTACAGCATGAATACTCTTGTCCTCTGGTCCTTTAATTTCCTCCGCTGAGTGCACTACTGAGATAGGTATCGAACCCAGTTACAGAGAAATGGTGCATGATTTAATGCACCAATTTAATAAGATATCAGGCTTTGGAAATGCAAAATAAATTGTATATGTTTCAAAAAGGGCCCTCACTTATCAAATATAGTTGATCCTGCAAAGCCTACTTTAAAAAAACAATCAAAGTTTCTACTGCTTTCATTTTTCAGAGAAGAGCCATACGAGTGTGAAGTGGTGATGTTCTGAATACACCAATCAGCTGTCAAGACGGCAGCATAGTTAACATGACTGGGAAACACTGCCTTGTCCACTGCTGAATAAAGGGATGTGCTGAGCAGCCTGGCATGGCTTAAAACGGATGGTTGTTGGAACTATTCTCATGCCAAGGATATAAACTCAGCCTGAGACCCAAGGATAGGAAATAACTTTTTCAGAGGAAACCAGCCACACCTTGGCAGAATCATGCTTAAAATTCAGCCATCCTTGTTCTAAAAACCTATCAGTCCATCATTTATGTATCTTTCATGGCATGGGATTACTACATTAATTTGCCTGATTGAATTACAAATATATGTACAAAAATCAATTGCTTCATGATATAAAAGTAAAAAAAAATTTGGATACATGGAAAGTAATTCAGACTAAAGACATTTAAAATTTCTATTTAAAATGATGCAATTTGAAAAATTATTTTTTCCAATTCATGGGATTCCTCTTTTCTATGATTTCATAATGAAGTTAAAACAAGTAGGGATTATAATTATGCTGGCTAGTTAAAATGCTAATGGTTCAAATGTAGATTTGGAGAATATATCTGCCAAGCTTTGAAAAAAACTTAGATTTTGACCTGCTGGTTCACAGGACTTTTGGTCTTCTGCAAGTCGGTATCCTGTAGTACAGGAACAAAGCACCTTGTTATCTGTGCCCTTTTTACAAAACTGCTTGCACATGCCATTCTTAATGCTGCATGTTGCATCTGAAAGAAAGCAAACCAATAGTAATAGCATTATTTAACATGCATTTCTAAAATGTACATGAAACTACTGACATGTGTAGGTCAAATATAAGCTGGGGCCATTCATGGAGAAAAACCTAGGAACCTTAAGCTAGAGTAGAAAGATAAAATTCTTAATAAGGCATAAAATGGTGGCAGCAATATATTTGATTTGACATAAAACTGAAGGATTGCATATCCTATTTTCACTAAATCATGGACTACAAGTTAAATGTTTATCAAATATAACACATATTCAGAAAAGTACCCAGAACTTTAGTCTAAATTTTTCACAAAGTGGGTACACTTGTTTAAACACTAAACAGATTAATACATAGGACATAATCAACACCCTCTAAACCAGTGGTTCTCAACCTGTGGGTCGCGACCCCTTTGGGGATCAAATGCCCCTTTCACAGGGGTCGCCTAAGATCATCGGAAAACACATATATATAATTACATATTGTTTTCGTGATTAATCACTATGCTTTAATTATGTTCAATTTGTAACAATGAAATTGGGGGTCACCACAACATGAGGAACTGTATTAAAGGGTCGCGGCATTAGGAAGGTTGAGAACCACTGCAGTCTAAACTCTCCTATCGCCTCCTTTTAGTCATTATTATACTCTTCCTCCTTTCCAAAATTACCATTATCCTAACTTCTAAAAATAAATGAGTTTTGCCTGTTCATAAACTTTATATAAATAGACACTCACAATGTGCACGCTTCTGTGTCTTTCATTTAACATTTTGACTATGAGATTCATCCCTGTTGTTTTGTATAGCAGTACTTCATCTACATGTTGTGTAGTTTCCCACTGTATAAATATTACTACCTTTATTCATCCACTTTACTGTTGATGAATATTTAGTTGAGTTTCCAGTTTTGGGCTCTTGTTTTTATATGATACAGTTATGAACATTCTTGTATATGTTTTTTGGTAACATATGCATACATATTTCCTGGAAGTATACTTATGAGTGAAATTATGTTCAGGTTTAGTAGATACTGCCAAGTAGTTTTCTAAAATAATTGCACACAATTTTTTATTTAAAAATATTAATGTTGATATTGCAGCCTTCCCCCACACCCCCCCCCATTGCCCACCTCCACCTACTCCCTTCTCTCCCTCCCTTGGCCTTCACCACAGTATTGTCCATGTCCATGAGATACACATATATGTTCTTTGGCTAATGTTTTCAACTTATTTATCCAGTCACCCCCACCCCCTACCTCTGGCACCTGCTAGTATGTTCCATGTATCCATGCTCTGGTTCCATTTTATTTTGTTCATTAGATTATACATATTAGTGAGATCATATAAGTATTTGTCTTTCTCTGACTGGTTTATTTTGCTTAGCATAATACTCTCCAGGTCTATCCATGCTATCACAAAGGGTAAGAGTTCCATCTCTTTTAAGGCAGAGTAGTGTTCCATTGTGTAAATGTACCATGTTTTTTGTTTGATTTTTTTGTTATTTTTTAATCTGTTCATCTGCTGATGTGCACCTGGGCCATTTCCAGATCTTGACTATTGCAAATAATGTTGCTATGAGCATAGGAGTGCATATATTATTTCTGATTGGTGTTTTAGGATTCTTAGGATGTATTCCCAGAAGTGGAATTGCTGGTTTAAAAGGCAGTTCCATTTTTAATTTTTTGAGGAAAATCCATATGGCTTTCCATAGTGGCTACACCAGTCTGCATTCCTACCAACAGTGCGCTAGGGTTTTCTTTTCTCCACATCCTTGCCAGCACCTGTTTTTTGTTGATTTATCGATAGTAGCCATTCTGATAGGTGTGAGGTGATACCACATTGTCATTTTAATTCATGTCTCTCTGATGATTAGTGACTTTGAGCACTTTTTCATGTCTCTTGGCCATCTATATGTCCCCTTTGGAGAAGTGTCTATCAGGTCCTTTGCTGATTTTTAAATGGGATTGTTTGTTTTCCTGGTGTTGAGTTGTATAAGTTCTTTATATATTTTGGAAATTAACCCCTTATTGGATATGTCATTAGCAAATATGTTCTCCCATATAGTGGGTTCCCTTTTCATTTTGTTGATGGTTTCCTTTGCTGTGCAGAAGCTGTTTAGTTTGATGTAGTGGCTCCATTTTTATATCTTTTCCTGAGTTTCCCTTGCCCTCAGAGACATATCAGCTAAAATATTGATGTGAGAGATGTCTGGGATTTTACTTCTTATGTTTTCTTCTAACATTTTTATGCTTTCTAATTGTATGCATTTAAATTCCCACCAGCAGTGTATGAGAGTTCCAGTTACTGGATGCATATGATACAGATTTCTTCTCCTACTTTGTGACTTGCCTTTTCACCTACATAGTGTATTTTACTGAATAGAAGTTTATAATTTTAATATAACCCAATTTGTCAAAGGAAACTTAATCTAGCTGAGGTGGGTATGTATCAACACAAGAAAAAAAATAGGGTCCTTTAAGGTAGCTAAATGTCAAAGACATTATGTGTTGACAATGATATGCATTTTAGTGGTTCACATTTTCTTTACTCTTCTACACAATACCCCTTATTAATATATTAGAGGCCCGGTGCATGAAATTCATGTCGGGGGGGGAGGTCCCCTCAGCCCTGCCTGCACCCTCTCGCAATCCAGGACCACTGGCTCCTAACCACTCACCTGCCTGCCGGCCTGATCACCCTAATTGCTCTCCCCTACTGGCCCAATTGCCCTAACTGCTTCCCCTGCCAGCCTGATCGCCCTAACTGCCCTCCCCTGCTGGCCTGATCCCTCGCTGCTCTCCCCTGCCAGCCTAATATACCTAACTGCTTTCCCCTACTGGCCTGATCGCCCCTGACCACCTCTGCCTTGGCCCCGCCACCATGGATTTGTCCAGAAGGTCATGTGGAAGATGTCCAGTCTAATTAGCATATTACACTTTTATCAGTATAGAAAATATCTTTGTCTCTTATAATGCTTTTTTTAAGGGTTCTATATTTTGTCTGATATAAAGATTGCTTCGTTTGTTTGTTTTTGTTAGGATTACCTGAAAAATCTTATTACATCTCTTTATTTTAGCCTCCTGGTGTAATTTTATTGTAGGTATCTTTCTTGTCAACAACATACAATTTGATTTTAACTCTAGACTGAAAATTGTAATTAACACTATTTCATATTAATTATGGTTCCTGATATATTTGATTTATTTCTGCCATCTTATTTCATATTTTTTAATTACCATATTTTCCCTTTGTTTCTGCTATGTCATCTCAGTAACAGGAAGTAGTATGGTTCAGGGCTTGCTAGCTGAGATGGCTGAGTTAAGTGAAACAGGCTCTGTCCTTGGGGCTATTTTGGTCTATAGAGTAGCACAGGAACACCATGAATAGAAGACACCTTCTGCCTTACCTACATACTCATAATCAGTATAAATATTTCAACTTTCTATTGAAATATTTACTTGTCCATACAGTTAGGACATGGAAAGGTTAAAAATGAGTGACTGTATTAGACACCCCCTATGCACCACCTAAGTTCCTCTTAGCTTCACCTGTGTCTTCTCCCAGCATGTTGGTGATCAATTCTGCATAGACTTCCACTGACCTCATGTTGAATGGCCTTGGCTCATATCTGCACTGCATGCCTCTCATCTCCTACCTTGGCACTTCCCCGTTGATGCTGAGCCAAGGGATGCCACATGACCTTTCTGGGTTACCCACCACTTATAACCTAGAGATGTATTTACCTCATATGCTGAACTTTTGATCAATGGGAGACAGATGCTTATGGACAATTTTTTTCACTTATTTTGCCCTCCTAGATGGACTATTGTGAAGCCAGTTCATATGGCTTCTTGGAAAACAGTCTCAGGAGATCAAGCAATCAGTTGCAGATCAAGAGAAGACTCATCTTATTATTGGTTCTCCTTTCCTCATTGCCTCACTCCCTTGTCCCTTGCTCTTGCTCCCTAGGATTGCACACCCTAATAAGCTTGTGTCACAGACTCCATTTTTTCAGGGGCGGGGGGGAATCTAGGTTAACAGAGTGACTATATGGTTATGGAGTATATTATGGAGTTTTGAGTGATATGTCTAAATTTTTGAATTATATTTTACATAGGCTAGCATAGGCTAAGATAACAATTAACTCATGTTCCTTACTGACACTTCAGGAAATAAAAGGAGGCCAATCATTAATCAACTGTTGCCAGGTAGACAAAGAAAACAGCCTGAGCTTTAACCTTTGCTACCGATAATCCATTAAGTGCATGGTCCAGAGACATGTCACTTGATCCTTTTTATTTATTTTTTAAAGACCTTTCTCTTCACTCATAGTGAATACATGGGACTAGCTATCATTTTTGTTGCTACAAACAGTACTGAAGTGTTCAGCCAAATCAAATACCACCTGTATAAAGTGTTCAGTCAATATGAGATTGTGATAACTTAATAGAGGTAGGTGTAGGTCCAGCCTGGTTTGGTGCAGGGCATGCATAACAGGAATGAGTAAAGTCAGTGTGGGTTTCCCAATTCTGATTCTGTGCCCTTGACTAAGTAACTAAACCTGTCCATGATTTGCCACATTTGTCCTTGCTCTTTGTGACCCAGTATGTTGTTGCTGCTCTCTAGCTTGGTTTGTACATTCAGTGGGAAATATTGCTGCCCAATCAGAAGTCTTTTGCCCTCAGATAAAGGACTCAAAATTCTGGGAAGAGTTTAATAGCACAAGTATATCCAGTGGAAAGGTCCATAGTCCAGAATCTAAGGGACAGTTACTATAGGGCACATTCATCAATCATTTATTGAGCACTTAGATGTCAGACACAGTGCTGGATATAGGTCTCACTGGCTCTGAGACTGGTCTCAGTGCCTAAAACGTGTTATTCTCCATCCATGTTGGTACAAACTCTTCTTTCTGTTACCCTCACATCTACCACAAATGTTACCATTCTGTTTTATTTTGTTCTGCCTTTTTCCCTGATATATTCATTGATGTGAAAAACAAAGCTTGGACAAAAGATGTTCTGTTTAACTAGTTTATCACAGAACATGCTATTGTTCAGCTAAAACTAAAGGTATTTTCTTCACTCCACAGAAATTCATAGCAAATCAGTCCGTAGTGTTTGTGATGTGTTAGCAAAATGAAAAAAAAAAAAAGTGTTTATGTGCTTGTGTCTTCCTTCCTTCCTTCCTTCCTTCCTTCCTTCCTTCCTTCCTTCCTTTATTCATCACTCCCCCTTTCTTTCCGAGGTAATGTTGGTTTACAGCATTATATACCGTATTTGCCGGCGTATAAGACGACTGGGCGTATAAGACGACCCCCTAACATTCTTTCTTTCTTTCTTTCTTTCTTTCTTTCTTTCTTTCTTTCTTTCTTTCTTTCTTTCTTTCTCCCCATCCTATATTACTATAGGAAAATGCCTCTTGTATTCTTAGAAGGAACTGGAATGACCAAGTTTTTACAGACCTTGATTTATCTGTAAAGGACTCAGATGTAATGTGTAGCTGGGGACATACAATGATATTTATTCTAGCCAAAAGGACAAAATAGCCAATCAATTGTTATTCTTCTAACTAGAAAGCATGTCCTGAATATTTGTACATCTCTCCCCTGGAGAAGAGCCTCATAGACAAGAGAAAAGGAAAACAACAAGGTCTCAACAATGGAAATCTCTCTTCTCTTTACAAGCCAAGATGAGGCAAGAAACTTGGGGCCCAAGTATCCCATAAACTGTGCTATCTAGGAGCTTTTGAGATTAGTCTAGATCAGTGGTTCTCAACCTTCTGGCCCTTTAAATACAGTTCCTCATGTTGTGACCCAACCATAAAATCATTTTCGTTGCTACTTCATAACTGTAATGTTGCTACTGTTATGAATCATAATGTAAATATCTGATATACAGGATGGTCTTAGGCAACCCCTGTGAAAGGGTCGTTTGACCGCCAAAGGGGTTGTGACCCACAGGTTGAGAACCGCTGGTCTAGATGATTCTTTAGTTCAGTTTGAAGTAATGCCTTAAATGGGAGTTTGTATGTTTTCTCTTTTCCTGTCCTCTAGTGTCCAAGATAAAAAGATTTTTGAGAGAATTCCCACTTTGTTTCTGAACTAACTGAGCTGGAAGGATTTTTCTAAATCCCGATAAATAAAATGGGCTGGGAGATATCAATATAACCCAGAGGCCAGATTTGGTGGTGGAAACAATTCAACCAATCCAAAATATGGGGAACCTGTGAGGACTGAAATAGGTACAATTGTAGACTTAGTTCTTTTGTTATGTGGTCCATAGCCTCACACATATAGCAAAACCTTTTAGAGAATTTTTGTGCTCATATTTACATTCTCAGGGCTATTCTATTCCTTTACAGTGTCTTTATTTTTAAACTAAAGACATTTAGGGATACTATTTTCAATTATACTTTACTACAATGTATTCTTCATTCTTAACTGAATCTAATTGAGTTATTCATTCCCTTACTGCCAATAGTTAGAGTATTTAAGCTGAAAATGAGTAACTACTTCAAAGATTTATGTAGATTTCCATAATAGCAGGATCAAATTTATCTAGGTAAATGTGAATTTGAAATTATAACCTTTCAAATGAAAGTGGCACCTCAGAGATGTTGAACCAATTACCACAACCACAGGAAAGGTAACCCAGGTTTGTCCCCTTACTAGGAGACCTGAGGGAATGGGAATCCAGGCCATGTGTACCAGCTCATCCACCTGCATTCACTCTTTTCTGTTTTTTAAAATCTTTTGTCCCTGCCACCTTTTCCTTTTCTTATCTTCTATTCCTTTTTATCTTTTTTACTTCAAAGGAAGATGATCAATGGATTTCTCTTTAATACTGAAAGGATTTCTGAACATTATAGGTGACTATTTCCCCTTTCTCAATAGGACACAGGCAGCAACTTGCGTTTCATTTTGTTGTATGCCTTTCTCATCTATCTGTCAGGTGGATTGCTATAACACCTTAATAGAGTCCTGCTAATTTTCTACTCTTTAGTTATATAGCCCGTGATGTTAAATTCTCTCCCTAGGATCACATCTCTATTCTTCTGGAGTTTCAGAGTAGAAAGAAAATCTGTCATTAGCACTGTGTGCTTTTCACAATCACAATACCTTGCATCCAGAGGAAATAAACAGGTAGTTAAAGGACTTCAGGGATTTATAACTGTAATTGCCAAAATCTCAGAAAAAATATTCTAGGCTATGAGAGGAAAAGATAAATACTGAACCTAAATTTATTATATAACTCTTTCATTGTTATCAATGTATGAGCTTAGATTTTTAACATATATAGTAGTTGGTATGTGTGAAAAAGCGGCTATTATATGAGAGAACTGACTTTGCCATACCTGAGATCTGTAATTGTTTGACTTAAACTGCCTATGTTGATAACAATTCAGTCATGAGTTCAGTTGATGGGTTTAGTTTTCTTTGCATTTTGTGGACATTAGTTGGAAGCATGGGTTTAGGTCAGACAAACTGAAGTTTATGGCTTGACCATTTACTTGCCTCCGTGATTTTAAGCTAGAGTGTTCTGACCGTCATGGAATGGGGATACTAGTAATGATACTGACTGCATGTGGTTGAGGATTAATAAGTGAGTGGAACATCATTACTTATTATCCACCAAATATTATTACTCTTAATATAGTTTCTTGACCTCATCCTGGAAACTATGACTATAGATAAAATGAATGTTTATAAGCCTTAAAAGTATATTTTATACAATGGAATATTATTCAGCCTTTCAAAAAAGGAAATACTTTCATATGCAACAACATGGAGGAAACTGGAGGACATTGTGCTAAATGAAATAAGTAAGTCACAGGACAAATACTGCATGATTATATAAGGTGGTTTAAAAAATCAAAAACATGGAGGCCAAGAATGGGGAAGGAAAAAATGGGGAGTTGCTCTCCAATGGGTATAGTTTCTGTTATACAAGATGAATAAGTTCTCGACATCTGTACATTTTGCCTGTAGTTAATAATACTGTGTTATACACTTCAAAATTTGTTAAAATGTATATCTTATGTTGTATTCTTTGCCACAATAAAAATGTATATGTTTTTAAGGGAAAATTATGCTACATAAATATTGCATTTTCCAGTTTCAAAGTGAATTTTGAACCATGAGTAATCCAAAACTAGTTACTTACCTAGTTCACAGTTTTTTCCTTCAAATCCAATTTGACACCAACATTCGTAGGAATTAATGTCATCCTTGCATAGGCCGCCATTTAAACATGGATTAGACTCACATTGATCTCCATCTTTGAGATAGGTTAAGACATTGAATTAGCAGATAAATTGTTTAGAATGCCTGGTCCTCCCTGCAAAAACTCATGGTGAGGGGAGCCTGATTTTAGAGTCAGAGAAGAACTGTTGACCTGGAAGCCAGCTGCTTACAGGGTGTCCCTGGCTTCCTGCATTTCTAAAACAACCTAGACAAAGGTTCTTAGGCTAACACTGTCCCAAGAAATTACCTTGAAGAAGGCATGTGCATAGTTCATGTAATTGGAAAAGGAAAGGGAGAAGAATGTTTAAGTATAAAAATGTACTTTTTAAGCATATGGTGAGAAGAATTTTTAGTCCTTTCTTATAGAATGGTGGTAGAGTTAATTCCAAATTAAATCACATCACTTCAACAATTATTATCTACTAGAGGCCTGGTGCACAAAATTCATGCATGGGGGGCTGTCCCCTCAGCCCAGCCTGCACCCTCTCCAATCTATGACTGCTGGTTTAGGCTCGATCCCTGGGATTGGGGCTAAACCTGCTGTCGGACATCCCTCTCACAATCCTGGACTGCTGGGACTGACAGTAGATGCAGGAAATAGTCTGTTTGCATGAAAAGTCTATATCTTATTTGATACTACGTTGCTGCTGTTCTTCTGTTATTTGGTCGCCCCTCACTAACCCCCCTGCCAGCCTGGTCACCCCACACAGCCTGCTGCTCGGTCGTTTGGTTGCCCCTCACCCCCCTTCTGGCCTGGTCACCCCACGCAGCCTTTTCAGTCATCCATTCAGTTATGATGGTCACTTAGGCTTTTATATAGATAGATGTGTCATACAAAGCCTGCTTTATTACAGGTCTTGCAGTGTGAGCTGAGTCAGATAACATATGGTACATCTACTCGAGGAACTGGTGGCCTAGCCATGGAGCAAATGCATCTTTTTCCTTGTGATATCTATCTATCTATCTACATATAAACCCTAATATGCAAATAGACTGAACAGAACAGCAGAACAACTGAACAACCAGTTGTTATGACGTGCACTGACCACCAGGGGGCGCATGCGGAACATGGTGGGCATCAGCTGCTGCGGGATGTTGGAGCAGGTGAGTGGGGGTGCCAGACCAAGGCAGGGTGCCAGTTTCTGTCATCGGGGTGAGCCTCTAGTGGTTACTGAAAATTCTTTGCTCCCGTGCTGTGGTCCTACCTGGCACTTGCACCTACTGCCAGTGCTGACCCTGCTCACATCCACCACTCACACCTGCAGCCGGCACCTGGCGCTGGTCCCAATCGCTTGGTGCTGTCAGTGGGTGCAAGCAGTGGCTGCTGGCCCCGGTCACCCTTGTGGGCTTCTCCACCTCCCCCTGCTCCTGAGGGGTGATCAGGGCAGCAGCTGCTGCTTGTACCCACTGACAGTGCTGGCCCCGCTTGCACCTGCTGCTGGTACCAGCCCCAATCACTCTGCCTCATCAGCGGGTGCGAGCAGGGCCAGTGCTGTCAGCATGTGGGAGTGGCGGCAGCGGGAGCAGAGCTCCGGCAGACAGGGGACTGGGGCACAGCAGGAGGGGTCAGGCAGGGGCATAGAGGACAGGCCGAGACCTGCCTCTGTGACCACTGTAGCCTTATGGCCCACAGTCCCTTTCAAGGTGCATGAATTCATGAACTGGGCCCTTAATACATATTTGTGCACTGGCGGATGTGGGGGTCCCTCAGCCCGACCTGCACCCTCTCCAATCTGGGAGCCCTCAGGGGAGCCCTCTTCATTCCG
>NW_006293914.1:275284-282328 GCF_000327345.1 Myotis davidii
CAGGTTCCAGGTCTGCCACCAAAACTACTATTCCCAGAATTCCTGATGCTCCCTGCACTCTAGGTTTTCCCTTCCTGCTCTGTCTCCATTTCATGGCCTCCTACTCTGCCAAGTCCTCCAAGCCGCCAGCTCTCCCTCTCTGCTCTCCCTCTGGCGGCTTGGGGAGCCAATTTCCCCAAGCCGCTCCACTCTCCGCTGGCTCTCCCATTCTGCTCTCCACCCAGCACCTGTGTATGCAAATTAACCACCATCTTTGTCAGGTTAATTTGCATAATCATTCCTGATTGGCTGGTGAGCATAGCAGAGGGATGGTCAATTTACTTGTTTCTCTTTTATTATATACTAGAGGCCTGGTGCACAAAATTTGTGCACTGGATTGGGTCCCTCAGCCCTGCCTGCATCCTCTCCCACTCTGGGACCCATTGCTCCTTACCACCCGCCTGCTTACTGCTCCTTACCGTTTGGCTTGCTGCACCTTAGCACCACTGCGGAGGCGGGAGAATCTCCTGCCACTGCAGCTGTGGTCGACAGCTGTGAGCCCAGCTTCTGGCTGAGCAGCGCTCCCACTGTGGGAGCACACTGACCACCAGGGACAGCTCCTACATTGAGCGCCTGCCCCCTGGTGGTCAGTGTGCATCAGAATGACTGGTCATTGTGGTCGTTCCTCTGTAATGGTTGCTTAGGCTTTTATTATATAGATGATAATATCTCCTCACCCAAGGGCATTTTTCCTTTGATTTTTAGAGTGTGGAAAGGAGAGGGAGAGACAGAGAGAAATATTGATGTGAGAGTGAGACATCCATTGGTTGCCTCCTGCACACACCCTGACCAGGCCTGGAAAACCTGCATTCTTCCTTGTGTTATCATTTAACTTTTAAGTATAATATGTAGTTATAGTTTGAAACAATAGAAAAGATGCTAGAAGCATCTGTTACTGCTTAAAGATATTCTTTCTGAGTTAGGTCCCAAATGGTCTAGGCAAAGTGAAAAACAACTTTCAATAAACAGAATTAAAGAGAAAAGTTTCTAAAAATGTCCCTTTTATGTATAGATGGAGTATGTTTCTTTTCTACCTTTCCTAAAGTTTCTACATTTATAGAGTTCTTGAAAGCCTTTGAAGACGCTGGTGGGAAGAGAACAGGGGAAAGAAATAGGCAAGAGGGGAAGGAAGGGTCAGGATGAGAAGGGAACCTTTAAGTCAGGTTTTTTAGAGCTCTGCCTCCTTCCATACTTCTAAAGAAGTTTCAGGAGAAAGGGATGAATAGGACCAGAAGGTAGATCTGTATGCACTTTGAGCTAATATAAATAACCATGAAGAAAAAAAATGGGAGCTACATCAACCAGATAATATAAGAGAAACAAAACAGTAGAAGATGAAGTTGACATAAGAATGAAAGAATGGGAGAAAAGGATCAAATAATTTCTAATTATCAGTCATATTTTAGAGCAAACCTTCTTATCATTTAGCATGTAGGTCCTTATCTGCTCTAGGGAGAGCAGTAATATGTCTGTCATATTCTCTGTCAGTAGCATGTATCTACTAGTAGGTCCTATTGACTAAGAACTAATATCCCTTCTTAGAAATAGTTCCTCTCTGGAAAGTCTGTTTGTCCTTTCTGCACCTTGAACCAATGTGCTTTTGCACAAATGGTTACATTTGTTCCAGTTCTATAAAAACAAAATATGTTATCTCTGAATTATTATTATTGATGCTCAGAACTGTTCTAAAAAATGAGCTACATTTCTACTTTCTATTATAGACCAATGGATCTGAATTATTTAGGATATTTCACTGAAAGGGTCTGGGCTTGCAGCCAGCTACAAAACAACTAATTTACTGAGACATATCTTTAAAATGAGTGTCCTTTTATCCTGCATTTAGTGCTCCTTTGGGTGCTTGTCTGTGTGCACTTTAGGCTGAGGCAAAGTCACCGACAGTAGGGATCAAAGACAAGGGACCAGACCTTGCCAAGTGAGTGGTTCCTGTTTAAGGCTACTAGATTAGTGTTTAATGGATAACTGCATTTACATTTGAAGGCTCAGAGGGACAATATTGAAGGAAAGGGGTTGACTTCATGACTCCCAAGCTAGGTGACCTTTGACAAGTCTTTTATTCTCCCTAAACCTCAGTTTCCTCCTCTGTGAAATGAGGTTAATAATATGTTGTTCACAGGGTTGGTATGAGGATTAAGTGTGTCAGACACTCTGTAAACTATAACGTACTTGACAGATGCTAGTTAATGTGATTGAATGCTTTATGTTGTGAGTTGATGGTACAAAATAGGGCAGGAGTGAGGGGCCTGTGTCCCTGATGTATGTGACAGCCCACACAGTGATAATTAGCATAAGCTATTTTTGTGGGAATTAGGAATCTCAGTTGCAAGTGAAGAGGCATGGAGTTATTATATTTTTCTTTTTGGTTCTTGTTTGTGTTTTATTTTTCTGTAGACAAAGCAGTAGTGACAGAATCATGTCCTTAATGTTTCCCAGTATCTTTACCTGAATACAGTAACCACTGCCTATAACTTAGAAGGCAGGAACCCAACTGCAATATATGGGTCTTAGGTACTGACCTACTCCTGCAAGGGGGGGTGGTATCTCAGGTCAGAGGGTGAGCAATGAAGGGATCATGGGAGTTTAAATACAGCCAAGAATATTTGAGGGGGGATATAGGAATTGGTGTAATTTAAAAATATATCACAAGCTTCAAAAATTTAAATATAGTAGAAATAGAGAATGAGAAGACTTGTTTGGACTAACTGTAGGGGAATAACTCAGTAGAGAATTGGCATGGCAGTGTTCATTACCAAAGAAAAGGAAAGGCAGATAAAGCAAATGTAATGGAGGAAACCTCTTCTTCCTCCATGACTTAAAAACAAAAGTGGAAGAATTATGAGTTATGAGAGTATAAACAAGTCCAGCAATGCCTCAGAATAGAAACTGGAAATTATAACTGGATCTCAAATTGATGGAATTCAGTGAATTTGCCACTCAAGTAAGTCAACCTATAAAATTTACACTGTCACAAAATCCTGCTGCTGGATTTTAAATTAACTTTAACACTTAGTTGGAACAGACCAAAGGATCTCAGAGGGAAGGCGAGTGGAGGTGGGGCGGGGAAAGACCTATGGACCTCAGATAGTAGGGTGGTGGGAACCAGGTGGAGGGGGGCAATGGGGAAAAAAGAAATCTGAAATAATCTCAATAGTAAAGATAAAAAACCTTAGTTGTCATTAAAGTTTTGACTTTTTCTCACTGTGGTAAATTTATTTAACAAATATTTACTCAGTGCTTTTTTTACCAGATATTGTTTGAGGTACTAGGAATGCATCAATAAACAAAACAATTGAATACCCGTACCAACATGAAGGTTACCATCAAGTGAAGTGGGAAAAATAAATAAATAGTATAAGTAAGAACATTATGTGGTACCTCAGATGGTGAAAAGTGCTATAAAAAACAATAGAGCAGGATATGGTATCTAGAGTGAAGGGGTTTGGGGAGAGGCAGGTTTAAGTATTAATAGATGATCGAGGCAGGCTTCATTGAGATGGTGATATTTGGGCAAAGACCCAGAAGAGGTGAGGTAGTGAGCCTAGAGAAATCTAGCAAAAGAGCATTCCATATTAAAGGAACAGCTAGATCAAAGACTCTAAAATGGAAGCATTCCTAGACTGTGCAAGAAGCACCAGGGAGTCCAGGATGGCTGGAGTCCAGTGTGTGAGGTGAAAGCAATAGGAGATGAGATGGGGTGGGGGGAGCAATGAGAAGGTTGAGGCAGGGAATTGTGGAGGGCAGTATAGGCTATCATAAGGAGGAGGACGTTTAAGCAATAAACATTTAAATCAATCAACATAATCTGATTTCTTTTTACTGGGGATTGCAAACTATCATTTAGTCCCCAAATGCATTCATCTGTTTTCTTTCTTCTAGCTTCCTGGGGTGGACAGATGTTCTCTTTGAAGCCCTATGGAGGAGTAAGCTTATCTGCCAATTGACATTTCTCATGCTGGCATACCTGTGGTATTCAATCTTGGATAAAAGAATGGAACTTACTTATCTGAGCCCTTTTGACAGATTTTAATGTATTATGTATTTACACAAAGAAAAAATACATATTTCTCAAATGTTTCATACACAAATTAGAGGATAAAATGAATTGCTTACCAACATATTGCTTCCAAAATTCAGTCTATAAAGAAAAAGAGAAGTTAATGGTGTCATTTAAAATGTCTTGGATTTGATTCCTTCTCTTTTATAGCATTTTTAATACATATATATGTGTAGGTATTTTAAAATCACAAAGAGAAGTTTCTCTTTTTTATGTCTACTATTCTTTGCATCTGAAGAATGTTATGTGGAAATACTCACAGTTTTTTCAGTGTTTTCAAAAACTTCTCGTGCTTCTTCAAAACTGCACTTTTCTTCTATACATTCTCTCTCAAGGTTCCCTTGAACAACCTCTTCCAATTTACCTGAATTATATCTCTTTGGCCGATTCAGAATTTTGGTGGCATTTTCACGATCAAGAAAAACTGAAATTTAAAAGAACTATTCTTTAGCTTTAGGAAAAATAAATCATCATGAAAATCAAATACATTTCTTAGGGAAGATTTTGTTTTTAATCCAAGTAATCCCAAAGCCAATTTATCTTTGGGACATGGAGACAAAATCTATGATTTTCTCATGATCCTGTATACACATGGAGATTTAGGAATTAAAATTCAATTTGACTTTTAGTCAAGAGAGCTCCTGTAATAAAAGGTCAGACTTTTTAATCATAGTTGAACTTCCTTTGGATGAAAAAGAAAGTTCTTAAATAAGCAGTTAACTTTACACTTTGTGATTATTTGAAAATAGCCAATTGCAGATGTTTGCAAGGTGATCCATCACCCTTACTGGGCTGTGTTTTCAGAATGCACTTGCCCAAATGACTTTGCAACAAATATCTCTTTGAAGAACAGAAATCTTTTTTTTATTGCTTAAAGTATTACAAAGAGTATTACATATGTCTCCTTCCCCCACCTTGACAATCCCCCAGCCTCCCCTACACCCCAGTGTCTTGTGTCCATATTTCGCTTAGCATAATGCTCTCCAATTCCATCCATGCTGTTGCAAATGGTAAGAATTCCTTCTTTTTGCAGCAGCATAATATTCCATTGTGTAGATGTACCACAGTTTTCTAATCCACTCATCTGCTGATGGGCACTTAGGCTGTTTCCAGATCTTAGCTACAGAAACCTATTTGTGGTCCTGCTCCAAAAGCAACCCCAGGTTTTCTCACTAACTTTAAAAGAAAAACAACTGCATTATTATTATTTTTTAATCTTTAGACCTACACCTTCAGTTGACATGTGTTGTAGTAAGAATTCCAGTGATATGTCTTTTGCTGGGATGCAGTATGTGGTTTATTTTAGCTATGACTGCCTAGCCCAGGGGTGGGCAAACTTTTTGACTGGAGGGCCACAATGGGTTCTTAAACTGAACCGGAGGGCTGGAACAAAAGCATGGATGGAGTGTTTGTGTGAACTAATATAAATTCAAAGTAAACATCATTAAGATATAGATATAGATATAGATACTCAAGAAGTCGCCTAGAGTCATTTCTTTCTTCAAGAGACTATCTGATGCCATCTGAACAGAACCAGGTGCTTATAAAAATAAACTTTCCAAGGCATTTTGGGACTGCTTTCTCATTAACTCAAAAAAAAGGATAAGAAAAGAAACAAACTAAACTATATTCCTCTCTTTTCATTGCATCTGTTCACTTTGTGGACCCTTCTAGTCCCTTGACAACCTTACTTTTCTCTTATTTAGCAAATACTCTTGGGCTTCATTTTTTCCCTAAATTTAGTTTAGACTTCTCTTCACATGCCAGTTTTCTTAGTTCCCTTCACCTTTTTTCAGTGCTGCAATACCCTCCAATCCAAACCAGTCGATTAGTGCCGCCATCTGCTGCCTTCCTTCCCTTCTGAGGCAGCTGAGCACCTTGTGAAACAATTTCCAAGCTGCAGGTAGATGCCATCACATATTGATGCCTCCACCATGCTCTCCTCCCCAGCTAGCCAATTCATGGATTTGGTCCTCGGCACATCTATAATAGCATCTATGTCTGAATCTATTTGTAGTGTGATCTAGTGGAAAACAGTATTTTGGAGTCAGATTAGATATACCTGGATTTGAATTTACAACCTGCTGGCTGTCAGATCTTAGGTAAATCACATAATCTTTGAAGCTTAACTTGGTATGGGTATACCAGTAGTATTATAAGAATACTAGAGGCCATGTGCACAAATTCATGCATGGGTGGGGTCCCTCAGGATGGCCTGTGGGGATTGGGCCCCAGCTCGTGCCCCCAGCCTCACAGCCCTGCAGCCCCGCCTTGCACCCTGCCGTGGCCTGGCGCCACACTCTCACCTTCTCCACCATCCTGTCTGTGGGATGATTGGTCAGGGCAGCTCCCTCAGTGCCTGGGAGCTAGGCAGTGGCCCTGCCTCCTGCTGCCACCACTGGTTTCTGTCTGTGGGGCAATCAGCGGGGTGATTGGGACCTCGCTCGCATCCGCTTTGGCCTGGCGCTGCACATTCATCTGCTCCACCATCCTGCCATGGTCCACTCTCACCGGGGCCCATCAGGGCCGGCAGCACCTCCACTGCCACCCATTGCCAGCACTATGTCGCTGACACCCACCATGTTCCATGCGCCCCCTAGTGGTCAGCGGACGTCATAGAGAGTGGTCGAACTCCTGGTCAAACAATTTGCATATTAAGCTTTTATTATATAGAATGTACCTCACAGTGTTGTTGACAGGATCAGTGAAATAATATGTATAGGCTGGTATATGTCAGTTATCACTCTTCTTCCCTACTAACTCACTTGCTCTCTTCCTTCCTAGAAAATAAAACTGGATCTCAAATTTATGGGACTCAGTGAATTGGCTGTTCAGGTTAGTTTTTGCTCATACAGATGGTCTTGAATAAGTCAACCTGTGAAACTTATAATCTCAAAATTTTCTCAATTACTTTTGGCTCTTTAGTGCTCTTT
>NW_006293914.1:282354-290300 GCF_000327345.1 Myotis davidii
TGACTTGTCAGTATCAGCCATGACTTCCTAAAGTATAATTTTGAGTTTTTGTATTTCCTGACTCCTCTGAAACATTTCTAATCATTAATCTCTCCCTTTTCAGGACACTCTTTTCATGAAATCACTAGTCTTATTCTCTTCTTTACTTAAACTCTTGTTATTCATTCACCACTTGAATCAGTTAATTCCCCTTCTTCTGCCTGCCCCTTAAATATTCAGAGTTCTCCCAGGCTCCAGTTTCAGCCTTTTCCCTTTTCACTCCATCCATCCTAGTTAAGGTCAGAACTGGGGTGAGGTAAACATGGCATTTAGTACACAAAATTGAAGGAGGCACTCTCTTTCAGTGTGTGCAAGTACACTCATGCCTTACCCTAATCCAGCCCTGACTCTTTCAATACAATTTTCTGAACAGTCACTACAACTGACCCTGTACTAGGTGCCATAATATCCATGCTCACTCTCTGGATCCTCATACACATGGTTGTAACTACTATTATTCAACAGTGCATTCCAAATATTCATCTCTAGTCAAATACATCTTCTGAACTCCAGATCTTATTTCCAGCTTGCTAACTGTACATTGCAATGTGATGAAAGAGAGCTGATGTTTATTAATGCTTCTGATATGTTGGGCACTGGGCTCAGTGCTTTGCATCCATTATTTCATTCCATCCTCATAGCAGTCCCATTAAGAGGTACTGTCTTTTCATTTTTTTGTAACTGAGAAAAACAGAAATTCACAGAGGTTAAGTAATTTGCCCCAGGTTACACACTAAAGTGTCACAGCCAAGATTTCTACTTTGGCAGTCACATGCACAGTCCATGCTGTTAGGCACTAGGTTGTGTTCAGTAATCGCATAAAACACCCAAGACATACTCTATACACTTTTTCTAAACCTGTTCTCCTCCCATACCCAGATGTTTAAGTCATATCTTTTTTACTTCCTTAATGTTACTTGAATTCGTTTCCCTCCTTTGTCTATACTGCTAATGTCCAGGTTCAGGCTCTCCTGCTTTCCCTGAATGATTGCAGTAATTTCAAGATTGGTCTCCCCTAGTCTTGTAACCCCTTCCCTAAATAGTTGATTAGAATGTTGTCAGCCTGAGCATTCAAAATAACCCATTAGTGGTATTTGTACTTCTGATGACTACACATTGCTTTCTATTGTTCAAACTCCTTAGTTTAGGATTTTAATTATCCGATGGCCTGACTCTGCCCAATTATCCTGCCTCACTTGTCATATTCAATATTCAAAGCATACTAAGTTATTGAATATTCTCACATTCTTTGTGGATCTGGCTCTTTGCACATGAATGATACTGTCTGCATAGAATGCCCTAGGTCAGACATTTAAGAAGAGTGAATCTACTCACTTTTTAAGACTCAGCTCATAATATTGTCTGTCAGGTGATTCCTCAGTTAATGTATTTCTCTTTCCATGCTCCTTTAGCACCTGGTACACACTTTAGCACATTATATTGAAATCTCTCTCCTGACCTCATGATGCTTTAGGCTAAAGAGGAGAGCCTGGTTTATCCCTAAGACCTGAGTACCTTGCCACAGTACCTGGTACCATAACAGTCACTCAATATTCTAAAGTTTTATAAAGTATATTTGTATAAAGTATAAAGTAGATTGAAGTTGTGTTGTTATTCATTCCTTTCATTCACTCATTCTGAATGAAAGACAGTTTTGGTCCATGCACTTTACAAACCTGAATTGGTTTCACAGAACAGTTTTGATTTCAAAATCCAAATTGATTCAATAAAACCTAAGAGCAGCAGCTATGAAATTGCAACAGCTCAGTAAATCATTCATCGAAACTGCTTTTTAGAAGCCAATGACAATTTAACAGCAGCAAAGAGTGCTGCATCAATACTGTCCACCTTAGGAAAATTCCCCTGGCTCTCTCCTCAAGGGCCTATTATCTTTGACTCCAATGACTCCAGAATCACACTACCTTTCTCCTCAGTGTTGTTTGAGGATCCTATTTCTAACCCCTTTTTAGGCTTATCTCTTTTAGTCATTATTTCCAAAGCTCTGAAATCCCAGTTCCTCTTTTTTCTTCATATTTATCCTTTTCCCCCAACATCTGAGGTCTTTGAGTGGTCAGTAGCCCTCTTAAAAGCTCCATCATCTCACCACTTAACCTGAAGAAAGGGCTTGGATCTTTTGTCCTGCTGACCTCACACTAAAGAGGTATTTGTAAAAACTTAGCTTTATGTCTTGCTTTAATTTAATTTTCCTGCTAAATTTCTTTATTCCTGGACTCTACCCACTCTGCTAGTTTGATTTAACCTTTGCATTCTTGTATCATTATTTCTGCATTTCAGTCTGACATCATGTCTGGAGTGGGAACCATGGGGCCAGTCTGCTTTCTGGGGATGCTTAGGGTTGGCACCCCTGATCCTGGCACTGTCAGCTACTAGATTTGATTATAGTAGGCTGACAAGTAAGTGTGATGAATGCTTCCTGTGAGAACATACTGTTTTTCTAAATGAGGTAATTTCTTTCCTGTGTGCTTTCCTTTGGGGACAGTGCATAAAGTCACTAAAGCTGTGGAAAACACAAGTGATCCACATAGCATTAACCAGTTTCTACTCTTCATGTCAATTCTTGGACTGGCTTTGCTCTCCTAAGAGCTCGAGTATTGAGTTTCCCCATGTATTAACTGTGAGATCTTTAAAATAAGAAATAAAACAATTTCTTCCTGATCCATGAAAAATGTTAATGATAAATAACAACTTACAAATGAAAAATTTGTTTGTTTTAACTAAAACTTTAAATTGAAAGTATATAATTGTATAGATTTTTTAAATTAAAGGCATGCCTTATTATATAGTTACAAAATTTTGAAATACATCATATATCATTTTTTTGTTTTGTGTTGTTAATCCTCACCCAAGCATATTTTTTTCACTGATTTTTAGAGAGAGTGGAGGGTAGTGGGGAGAGAGAGAGAAACAGTGAGAAGAGAGAGATACATCGATTGGTTGCCTCCCGACCAGGGCCGGGAATTAAACCTGCAACCAAGGTATGTGCCCTTGACCAGGAATCATACCCATGACCCTTTGGTGCACTGGCCAATATTCTAACCACTGAGCTACACTGTCCAGGGTGAACTACATCATATATCTTAAATCAAACTTTCTGTGCAGATAAAACCATTCTTTGTGGTTTTAATGTTTCCCATTTTGATTTCAACGTTGTGAGTAAAAGTAACCAAGCAACAGTTAATTTATTCTCCATAGTTTGCTTTTTCCTTGTTGAAGTATTTTCCCACATTTAATTTTTTTTAACCAAGGAGATGACTGTTTTCTAAAAGGAATTACATTGTGAAATCATAAATTCAAAGTGTCCATTATAAATATACCATAAGCATTGTAAATTTATTTAGTTTTAAAAATTAAGGAGATACATATACCAGAGAACCAGTACTTGTAAACACACATGCTGATTACTAGAATCTTAAACATTGCTGTCAAATCCTATAATTGTTATTTAGTGAAGAAGATAGCACCAGACATTTCTAGATCTGAAAGACAAGCATATTCAATGTATCTTTTAAAAGGAAACAAACCTGTACATTCAGCACTGAGTAGATATCCTAAAAGACAGATGGTGAAGAGGCCTGGTGATTCTGCCATGATCATGTTCCGGCACTGCATAACCTTTGCTAGTTGATTGTGCAAGTAGCAAGGTTAACCAATTGTTCCAAAGTACAAGCTGAGCTGTATTTACTTCTGGGAAATAATGTCCGTCTCCCTCAGTGGGTTTTGGGGTTATTTGCAATGGCTTCTTGGGTTAAGTGAAGAGAATAGGCAGTAGCCACCATTAAATTTCAACTGTCATGCCATGGACTTTTGCCCCTGTGCCTGATTTGAGGCTGAAGCAGGAAGTGACACATCATTAAAATAAGGGGAGGTATAATGGCCACAGTTGCTGCGACAGCAAAATTTATCAGTGGGATCCATCTTTTCCTTGTCAGGGAGCACTACTATCATATAGTTTAAAGATAAAGAGATGGAAATTACAAAGCATTTGGTCACTCTCCTTAAAACATCCTCAATGCTTACATATCTTGAGTTACCTGGTAGATCTTTTATGTTCCTTCTCACAATGAGGAGTTTATAAACTTTGTTGTGCCTTGTACTCATATTTTGAATCATATGGACCCCGTCTCAGAGCACATGTATGTATGTGTGAATGTATGTGTATACAAATATACCTATATATTATATATATATAAATATAAATGAATATTATATAGTAGTTACTATATTATGCCACTTCACATATAATATAAAAGACCCATAACATTTTTTATATAATTTTTCTTTATTGATTAAGGTATTACATGTGTGTCTTTATTCCGCCATTACCCACCCCCCACTCATGCCCTCAGCCCTCTGGTGTCTGTGTCCATTGGTTAAGGACCCATAACATCATATCAACATTTACCTACCATTCTTTGTGCTGTTGTTGTGATACATTTTATTTCTACATGCTGTAAATCTTATATTACATTATTACTCCTGCTTTGAATAATCTGTAATTTCACAGAGAAATTGAAAAATAAGAAAAATATTTTATATTTATCTACATATTTGTTGTTATGATGTTCTTCATTTCTTTGTGTAGACCCAGGTTTCAATCTAAGTTTTCATCGCTCTGAAAATTTTTCTTTAATAATTTTGATAGTCTAGGTCAGTGGTTGGCAAACTGCGACTCGGCAAACCGCGGCTTGCGAGCCACATGCGGCTCTTTGGCCCCTTGAGTGTGGCTCTTCCACAAAATACTGGCTCTTCCACAAAATAATGACTTCTGCACATGGGCCATGAAGTTTCAATCTTGCTGTACGTGCGTGCCCGCACATGGTATTTTGTGGAAGAGCCACACTCAAGGGGCCAAAGAGCCACATGTGGCTCATGAGCCAAGGTTTGCCGACCACGGGTCTAGGTCTTCTTATGATGAATTTTCTCAACTTTTGTTTATTTGAAAAATATCTCCATTTTTCTTTCATTTTTAAAAAAGTACTTTTGCTGCATCTACAATTGTAGATTGATGTTTTTTTTTTTTCTTTCAGCACATTCAAGATGTCATTCTATTGCCTTTTGGCATGCATTGTTTCTGATGAGTAGGCAGTAAGTTTTCTTAACATTAACTTTTAGCTATTTAACTATAATGAGCCAAGGTATTCTTAGGGTTCATTGAGATTCTTGGATCTGTGGTTTGATAATTTTATTAAAATTAGAAAAAAATATTGGGAACTTAACTTCCAAAAATTTGTTTTTCAATGAGGAAATTGCAAAAACAGTACAGAGGAATCCCATATACCAGTGTTTGGCAAACCACGGCTCGCGAGCCACATGCGGCACTTTGGCCCCTTGAAGTGTGGCTCTTCCACAAAATACCACGTGCGGGCGCACACATACAGTGCGATTGAAACTTCGTGGCCCATGCGCAGAAGTCGGTTTTTGTCCTGGGCGAGTCTGTTTTGAAGAAGTGGCGTTAGAAGAAGTGGGGGTACGTTTGCTGAGGTAGACGTGCGGCTCTTCCCCAAAATATCACGTGTGGGCATGTATGTATAGTGCGATTGAAACTTCGTGGCCCATGCGCAGAAGTCGGTTTTCAGCCTGGGCGTGTCTATTTTGAAGAAGTGGCGTTTGAAGAAGTGGCGTTAGAAGAAGTGGGAGGTGTTGGTCGGTCGGGTGACAGGAGACGTGGCGCAGGGGGGCCGCGGGATATGCACCGCGGGGCAGGTACATTGTTTTGAGGTACGTTCACTGAGGTCGACCCCTTCCAACTCTCCCATCCAGAACACTCGTCTATCTGAAACAAGTGTACAAGAAGAATGTGGATGGGAGAGTTGGGAGGGATCAACCTCAGCGAACGTACCTCAATCAGATTGAGGATGTTTTTAGCAAAGGCCAGCTTAGGAGTACCCTAATTAAGTTAATAACAATGTACCTACATATATAGTTTAAGTTTAAAAAAATTGGCTCTCAAAAGAAATTTCAATCGTTGTACTGTTGATATTTGGCTCTGTTGACTAATGAGTTTGCTGACCCCTGCCATATACCATTCGCCCAGTTATTCCCAATGTTTACATCTTACATAAATGTAGTGTATAATATCAAAACCAGGTAATGGGCATTGGTATATGTGTACAATGCTAAATGATTTCATCACGTGTAGATTTATGTAACCACCACTAAAATCCACATAAAAAACAATTTTTTTACCACAAAGATCTTCCTTGTGCTACTATTTTATAATCACACATGACTTTCACCTTCTAATTATTCCCAACTCCTGGCACTACTAATCAGTTTTCAGTCTGTATGCTGAGAATGTGAAAATGGAATAATAGAGTATGTGACCTTTTAAGATTGGCTAATTCCTTTGTTATAGCTCAATAATATTCCATAGTGTGGATGTACCACTGTTTAACTAGTGACCTACTGAGGGAGTTTTTAAAATATATATTTTTATTGATTACAGAGAAGAAGGGAGAGGGAGAGGGAGAGAAATGTCAATGATGACAGAGAATCATTTATCAGCTGCCTCCTGATGCCCCCTACTGGGAATTGAGCTGCAACCTGGGCATGTGCCCTGACTGGGACTTGTACCATGACCTCCTGGACCATAGATCAATGCTCAATTACTCAGCCATGCCGGCCAGCCTTGAGGGACATTTTGATCATTTCCAGTTTTTTTCTATTTCAGTTATGTGCTATGAGCATTCATTTACAGGTTTGTATGTGTATGTAATTTTTTAATTTTCTGGGATAAATGCTTGGGAATGTAATTTATGGGTCATAGGGTAGTTGAATGTTTAGTGTTTAAATAAAGTTCCAAACTGTTTTCCAAAATGGCTGTGACACTTTACATTCCCACCAGCAATGGATAAGAGATCCAGTTTCTTGTCCATTGAAAGCATTTGGTATTGTCATTATTTTTTATTTTAGACATTCTGATAGGTGGTTAGCAATAATTAATTATGTTTTAATTTGTAATTCCCTAATGGCTAATGATGTTGAACACCTTATAATTTACTTATTAAACATCTATGTATCCTATTCAGTGAAATGTCTGTTCATGTCTTTTGACTATTTTCAAATTAGACTGATTTTTTATTGTTGGATTTTTAGAGTTCTTTATATATTGCAGATATGAGTCCTTTGTCAGTTATATGGTTTGCAAATATCATCTCCAAGGCTGCAGCTTGTCTTTTCATATTCTTAACTGGGTCTTTCACAGAGGAAATATTTTGAATTTTTATATACTAGTAGTCTAATTTATCATTTTTAAAAAATGGATCATATCTTTAGTGTTACATTTAGAAGCTTTCCACTAACATAAATCCTGAAGCAATTTCCCATTAAAATATTTTATAGTTTTAGATTTATACCCATGCTCCATTTTGAGTTAATTTTTATATAAGGTATGAGGTTTAGGTTGAGCTTCATTTTTGTTACTAATAAATGTCTGATTCCGCCAGCACAATTTTTAAAAATACTGTCCTTCCTCTGTTGAATTGCTTGTGCAATTTCTTCACAAATCAGTTGAGTAGATTGGGTTGGGTATATTTCTAGGTTGTTTATTTGGCTCCATTGCTGTATGTGTTTATCCCTCTGTCAAAACCACACTGTCTTGATTACTATAACTATATAGTAAGGATTTTTATCAGAATTATTCTTCCCACTTTAATATTCCATGGCAAGATTTGCTTTAAACATTATAGGCCCATACTTTCCATATAAACTTTTAAATAATTTTATCTTTAGTTACAAATAAATCTTGGTTTCGATAGAGATTGTGTTAAACCTGTATATACATTTGGAGGAATTAACATCTTCACTACGTGAGTTTTCCAGTTCATTGCCATGGTATGGACATGTATATCTCTCCCTTTACTTAGGTTTTTTTTTTTTTTTTTTTT
>NW_006293914.1:290761-300115 GCF_000327345.1 Myotis davidii
CCCTCCTGCTGGCATGGTCACCTCTTACTGTCCCCACTGCCAGCCTGGTCACCCACAGCTGCCCCACCCCCACCAGCCTGGTCACCCCACACAGCCTACTTATTCAGTCATTTGGTCATCCTCCACTAACCCCTCTGTCAACCTGCTTGCCCCATGCAGTCTGCTGTTCAGTCATTTGGTTGTCCCTCACTAACCCCCCTGCCATCCGGGTCACCCCATATAGCCTGCTTGTTCAGTCATTTGGGTTTGGTTGTCCCTCACCAACCCCCCTGCCGACCTGGTCATAGGAAGCCATCTTTAGAGGGCATGAGGGTTAATTTGCATATTACCTCTTTATTATATAGGTTGAGCATTTTGTAATTTTCAGCATACAGATCTTATAAATATCACAGCAGGTGTATATCTAATTATTTTATTTTCTTTGGAGTAATTGGAAATACTGTTATATATTTGATTTCTGTTTTTACATATTCATTATTAGTAAATAGGAATGCAATTGATTTTTATGCATTTATTTTGGATCTTCTGATGTTGATGAAATCACCTATTACTTCTAGGAGTTTCCCCCCCTCCCCCATATTGTAGATTGGTTGCATACTCTCTGAAAGTGTAGTTCACCTATTAGTAATTGTTATTGAAGCTCTCTTATGCATTTAAAATATGATTTTTGTGATGCATCCATATTTAATTAGTTATCAGAGGAGAATTATTTATTTGTTGTGATGTATTATGTTCTACCTGGAAGCAGAAGGTGTGATTATTTTTAAATGTCTTTTTGTAATCTACATGAAGGTAGGAGCATCATCTGCTGTGCTTGTTTTGGGTTGTCTGACATTTATAGGTCATTTGTGAATAAATTAATGAATGAATAATCGAGATAATGTCTGTAAATTACTGGTCACATCGTAGACATTTGATAAAATAAATGCTACTTTTCTTTCCTCTTTGATTCCTGTCAACTGTATATCATAGTAGTATGTAGGCTAAAATTTGTATCTATTATCAGTCATTTTGCCTGCCTTTGAATAAAGGGAGCAATAGAAACCATCATGGAAGGCTACTGAGCTGGAATGTTGAGGCACTGACTGACCTACTTATACAGGTTTACTGGGGCTCAGACTTGTAACTGACAGCATGAGGATTTGACTTTCTTCATTTTATGGTTTTGAGATTTAGGTTGCACCAGTGGATGATTTGTGAAGTAAACATTCTCATATTTCAGCTGCAGAAACATGTTAAGTTATACATAATCTCTTTATGAATTCAAACTGGAGGGTGCCATGATAATCACTTGGCATTCTTTCTGTGTAAGAATCTGCAAATGAGGAAAGGAGCCCATGAAAAATGAAGTATAATGCATAGCATAATGTGACTACATGGATAAAAGGAAGCAGAGAGGTCGCCATTCTACCCAAGTTAGGTAATAAGGTTTTTGACATATAAGGAAATAGTGCTTATAAGTAGCTGGTTTTCATCATGTATCTATGATTCTTGTAAAAGTAGTTGCTGCCCCCTCTGCATTCTAGAAACATGAACTATATTGGTAGGATATAGCCAATAATAAGTCAGCCAGCCGCTCTGGTTATCGATGGTTATGACACAAATTGTGGGAAAAGGATTTATACTTGGTCATTTTTCAAAAGAGATGTTCTAAGAGAAATTCATTGGATTGTCTGAAATTCTTAAATTATTATCCTCAAAACTGTGACATTTTTAGAAGAGAAGCATCATATTGCCTCCAAAGATAATACATCATAGCAGATGAAACATAAAAGGAATTTTTGAGTGAATCAACATAACTTTCGCTTTTTAAAGCATTTAATTTTCTTTGGGAGCCAAAATTTTCTACATTTTTATAATTCCATTTGCTCATCTTGTGAATCAAGTAGAAGCAAGATCGTTCTAGTTCTCCCAGGACCTTGGCTTTTATGTGGATAGGATTTTTAAATTGACAGAGCCTACTCCCCTTCATTTTCATATTTGGGTCTCACAGCAACCCTTTGAGATAGGCAGGAAAAAGAGTTGCCTTATAGGGATGGAAACCAAGACTCTTAAGTCCTGGGAAGTGTTCTTGCCTTCATCCCATTCTGTTATACCAGAAGCTGAGTTTATGTTCAGACCAGCTTGGTTATTCTTTGTTCTGCTGCTTAGACCATCACATTGCAATTATACTAGAAAAAAATTAATAAGTAAATTTTTGAATTCTTACTGGATCAAAAGACCAACTTTCTCAAATATTTAATTAGACATATATAGTAACCTACCTTGAACTCTGCTTTCATCTAAGAAATCCTGTCACAGTAAAATATGCCTGTGAAGAAAACTTTCAAATGGTAAAAAAAGGCAGGTTAAGATGAAGTGCCTGAATTAAAAATTTTGTTTTTCAAAGATAGCTTTTCTACTCAAATGACAAAAATGAGTGGCAAGGCTTTAGAGTAGAAAGAACAAACATGATTATTAATTTGTAGTAAACCACATTTTCTTCCTGTAGCATCTATCATTTTCCTTCTACTGAGTCTAGTATGTTTTTTCTATTGATGATAAACTTTCAGATAAAAAATAATCAGACTTGGTAATTCTGTTTATATCTATAACTAATTATAGCCATTTTATGAACAAAATGAAAAAAAAATTAGCCTGGGGTTGAATGAATCTGCCTTTTTTGTATGGCTTATTGAATTCTCAATAATACTTCTTCATAACTTTGCAAGTTATTTTTATAAAGCATTAGGCCCACAAAATTGGCCTTGCCTTTGGTGGAGCCCCAGGGGCTGGGAGCATCTCTGCTTAGCCACCCCATTCCCATTTCTGTCTCCTTTCATTGCTAACTGATGTGGGTTCTGTCTCTTTCTCTCTTTGTCTCTGTTCCTCTGTCTGTCTCTCTCTCCATATATATATAATGTGTATGTGCGTGTGTATGTGTATACACACACATATACATATATACTTATGTATACAGATGCATATACATATACACTCCACAAATAATTGGCTGGAATGAACATTTTATTCAGTATCTATCTACTTTAATATATTAACCTTATTTTCCTGAATTAACTAGTTGCCTTGGAATTTTAATTTATTCAAATAATATTTAGTGAGGGCATGTGCGTTCGAGGGCACATGCGTCAGCACGCGCCAGCCACGGAGGAGGGGCAGTGTGAGCCATGGCGGTGGACAGCAAACAGACCCCACAGAACCACCAGCAGTCCAATGGCTTTGGCTTCAAGCCCTTCCTGATTGGTATCAGCAGGGGCATGGCTAGTGGCAAGTCCTCTGTTTGTGGAAAGATTGTGCAGCTCTTGGGGCAGAACGAGGTGGACTACCGCCAGAAGCAGGTGGTCATCTTGAGCCAGGACAGCTTCTACCAGGTCCTCACTTTGGAGCAGAAGGTCAAAACCCTGAAAGGCCAGTTCAATTTTGACCACCCGGATGCTTTTGACAATAAACTCACACTCAAAACTCTCAAAGAAATTACTGAAGGGAAAACGGTGCAGATTCCCGTGTACGACTTTGACTCCCATTACCGGAAGGAGGAGATGGTCACCATCTACCTCGCAGATGTGGTCCTCTTTGAAGGCATTTTGTCATTTTACTCTGAAGAGGTACGAGACCTGTTCCAGATAAAGATCGTTGTGGACACTGATGCAGACACTAGGCTCTCCCACAGAGTATCAAGAAACATAAGTGAAAGAGGGAGGGACCTGGAACAGATTTTATCCCAGTACCTTACTTTTGTCAAACCTGCCTTTGAGGAATTCTGCTTGCCTACAGAGAAATACGCAGACGTGATAATTCTTCAAGGTGTAGATAATCTAGTGGCTATCAACCTCATTGTGCAGCATATCCAACACACCCTGAATGGAGGGCTATGTGCACTCCTGCACATAAGAGGCAGGCCTCAGAGTCCAGAAGCCACACACATTGACCCTGTCTCCCTTGGACCCCAATTCCACTCCAGGAGATAGAAAGATAGGGAGCTCTGGCCGTCTGTACATATGGTTTCTTATGACTGCTTATTTAAGAAAACAACATGGAGATAAAATGCCTTAAAACATTTTAAGGCATTAAAACATTTTAAGGAGGGTCTTGTAATCCAGTGCAAGGACTTGACTCCAAGGTTATATGACGAACTGTGCCAACTACTACTGGTGATGCCTAATTATGAAGCCAATATGTAACCAGTTATAAATACACACACACACACACACACACACGCAATAGGCCTTTCCTTCCCCTGGCTGCCCGCACTGATTTTCCTCCAGCACCTGGGACCCAGGCCTTCACTCCGGCCAGAGCCGCCTTCAAGCCTTCGCTGCTCTGATCGGAGCCGCCTTCAGCCTTCCCTTGCCGCTTCACACCTACGTATGCAAATTAACCGCCATCTTTGTTGGCGGTTAATTTGCATATCTCGCTGATTAGCCAATGGGAGGTGTAGCGAAGGTACAATCAATTACCATCTTTGTCTATTATTAGATAGGATAATATTTATTGAGCACCCAATATGTGCAAGGTACTGTTCTAGATCCTAAGTATAAAGCAGAGAAGAAGACAAGAATAAATCTCTCACCTCATACAATATACATTCAAATGTAAGGAGAGACAGAATTAAACAATAAATAAAATGTATGGTATGTTGGTAGTAAGTGCTGTGGAGTAAAACAAAAGAATGTAGGGGGGCAGGAAGTACACTTGTGGTGTATGGGAAAGGGTGCCATTTGGAGTTGGTTGGCAAGTAATAATGCATGCAGATATCTGGGGAAGAGAACAGTCCAGGCAGAGGGAGAATGTCAAGTTCAAGGACCCTGAGAGACATCTATGTGTAGCTAGGTCTGTGAAATGCCAGGTGTTTGGAGCTAAGTATGGGAGGCAGAACATGGTAGGAAACAATGTCATAGATCACACGGAGGAGCAGATCATGGAGGGTCTTGTAATCCAGTGCAAGGACTTGTAAAAGTTGGAAGCCAGTAGAAGGATTTGCACAAGGAAGTGATATGATGACATGTGTTAACTGGACCATGGTGCCTGAAAACAGGTTTAAAGAATCCAGGGCAGAGGCAGACCAGTGAGGAAGCTGTTGCAGCAATTTAGGGCAGAAATGATGGCGACTTGACCAGGGAGGTAAGAGTAATAGGATTCTAGATGTATTCTGAAGGTATTACTAATGGGATTTTCTTATAGATGAGGTGTGGGTGTGAGAAGTCAGGATGACTCTAAGGATTTTGCCCATACAACAGGAAGGATGAGTTTGTTAGGAATTAGATGGGAAAAATTGAAGAGGAGTGGGTTTTAGGAGAAAAGTCTGGGTTTTGGACATGTTAAATTTGAGATGCCTATTAAATATTCAAGTGAAGCTACTAAGGATATACACTGCTGGGCTTTAGAAGATATATATGGTAGGTTTACAGTTGTGAGTATGCGAAACACAGTGTTTATTATTGTATTATTTATTTATTGTATTATTTTCCACATGAACAACTGTAAACCTATTTTTGCCCTATCCTGTGTGTGTGTAATTTGTCTGCATACAGATGAAATTTAAATGTAAAGACATGAGAAAAATAATCTCACCAAGGGAGCAAAAATAGATAAGAGAAGATGTTTGAGGACTGGGCCCTGGGGCCCTCTAACATTTAAAGGTCAGAGAGATGGGGAAGAGCTAATAGATGACTAAAATAGAGATGCCAGTGTGGTGATCTGGGAAACCCCAAATTTATGACCGACACAGTAAATGCAAAACAAAATTTGTTTCCAGGAGTCCCAACCCTGTTAGACCTGCACTCTCCATTGGTTTGGGAGAGGGGATTCAGAGTTGACAGTGTATAAGGGGACTCCTCACTCATTTTGAAATTTGGTGGTAGATAATTTCCTCATAATTTTGTTGCAAGATGGCAAAGATATTAGGCAGTGACAGATGTGTGAAAGCAAATATTATAATAGAACCATTTTTTGTTCTAGTGAATGTAGTGTGTTATAATTAAGACATTGTTGCACTCCATCATCATGACAGGTCAATTTAGTGCATTGCCAATTTCTTCTTTTTTTTTCTAATTTTGGGGGTAGGGTGTGGTAGGATAGAGATGTGCCAAAAGAGATCAACCATCTGAAAATTTGACATCATTTATTCTCACATTCAACATTAGGTCACATAAAAGAGGACCCAAAAATTACTTATGCCCTCTGTCACCATTAAATTTCATGTCACCAGTGATAGCTTGGAGGCTGATTTCATATCCTTGTTTGTTTGAAGAGCCATTCTTGCTGTACAAATATCTTCTGAAGCAGAAGGTCAAGGCCATGTGTATTATGAGTTAAAAGTTCAGCCCAACTGTTGGTTTTTTGTTCTTTGACTTTTACCTTCCCTGAACTTGTCTGCTAGAATCTGTCATTTGTAAGAATCAATTTATAAAATTAGTGAGCTGGTAAAATTTCTAAACATACCTTCAAGTCCCAGGTGAGCTTTCCTAAAGCACAGTGGCACTGCAGCATCCTTAGTGGTACCTAGGAATAGTACTAATTAATTTTCAGTGCTTTTCCCCATCTGAGAATTTTGGTCAGAAAAACTCATTTCTTAAAGATGGCCTGGAGCAGATTTAAGCACAGACCCCTTTAATTGGCATGAATGAGCAACAGTTGGACTTCACTTTAGCAATTCAGTATTCTTCCATGGTTAACCAGAGTGCATAGAAACAATGGAATTTGCCTCTTGGTTCCCAAAAGGAGAAGAGAGAAAGGCAAAAAGACAGCAAAGCGGTAAATCGTCTGATTACCTTACTCCACAGGCATTGTTTCTGTGGTTTCTTTGTTAATATGCACCCTACTATGAAAAGGGAATATTTGAATTATATACAGGCAGTATAGCAGTTGGACTACATAATAATTTTTTGTAATTTGATATAAATGTTCAAAAACTACGTTCTTTGAGTCATATATTGAAAGGAAAAGGCTTACTGTTCAAACCTGTCAGGTTTTCTGAAACCTTTATTTTGTTTTTGGGTTAGGCTTATCAAGTTTAGTCCCCTGTTGCTAAAATGTCCTCTTGGTTATGATACATACATACACACACAAACACATACACATGGAACTGATTTTGAGAACGTTTTATTTCAAAAGAGAATTGTCAAACTAGAGAATAAAGAGTATGAAGGATGTACTCAATTATAAGATATCATGTTTTATAAGGAATGAATCATGCTCTTAGGCAGGTAAGCTGTATATAAACTCTTTCCATAAATATATACAGTGTGTATGAGTCTAAGAGAAATTGGGAAGGGAGAGAAAAATACTTGTAATGCTGTCATGCTTGCCTTCTGAGCTATGCTCTTTTTTTTTTCTTTTTAAATTGAATTTATTGTAATGACACTGATTGAGCTATGTTCTTATGGCCAATGTTCATAATTAGGAGAGAAGCTGGTCACACAAGGGCCCCTCTGGACACACTCTGTACCCTTGCACTGATTTGCTCAAAGATCCAGGGGAAAATATTTCAACTTTCCCTAATGATCTATATCTATATCTATATCTATATCTATAATTTATTTTTTTAATATATTTGATTTTTTTACAGGAGGAAAGGAGAGGGATAGAGAGTTTGAAATATCGATGAGAGAGAAACATCGATCAGCTGCCTCCTGCACACCACCCACTGGGGATGTGCCCGCAACCAAGGTACATGCCCTTGACCGGAATCGAACCTGGGACCCTTCAGTCTACAGGCTGATGCTCTGTCTACTAAGCCAAACCGGTTAGGGCCCTAATGATCTTTTTTTAACTTGCTGAAATCAACATGCTTTACCAAGTCCCAGGTTAGCACACTAGGGCCAACTCCATGAAGCATTGCTGGAATCACTGGCACTCTGCTGTATGACCAGTTACCATGCCTCCAGAACTGGGAGACAATACATTTCTGTTGTTTAAGCCCCCAAGTTTGTGGGGCTTTGTTATGGCAGCCCGAGGACACTAGTACAATGGGCACAAATATGACTTTCTAATGACAAGACCCAAAGACCCCTTCTTATTCACTCTGGTCATCCCCTCTGCACTTTTTAACCCTATTAGTCACTTTCGTTTTTAAAATGGGAGAGTCAGCATGGTGAGATACAATAAACCAGAGCTCTGGAGTTAGGCCAAACCATTTTCAAAAGTGCCCACCTTGCACCAATTTGTAAGACTTGCCCCTTATCCAGTAGTTTCAGATTTTGACAACTAGGTTAAAATACTGACATTTTAGGAGATAAGCATCCTTTTATTTCAAACTGCTTGTTGTATGATGAGGTTTTCAGGTCCACATGTACCTGCTGCTCACCTTAGTAGGAAATGACGATGACAGATTTCACAGTTGTTTCTAGTGTCCTGTTACTAGCGTATGAGCAGCTGCGAATGGAGGGATGTTTTCCATCATGTGTCTTGGCAGAGGCGTGTGCCTTATTGATACCCTTGCTTAGTGCTTTCTCCCTGCCTTTGTCCACAAGCCTTTGCTTCACTGCTCATCCTCACCCATGCAGATCAGTGTGCTACAAGACCTGATTATTTTATGTAATGACACCTTCTCTTTATATTTATGCATTCATTTCTTCACTCAAACACTTTTTCTAGAAATGCCTATGGGAAAGTTCCTGTGATACTTTTTATCAAGTGGTAAGCAATACCTGACAATTATAGAGCTGCAAATCAAATGGTTATCCTATCTAATAAAAGACAAAAATGGTAATTGGCGTATGACCGATACCCTTTTCATTGGCTAATCAGCGAGATATGCAAATTAACTGGCAGCCAAGATGGCGGCAGGCAGCCAGGCAGCTGATGCGAACAGGGAGGCTTACTTGCTTCAGTGATGGAGGACTACAACGTTCCCTGCCTGCTGCTCCGGCCTCTGAGCTCCTGAAGCAACAGCTCCAAAAGATACAATGTTTCAATTATAGAGCTAAAAGATGGTGGTTAATTTGCATACACCAGTTGCGAGGGAAGACTGAGGACAAAATGGAGGCCAAGCTGTGGAGACGGAGCCAAGGCTGCGGAGGTGGGAGGCGGGAGGTGGGAGGGAAAGCCCAGTCACAGTGGCTGCGAGCTGGAGGGGCAGCGGCTGGGAGGGGAAGGGGCAGCTCCTGGGAGCGGGAGGGGAAACCCAGCAGGTGGGGCTGGGAGCAGGAGAGGAAACCCAGCAGGAGGGGCTGGGAGCGGGAAGGGAAACCCAGCAGGAGTGGCTGGGCCAGGGAGGGGAAACCCAGCAGGAGGGACTGGGAGTGGGAGGGGAAATGCAGCAGGAGGGGCTGGGCCAGGGAGGGGAAACCCAGCAGGAGGGGCTGGGAGCGGGAGGGGAAACCCAGCAGGAGGGGCTGGGAGCGGGAGGGGAAA
>NW_006293914.1:300639-304942 GCF_000327345.1 Myotis davidii
GGAACATGGTAAATGCTAAAGAAGTTCTAGGTGCACCATACTTTCTTACCTAATAATAGACAAACATGTAAATTGACCATACCTTCGCTACGCTAACCCGCCCATCACTGGTTTCGCCCACCTCTCTGCTTGGCTCCAGCCACTGGAAGCCCTATTCTTCTCCAAGCCTTCCTGCAACGGGCCTCTAGTAAAGTTATAAAACTATAAGTGTAAGTTATTGAAGAAATATGAGGCAGGCTTCTGGAGAATCTAGGGATATTGGGGCTTAGGTGATGCAGATGTCTCCACAAATGCATATAAATATCAGTTGTTTAAATCTCTCCCCTCCTCCTTTGTTTCAGAAGTGGCATCCTACATACTTTCTGAGGATCCACTTCCCCTTCTATTTCCTGCCAGACTCTGCTCCATCAGTTATCTTCTCTCCACAGTTCTTGAAGTACTCTTATTTTCTTGTTTTTCTCTAACCTGGAAAATGTTCTCAAGCCTCCCCAAGCTCCCAGCCAATTCCTTTGATCTTACATCATAGTCCGTGTTCCTTACTTACATTCTGTAGTTACTACTGAGCTAAGGGTGCTCATTCAATGTGTGCTATGGGTTGAATTGTGACTCCCCAAAATAAGTATCTTGAATTCCTAACCCCATATCTCAGAATGTGACCTAATTTGGAAACAGAATTTTCATAAAGATGATCAAAATTACATCATTAAGGTGGGCCTTAATCCAATATAACTGGTGTCCTTAAAAAAGGGGAAATTTGGACACAGAGACTGGCACATACAGAAGGAAGACAATGCGGAGAGACACAGGGAGAAGACGGCCATCTACAAGCCAATGAAAGTCTAAGGATACCAGAAGCTTGGAAAGGGACATAGAAAAAATTCTCCCTCATAGACCTTAGAAGGAACCAACCCGCCTAATACCTTGATCTCAGACACCTAGCCTCCGGAACTGGGAGATGATTATTTAAGACCTCCGGTTTGTGGTACTTTGATATGGCAACCCTAGGGCACTAGTACAGTGGGCACAAATATGATTTCCTAATGATGAAATCCAAAGACCCCTTCTTAGTCTGGTCAACCCCTCTGTAGTTTTTAACCCAGTTAGTCACTTTCCTTTTTAAAATTGGAGAGTCAACATTGTGAGATACAATAAGCCAGAGTTCTGGAGTTAGGCCAAGGTGGGCTGGAATTCTTGGGTAACTTATTCATCTTCTCTACACCCATGAAATAGAATTTGTATGTACCTCATATGGTGTTTGTGAGGATTACATAAGATAATGCATGTGAAATATTTATCATACAGTAAGCACAATAGAAATGAAATCTAAATGTTAGCCATATAATCAGGCTGGGAAGAATCTATACATTGAATGGTCAGCTGAGATACAGTGAAATGGTAGGACTCTGGAAGAGAGAATATGACTTAGCCAGGGTAGGTATTTGCTCTTCCTCCATGCTCTTACCTTGATCACTGTATTTAGCAGATTATATGCTTTCAGCTGTGTGTTTTCTGTTATATTAGATTTTGAGGTCATTGATAGTGGACATGGTACATATTTGATGAATGAAAAAAATGCTGAATGGTACAAACCTAAAAGTGCATTCTTGTCTGATCCAAGGGCTAAGTGTTCATGCTGTTGTTTCAAAGCTCAGTGTGAAAAGCAGTAAACTATATGAATCTGAAAAAATGGCAGAAGCTGCCATTGAATTGACTATTTGGACTGAAATGTGTTTTTCTCAAGTTCTTAAAAACTCCATCTTCCAGGTCTGGAAAACACACACACACACACACACACACACACACACACACACACACCTTTGGAAATCACCATTGGAGTCTTCCTGAGTGAGTGATGAAAATGCACTTTTATCATATTTTTTGAAACTGTATATATCTTCCAGTGTTGCATATTGCTGTCAGTTTTGAATTGTTTACTTGTGCTACTCGGATGAAAAGATAACATCAAGACTGACCTTATTTTTGCCCGGCCGACATGGCTCAGTGGTTGAAGGTTGACCTATGAACCAGAAGGTCATGGTTCAATTCCCAGTCAGGGTACATGCCCGGGGTTGCAGGCTCAATCAGGGGTATGCAGGAGGCAGATGTTCAATGATTCTCTCTCATCATTGATGTTTCTCTCTCTCTCTCTCTCTCTCTCTCTCTCTCTCTCTCTCCCCTCCTTTCTGAAATCAATAAAAATATATTTAAAAAAAGACTGACCTTATTTTATAAATTTTAAAATATTTTTTAGCAGTTTCTTACTTTAAGAATGCAGAATTTCAAACTATAAAGAACGTTCACTTTATGGGCCAAATTTCTATGGCAGTAATCCTAGAAATCACAGATATAAGTAGACAGGAACTTGCTAGTCATTTCAAAAGGTAAGCTGGATCTTCAAAAGAATAGGCTTCCCCAAAGTAACCCAAGTGCCTATCAATAGATGAGTGGATAACGAAAGTGTGGTACATATATATATACAATGGGATATTACTCAGCCATAATAAAGAATGAAATATTGCCATTTGTGACAGCCTGGGTGGACCTAGAGGATATTATGCTCAGTAAAATAAGTCAGTTAGAGAAAGACAAACACCATGTGATCTCACTTATATGTAGACTATAATGAACAAAATAAACAAATAAATAAAATAGAAACAGATGAATAGATACAGAGAACCGACTGCCATTTGCCTGCCTGAGAGAAGAGGGATTGGAGGCAGGGTGATCAAGGCGAATGGATGAAGTAGTACAAACTGGTAGTTACAGAATAGTCACAGAAATGTAGATTACAGCATAGGGAAATATAGTCAATGATATTGTGATAACTACCATATGTATGAGTTCAGGTAGTACTTCAAACCCTGCGGGGGGGGGGGGAACCACTCTATAAAGTACATGACTTTTTAACCATTATGTTGTACATCTGAAACTAATACAGAATAATATTGAATGTAAACGGTAATGAAAAGAAATAAGCATTTAAAAAAGAAGTACAATTTGGTAGTTACAAATAGTCATGGGGATGTAAAGTACAGTACAGGAAATGTAGTAAATAATATTATAATAACTATGTATGGTGCCAAGTGGGTACTGGAAATATTGGTGGGAACATGGTAAAGTATATGATTGTCTAACCATTATGATGTATACCCGAAACTAATAAAACTAATATTAAACTGTAATTGAAAAATAAAATTTAAATTAAAAAGAGAATGGGCTTCCTCAGCAAATACTAATTTTCTTTAAAGAAGAGTCTGGGTGCTCTTTGTAATTCTATGGGACCGAGGTAGGTTTGCATTGACTTTGTTGTAATTCCAACATAAACTTCTCTTCACATTAATCTGAGGGCTATGTTTTCTGGTTGTTAAGGAGGTTCAGTAGCTTTTACAAACAACTCTATCTACCCAGTTTACATATGATCCCTCTCCTACCCTGCATTTATTCTGATATATATATTTCTCAGTGCAGGTGTAGAAAGAAAATAATCATAGTAGATTTTTCTAGTGCTATTCAATTCAGGCTTTATTGTGGGGCTAAAAATAAAAAGCTGTATTTATACTTCACTGAATAAGTTTGCTTCACTAGATAAGATGGTAAGCATTATTAAAATGTTAATAAGTTTTAAAAAGAAGCAAAGGTTGTGTTACCCCTGACTTGAAAATAACAAGCATAAGGCAGGGCATGGCAAGAGATGAAGCTGAATAATGAGGCATATTTCTGAGAAAGAGAAAGTTTAGTAAAGTGATTCTGAATGTCAGGCCAAATCCTTGGCCTAACTCTGGATTGATTCAGTGCAGTCCAGGGTGTTTTTCTATAAAACTCAGAGAATGTCAGATATACACAATCAATATCCTTTTGTATCACACAACCCAATTCTTTTAAATACATTGGCATGAATGTTCTCATCTCAGTGTTACTTATAACACTGAAAAATTGTAAATGGCCCAAATGCCAAATAGTACAGAACTGGCTAATTAAACTGTGATACAACCTTGTGGTGGCATGTCATGCAGCTAGTAAAAATTTTGTTGTTGAAAGAGATTTAACGTCATGGGATGATGTTCACAGTATATCAATAATTAGGAAATAGCAGATTACATATTAGTAAGTAGAAGCCTAATCTACACTAATAAAAGAGAAAAATGGTAATTGGCGTACGACGCTACCCTTTTCATTGGCTAATCAGGGTGATATGCAAATTAACTGCCAACTCAGATGGCAGTTAACTGACAACAAAGATGGCAGTTAATTTGCATATGTAGGCACAATGCAGGGAGGTGAAAGGGAAAGCAGGAAGAAGCCT
>NW_006293914.1:306028-310248 GCF_000327345.1 Myotis davidii
ACATACATACATACATATTCATAGAAATCTGGAATATAATTTCTCAGATTGTTAATAGTGGCTGTCCCTAGGTTGAGGAATTAAAGATGGGTTTTGCTTTTCTTTGGCTTGGAAATACTCTTTATTCTTTGATAATGAACCCCCTGAGGGAGTATACCCCTGTTGAAATTCTGGCCTCTAGAACTGTGAGAAAATAAATTTCTGTTGTTTTAAATTTCTGGTAATTTATTACAACAGCCACAGGAAACTAATATACGCTACAATGTGCCATGTATCTCATTGGCTGTTCCTTCTACATGAACATCTGTCTGGGATCTTCTCTCTGACTCTCCTCAGCCCTACATTACTTTGTTTACCATCTTTAAAGAGCCATGCTGACCTCTGTTGCCAGTTAACTGGCATGCCTCTTCCTTCCTGTTATGCTTCTCTTTGCTCTCATTTGTGAGACCTTCCATTATAGACCACACTTGTCATCTGGCCCAAGGGGAGAGTTTGTCCTCTAGTTTTCTTTGGTAATTGGACATTTGTTACTTTACATTCACAAAAGGGTCTTAATGGCTTCCTATGGTCTCCATATTTTCAAAGGATACCCAGTGATTTTCACCACCATTTAAAATATGGTAATCCCTCACTAATGTCATCAGTAGGTTTTACCATAGGCTAATTGATATAAACAAGAGTTAGGTTCCTATGGCACCTCAACAAACTTATAGCAAGACATTATTTGAGGACCTGTTCTATCTGCAGTGACTTTAAAGAGGCTCCAAAATGACATGGACAATCAGGATACTTGGGAAATTCTTTATAGCAATGAGGGAGAAATCATTCCCCAAATCACCAAAGAGATTTACCAAATACCAGAGATAGATCATTTGCAGCCATTATGTTGTTCCTGTTTGCCAATGAAGTGAAGCTAGCTCTTTGGTGACATAACTCAGTCTACAATGCCAACTTCATCCCCTATCTGTTATAGTGGTCCTGTAATTTTGGTGCTGTGTTCCTCCTCCAATGCCATGGTTTTTACTGTTTTACTGTCTGCTCTGCATGGAATGAGGTCCTCCACCATGGTCCTCTTAGCCTCATTAACTCCTCTCCTGTTCCCCCAATACTTCATATTTGGCTCAAACATTACTTCTAAGAACTCTTTTCTGACCCCTCACTTGCCAGTCTGGGCCTGGTCCCAAGACTGGCCTCTTGTATTTCTTTAGCAGCATGGCCTCCCCTCTACTTCTGCTCTACTCACAATGTATGGAAGTGGGACATTTTCAAGTTCATGTTACCTGATGAGAGTGTTTCCACAAGACAAAGGAAAGAAAGAATGAAACAAACTCTCCTGTGGATGGAATATTGAATATAGCTGAATAATCTCTGCAAAAAAAAAAAAAAAGAGAGGCTATAATAAACCACTGCCGTGAAAATCTTTTATCACCTGCCTAATGACTCTACATGCAAAATTTCCTAAGCAAAACTCTCATTTTTTCTTGCAGGAAAAAGGCAGAAGTTGATGTGAAAAGGTTGAATAGGGTCCTCCCAAATGTGAGAAATGCATGCTTTGAATGATGATAATAAAAAAGGAAGTGATGTGTGTCTCTTCCCTCCTGTACTGAGCTACTTGAGGGATGCAACCTCTGGATTCCCTGCACTTAGCACAGAGTTTGTGTTCCTTAGATATTTGTGGAATGAATGTGTAAATGTTTTCCTCAAGGTCCTGTGCTTTTTGTTCAGTAACTATAAACAGAGTAGAGCAAATTCATTGATACCAGATCTGCCATTTGTCTGGATTAGTGTCCTGAAGCCCTTTAGACAAAAACTTTCTATCACCCATCTCAGAAGCATAAAAGCATGACAGGATTTTCAGCAGGTGAGAATGGGGGAGAGCAGATAATGTTTTCTCTTTCAGTCTAGAAAAAGTACCAACAAGGAGCTTTATGCTGGGAGGTGATAAGAACGTCACACACAATTGGGGAAATCAATGCACAGTCCCTCTGTGGTCAATAAACATGGTGGTTTCAGAGGAGATTTTGCTACAAGACTAATAAACTTTGATCCTGACAGCCTCCACAACAGGACCCAGGATTTCAGGAATAATTGATGGAAGGTGGTGTACTCAGTCATCTGCAAGCTGCACTGCTCATGCTAAAACAAGACAGGAGGTTTTCAGTTATTTCTATCAAACTTGAGCACAAAATTTGAAAACAGCTCCTTAAATATATGATCCTTCCTGAAAAGGAAGGGTACTATGTTCTTCCTAGTCTTAAGGCTTTCAGATAAAGTGTAATGGTATCTTGGAAGTATATCAGAATGTTCTCAGTCTGGAAGAAGAAAGGAATTTATAGCTGGTTAGAAAAGCAGGAGGGTCAAGAGCCACAAGATTGATCAAACAGTTCACCCCATTGGAAGGGAAGTGCTAGCTGGAAGCCAGATAAGCATAAGGGAGCAAGTAGAGAGGGGAACAAGATGCAGGGAGTTGAAACTGGTGCCAAAAGTAATTTCATGAATACAGCCTTCCTCTTCATGTCCTGGTATGCTTTTCTGGGCAAGGGTTATGCTCTTAAAGCTCTAAAATAGCTCTTTCCACATTTCCTGGTCCATTTAGGTTAGCTAAAAGGCTGACAACCATGAGAAACTGTGTATTTTGGGGTATGAGTCAGATTAGTAGACGCCTGCCAAATGCAGTACCTATGTTGAAGGATTAATTTGAGGATTAATGATATCTTTTGTGAAACATAGAATACCACACACTTCAAATCAACAAATATTTACTGAGCTGTATTTATGGAGTGTAAGAAACTCAGTGTATCCACTGGGTGGTAGGGGAGGCCAGGGGAAGGTCAAGGGGGAAAAAAGGAGACATATGTACTACTCTTTGTAATATTTTAAGCAATAAAACAAAGTTTAAATACAGACATACACACACACACACACACACACATATATATGAAAGAATAAATAGTATGACGACAACAACAACAAAAAAAGAAACTCAGTGTATGGTGGGTCTAGAGATGGGTATTTCATTCCATGTGCTCAGCAAATACAAAAGTGTCTTGTCTCAGTAATAAAGGCATGAGGAAAGATGGAAAAACATGGGTCATGTTAAAGGTACAGTGCCAGTAAAGTAGGAGAAAGTAAAGTGACAATAAATGAGGCTGGAAAGATATCTCAGGGAAGACTCCAATGCCACCTGTGGCAGCTATTACTTACAATGCTAGTTGGATAATACTGTATAGAATACCTTGAAAGTGTGGAAGGTATTGGTCTGGGTAGAAATGATATGGGTCTGGCCTACTCTGGTGGCAGTGGGAGAAGAATAGAGAAGACAGAACTGACAGACATATTGGAGAACTACATTGGCTCTGACTTGGTGATTGACGATTGAAATTAAGGGGAGAAGAAACAAAGATGATAGCAAGTTTGCAAGCTTGGGTGACTAGTTGAATAGAGTCACTCATAGAAATAGAGAAGTCACCTGAAGTCATTGATTTGAAAGTGGAGATTTGCTTGATTTTGAATATGTTGGGTTTGTGGTGCTGGTTGAACATCTAAATGGAGACACCCAAAAGGCTAGGGTAGTTCCCATTGTCATAGGTTCTCAAATATCCCTATACTTGCCCTACCTCTACACTCACCACCTTCCCTTGCAGTTATTTGTGTAATCAGTTTCTGTTGGCTCCATATGGAGACCTTTGCTTGTTCAAGGTATGAAATCATAGGTTCACAATACTATTTTTTTTTTAGATCATTGATTGGGAGCAAGGTCAAGGCCAAGACTGATGGGTCACATTTACCAAAGTGATCATTCAAGCCACTAAGTAAATGAAATCACTGAGGAAGTGCTATGAATTGAATTGTTTACTATCCAAAATTCATGGTTGAATTTTGAAATTCCAATACCTTGGAATGTGACCTTATTTGGAGATAGGGACTTTACAGAGGTAATCAAGTTAAAATGAGGTCATTAGGGTGGGTCCTAATCCAATATGACAATAAGTCAACAGGACTGAATTAACAGGGCATTCAAGAGTCAATTGGATCTATTACTGGATAATTAAATTCCCCAGTCACTCATGGGAGTGAGGTTCTTGAGGCACTACTGAAAGAAGCATTTTCAGAAGCTTCCATGGAAGGATGGGATATGGAAATTTTTTTTATTTGCATGAAGTTACATCTCTCAGATTCCAAAGTCTTCTGCCCCTTAAGGCAGTCCTGGAAAATGTGCT
>NW_006293914.1:310303-318484 GCF_000327345.1 Myotis davidii
GTCAGTGCCCAGAGCTTCTGTTCCACATTGCAGTGGTTGTGGTTTAGCATTCAGGCCAGATTAAAGTCTATTAGCCATGTGTGGAGCCCAACATGGCTCTATGCCATGTGTGCACAGGGCAGCAAAGCCCCTTGCAGCAGGGGTCACAGGAACCAGGCACCGTGGAGCCCAGAGAGAGCAGCTCTTTCTTTAGAAGCTTATATATTTAGATTTCATGTACTTGCAATTGCCATGCCCATACTGGCCAATTACCTGTTTCCAAATGTGTTTGATGGACAAGAATTTTCCCACATCACTCAGACTTTACTGGGCATGGGTCTAAACTGCCTTTGTCTAGTCCCTTCCCCCGTCAATCATCAGGGAATAGACTTGGAGAATGTTAAATGCAGCTTTTTGGCAAAGCTGTATAAATGGCATGCCTATATTATTTGGCCTTCCCTGTCACTCCTTTCCTGTTAAATAATAACCAGGTTATTACAATGGTATCACCTCTATCCCATCTTAACAGTAGTTGAATCAAAGCAGATACTTCAGGATCCCCTATGGATGGACAGTTTTATGTTTTCCTTTTGGGGCTGTATTTTCTTATGCAGGTTCCCAAAATGTCAGTTCTCCTGGCCATGGTCATAGCATTATAATTTGAATAGTGATCTACTTTACTGGGTTAGGAAAATAGTAATGCTATTGCTTCCATCACACTTATAATTCAATGTCATGAAAAACAGGATTCTACATCAACAAGGGACCTTGAGGTAGGACCATACTAAATTGACTAAACTAAATGAAAAACTATTTTTTCTATTTAAACAGCCCATATCATAGGATGATTACCCAGTTGTTTCTGTTCTTCCTTATGATTAGCCTATTTCCCTCATCTTGCATTTGAGATGTCTATCCTTTTCTTTTGTTTTCTATGAACATGGGAAACAAGTGTGCAAGGATTTAATCTGCATAACAGATTTTACTGGTTTTCAGAGCTTCTGCCTTGCAAATTGGTGCAGCCACTTTGGAAAACAATATGAGGGTTCCTCAAAAAACTAAAACCAGAACTACCATATGACTAGCAAATCCCACTTCTGGGTATTTATTTGAAGAAATCTAAAACACTAATTCAAAAAGATACACGAATCCCTATGTTCATTGCAGCATTATTTACAACAACCAAGATATGGAAACAACCTAAGTGTCCATTTATTGTAGGCAGTGGGAAGGCACCAGGTGTTAGACCAGTAGGGTTAGATCTGTGGGGTCAGACTGGACCTGGGTTCAGCAACCTCGATATTTGAGTTCTAGCTAGGAAAGAATTCAGAGTAAAGGTTCAAACTATAAGAGAACATTTATTTATACAGTAACAGAAGTAGAAGAAGTAATTCATAGAATAAATGGGCTTAGAAAACAAGTTATAGAGGTAAAGGAAAGGCCCTTGGAGCTTGGGAGTGGGGAAGGTAATGGTATTATGGCTGGGGGAGGAGGAAAGGGAAGGGAAAGGGAAAGCCACAGGCATGCTCTCCGGAGGGAGAGAGCTCTACATCTTCCATCCTAAGGGTGGAGAGTTTCGGGGATGTCCAAGGGGGAACATCTCAATTGAATTTCAGCAGCTTTCCAGGTATGTCCTTTCAGGGTCTAGGTCTCCACTGATTGATTGGTAGGTGTCAGGGCAAAGGTTCATTATTTAATGTAGCTGGTCCTGAGGTCAGCCAAGGTTGGTTTTGATGCTTATCTGAGACTGAAGCTGAAATACAACTGAGGCCTAGATGTTATTTCTAGGGAGGAAAGATCAGGGGAATCAAACCACATGACTAGTGATATGCTAGAGGAGGAAAGGTCAGGCTGGGGGCAAGGTCCCACCCTACCCTACAATTGTTCTTTGCTAAGCACCTGGAGCTTTCCACTCTGGTGATCTTCTTTACCTGGCTCATCGTCCTTGCTCTGCTCATGTCTGTCTGCCTACCATACATCCGTAGATGATTAAATAAGGAAGTGGTACATATATACAATGGAATAATACTAGGCCATAAGAATGGATGAAATCTTGTCATTTGTGACAAAATGGATGGACCTAGAAGGTATTATGCTAAGTGAAATAAGTCAGACAGAGGAAGACAAATACCATATTATTTCACTTACATGTGGAATCTAAAAATAAATAAACAAGAAATACTCTCATAGGTACAGAGAACAAACTATGGTTGCCAGGTCGGAGAGGTGTTGGGTGACTGGGTGAAAAAGTTAAGAAGTACAAATTGGCAGTTACAAAATAGTCATAGTCAATAATATTGTAGTAAATATGTATGGTGCCAGGTGGGTACTAGACTTATGGGGTGGGGGGAGAGGGGTCACCTCATAAGTGTTATAAATGTCTAATTGTAGGTAGTGAAAAGGCACAAGGTGTTAGACCAATGAAGTCAGACAAGATCTTGTTTCAGCAAACTTGGTACTTGAGTTCTGCCCAAAAAAGAATTTAAGACTCAAACTGTTATGGGAGAATTTGGGAGGGCAGAATTTCTCTGTTGTTAGTGGGAGTGGGGTTCTTGCGATATCTTGAGAAAAAGAATTTTCTAGCCCTGGCTGGTTTTGCTCAGTGTCAGCCTTCAGACTGAAGGGTCTGGAGTTCAATTTCCATTCAATGGCACATACTTTGATTTCAGGTTCAATCCCTGGCCCCAGTTGGGGCACGTATGGGAGGCAACCAGTCAGTGTGTCTCTCTTGCATCATCATCATCATCATTCTCTCTCACTAGTCCATTGTGTGGGATCCACATGGCTGTGGGCCAATTGGGCATGTGCAGAGCATGAGAGTACACCCGCTGCAACAAGAATCCCAAGAGAGCAAGAGAGTCAAGAGAGGCAACTCCTTTTGTGCAGGAGCTCATGTATCTCAGATTTCATGCCCTTGCAGTAGGCACACCTATTCTGGCCAATGACTTGCTGGCAAGTGTGACTGATAGGTAATTACCTTCTTTACATCACCTAGACTTTATAGGTTTTGCATCTATTCTTTCTTTGTCCAGTCCCTTCTCCCAGGATTTGCAGGGAACAGACCTGGAGAGTGTTAAACTGCAGCTTTCTGGCACAAATGGCATACCCATATGATCTGGCCTTCCCTTTGCTCCTTCTGTTAATTAATTAATAACTGGGTTAATCACAATGATATCAAAACTATAAGAGAAATTTTATTTAGAAAATCACAGAGGTAGAATAAGTGAGCAGTAGAAAAAAATGAGCTCAGGAAACAAGTTACAGAGGCAAAAGAAGGGCCCTTGGAACTTATGAGAAAGAGAGTGGCCAGGAAAAGGTGCCTGAGGGAAGGAGGTGGGGCAAGGAGTGGCTGTGCTCCATAGAGAGACACACACTGGGTCCTCTGTCTTGAGAGTATTTATCTGGGGGTGTCAGGGAAGGATCCCAATAGAACAGTGGTTCTCAACCTTCTGGCCCTTTAAATGTTGCTACTGTTATGAATCGTAATGTAAATATCTGATATGCAGGATGGTCTTAGGCGACCCCTGTGAAAGGGTCGTTCGACCGCCAAAGGGGTCTCGACCCACAGGTTGAGAACTGCTGCAATAGAATATTCATCAGCTTTCCAGGTATGTCCTTTCAGGGTTGTAATCTCCACTGATTGGTTGGCACCAGGGCAGGGGGCGTCATTAGTCATTGAAGCTGATCCTGATGTCACCCATGGCATTGCTTGTCTGGTTTTGCTGCTTTTCTGGGCCTGGAGATGAAATACAACTGAGGCCTAGATGTTATCCTTGTGGGTTAATGATAAAGGGAGTGGTTGTCCAAGGGCTTGAATGGGAGTTTCATGAGGCAACTCTTCAGCGCCTGGTTCCTCCTCCAAGGGAGTTTACTGCATGACCAGCAACATGCCACAGGAGGAACCATCAGGGGAGGCTCCAAACTGCATGACCAGACATATGCCAGGGGAAGAAAGATTAGCCTGGGGGTGAGGTCGTTGTTTTCTCAGTTCTGCTCATTGCTAGGCACCTGGGTCTTTCTTCCTTGGTGACCTTCTGTAACTGGCCCATTATTCTTTCTCTGCTCGTCTGAGTAACTTCCTACTACATAACCACTATGCTATACACCTGAAACTGATATAATATTCAATGTCAACTGCAATTGAAAAATAAAATTAAAAAAATAAAATAGACAAAGTGTCTAGAAAAAATAGTGCTTCTGTCAAAGAAGCATATTTTGGGGTGACATATTTGCTCCCTTTTGTGGAGGAAAATAAGTTCTATGGAAAGTAACCTCACAGGGTCATCTGATCATAAATTGCTAACTTGGTATGGTGGATAGTCATGCTCCAGGCATATAACTTTTTAATAAAAGGTTTACCTTTCTGCATTCCCACCAGCAGTGAACCAGTGTTTCCTTTCTCCACATCCTTGTCAGCAGCACTTGATTGTTGATTTTTTGATGGTAGCTATTCTGACAGGTGTGAAGTGATATACGCTGAGTGCCCAGATTATTATGACCACCTGACATTTGTAGGCAAATTAGCCATACACTGCATCATATAGGATATGGAAACCGAAGGCCTGTTCGAACACCTTTGCTGTCTGCAGTTACCAAGATAAAATGTCTCCAATTCACACAGGAACATGAGGATTGAATAGTCGAGCATTGGAAAAAAGTCATGTGGTCCAATGAATCACGTTTCCAGTTGCATCATGCAGATAACAGAGTGAGAATTTGGCGGAAACAGCATGAAAGCATGCACCCCACATGCATGAGTACAACCCTTCAAGTTGGTGGGGGCAGTGTTATGGTTTGGGGCATGTTTTCCTGGCTTGATTTGGGCCAGCGGTTCTCAACCTGTGGGTCGCGACCCCCTTGGCAGTCGAACGACCCTTTCACAGGGGCCACCTAAGACCATCCTGCATATCAGATATTTATATTATGATTCATAACAGTAGCAACATTACAGTTATGAAGTAGCAATGAAAATAATTTTATGGTTGGGTCACAACATGAGGAACTGTATTTAAAGGGCCAGAAGGTTGAGAACCACTGATTTGGGCCCTTTAATTTCGTGTGGAACATCTGAATAGCACAACATACCTAAGTATCGTTGCTGATAAAGTTCATCCTATGTTGATGGTGTATCCCAATGGAGATGGCTTCTTCCTATAAAACAATGCACCATGCCACGTGCTCATATTGTGCAGAAGTGGTTTCAAGAACATGAGGGAGACTTTACCTTGCTTAGGTGGCCCCTACAATCATCAGATCCCAATCCAATTGAGTATTTGTGGGACGAAGTTAAAAGAGCCATCAGGCAGCTGGTTCCACAACCATCAAATCTCATGGGACTGGACAGTGCTAACCATGCTTATACTTCCTGCACTTCCGCAGCCCATTAGATTCCCAGATAAGATCTAGGGAGTGTTATAAGGGCAAGCCTAATTATGCGAAGAGGACTGTGCCCTCTATGCTGGGACTTGTTTGTGCCTTTGCCAGCAGGTCAGTCCGAGGCTTAACCCTATAGCTGCTCCCCACATCACTTCTCTCAGGAATTCCTTCAGCAGTGGAAGTGCTGGATGGCATGGTAATTCTTTGTTTAATTTTTGAGGAACCTCCGTACTTTATTTCAGTGGCTGAACCATTTTACATCCCTGCCAGCAGTGCACAGGTTTCCAGTTTCTCCACATCCTCACCAACACTGATTCTTTGTTGATTTATTGATGATAGACAATCGGCAGGTGTGAAGTAATACCGTATAATTGTTTTAATTTGCATTTCTCTGATGATTAGTGACTTTGAGCATTTTTTTTCATGTAGCCACTATGGAAAACAGTATGGAGTTTCCTCAAAAAATTAAAAATGGAACTTCCATTTGATCCACTTCTGGGAATATAGACTAAAAACCCCAAAACAGCAAGCAGAAAGAATATATGCACCCCAACTTTCATAGCAGTGTTACTTATACTAGCTAAGATTTGGAAATAGTTCAAGTGCCTATCAGTCGATGAATGGATAAAAAAGCTATGGGGCATTTACACAATGGAATACTATACAGCTATAAAAAGAGGGATCTCTTACCCTTTGGGACAGCATGGATGGACCCGGAAAATATTATGCTAAGTGAAATAAGCCAAACTTAGAAGGACAAATATCATATGATCTCATTTATTTGTGGAATCTAATGAACAAAATGAATTGACCAACAAAATAAGACTCGAAGCAGGGAGGCATGGAACAGATTGACATACCTCGATGTGGGGGGACAAGAAGAGATTAACCAAGAACTTATATACTTATATGCATAGCCCATGGACATGGGCAATAGGGTGGTGAAGACCTGAGGGGTGGGTAAGGGCTAGGAGGGGGGTAAAGGGAGGAGAAAATGGGATATATCTGTAATACTATTGACAAAATTTTTTTTAAATGTTTATCTTTGCCCTAAGCAAGCTGTTCCATTGTTTCTATGAATCAGTGTAAACACACCTTTGAAATAAATTGTAACCACGCTCTAGAAAGCACATAATTTTGTTAACTATCCTATAATCCAATCCTTGCCTTGCTTTTCCCCACCTGATAACCTTCCTTAAATATCCTCCTTAAATCCTTAAATTCAAATGCATAAAAGAAGCTGCAAAACTGTTATTCTCTGGAGCATATGAGACCTTGCTTCCAAGCATATGTTATCAGTTTGGCTCTAATGACTTCATAAACATTCTCTACAGGTTTGGACGTTTCTTACATCGACACATTCAAATTCATAATCTAGTTGGAGAGAGAGAGTTGCACTTTATATTCTGATTGTTTCTTTCCCTGTGGCTTAACAGAGGTCTGTGTCAGAAATAATGGAACACAAGAAGAAGGAATGAATTCTGCCTGGAGCCTTCAGGAAAAGTTTGACAGAGCATATAACAGTTGGCCTGTCTTACAAGTCTGAGTAGGAGTTCCTCTTTCTTCCTGACCTCTAAATCCTCATCACTTTTCTGCATCCCTGTTTAGTTATATAAGCACATTCATATGCCCAAATTGTCCCATCAATGAATTTTACCCTGGCATTTATAACGGACTCTAATTCCACTCAATGCAAAGTGGGCAGCCTAGACTCCTTCCAATATCTGGGGATTCTTGGCAGTTACCTCTGAATCCTATGTGGCCATTTGATCATTGCTTTGAGGCTTATCCCCTGAAATAAACCTGCTTCTCTTTTCCTGAATTTTTTCACATAACTCCTGCACTGGGTGTGTTCTGGGATGGGGGTGAGGACTTCACAGTTCCTCATACCTTTGACCTGGGGCTGTGTGTAGCCTTCTTTGTTAAAGCTTGAAGACATGGAAAGGAGGCAGATTGAGAAGAAATTGGGGGGCAGATATTGAGCCAATGAGCCACTCTGCCTTGTACCCTTTCTTGGTCCTGTGAGAAAGGGGCAACTTTTAATAATTAACTCAAACTTGTTGTATAGGTTAGTGGCAGCCCTGAAGGGGTTCACACCCTAGTGTTGTAGGTGGCAGGAACTGGTGGGGTTGGACTGGACGTGGGTTCAGCAACCTCCATATTTGAGTTCCAGCTAGGAAAGAATTCAGAGCCCAGACTCAAACTATGAGAACATTTATTTGGAAAATCACCAAGGTAGAAGAAATTGGCTTAGGAAAGAAGTTGTAGAGGTAAAGGAAGGGTCCTTAGAGCTTAGGAGCGAGGAAGATAATGGTAACACGCCTAGGGGGATGGGGAAGGGAAAGGCACTGGCATTCTCCCAGGAGGGAGAGCATGCAAGGTCCCCTGTGCTATGGGTTTTAAGAGTGGGGGTTTAAGGGACAATTATCCTATCTAATAATAGAGAAACATGGTAATTAACTGTAACTTTGCTACCCTTCCCATTGGCTAATCAGCGAGATATGCAAATTAACTGCCAACAAAGATGGTGGCCAGCAGCCATGCAGCTGAAGCAAACATGAGGCTTGCTTGCTCCAGTGATGGAGGAAACCAAGGTTCCCCGCCTGCTGCGGCCCAGCTCTGAGCTCCAGATGCAACACTGTTGCAATTATAGAAGCTAAACAAACTGAGAAACTTGCTTTCAGCTGCCAGCGGGCTCAGAGCTTAGAGTGGCCAGTGATGTCAACAGTTTCAATTATAGAATCTAAACAAACCCACATACCTGCTTTCAGCCGGCAACGGCCTCAGAGCTGGAGCCAGCTCTCAGCTCCAGTGACAGCTATGGGA
>NW_006293914.1:318523-325297 GCF_000327345.1 Myotis davidii
CAAACCAGCCGGCCCCCACCCATGCACCAGGCCTCTATCCTATGTAATAAAAGGGTAATATGCAAACTGACCCTAACAGCAGAACGACTAGGAATGACTGGTCACTATGACAAACACTGACCACCAGGGGGCAGACGCTCAATGCAGGAGCTGCCCTCTGGTGGTCAGTGCACTCTCACAGCGGGGAGCTCTGCTCAGCCACAAGCCAGGCTGATGGCTACTAGTACAGTGGTGGTGGTGGGAACCTCTCCTGCCTCCTCAGCAGCGCTAAGGATGTCTGACTGCAGCTTAGGTCTACTCCCTGCTGGCAAGTGGACATCCCCCGAGGGCTGCCGGGTTGCCAAAGGGATGTCTGATTGCCAGATTAGTTAGGCCCAATCCCCCAGGGAGCAGGCCTAAGCCAGCAAGTGGTCACCCCCGAGGGGTCCCAGACTGTGAGAGGGCACAGGCAGGGCTGAGGGATCCCCTAACCCTGAGTGCACAAATTTTCGTGAACTGGGCCTCTAGTATTCTACAATCTCAATAGAATATCAGCTGCTTTCCAGGTGTGTCCTTTTCAGAGTTGTGGTGTCCACTGATTGGTTGGTTGGTGCCAGGACAGGGGGTCATTATTCAACGCAGCTGGTCCTGAGGCCAGCGTTGGTGTCACTTGTCTGGTTTTGCTGCTTTTCTGGGCCAGGAGCTGAAAAACAACTGAGGCCTAGATGGTATCTTTAGGGAGAAAAAGGTCAGGGGGTCTAAGCCACATGACCAGTGATATACGAGGGGAGGAAAGGTCGCCCCTGGTGGCGAGGTTCCACCCAACAATTGTCCTTTGCTAGGCACCCAAGACTTTCTGCCCTGGTGACCTTCTGTACTTGGCTCATTATCCTTGCTTTGCTCAAGTCTGTCTAACTGCCAACCACTTAAGTACAGCTAAACAACCTCAGAGTGAAATTCTTAAAATATTTGTCATTTCTGCCCCAGTAGGATTGCCAGATTTAGCAAATAACAATACAGGACACCCAGTTGAATTTAAATTTCAGATAAACCATGAATATATATATATATATATATATTAGTATAACAATATCCAAAAAGGTAATGATTTTGTCTTTTAAATACAGAAAAATAAATACAGAAAGATAAAACTATTTGGGACATATGAATACTAAAAATTATGCCTTGTTCACTTGAAATTAAAATACAAAGTGTCAAAGACAAGTACTATATGATTTCACTTATATGTAGACAAAATAAACTAACAAGGTGGAGACAGACTCATGGATACAGAGAACAGATTGATAGCTATCAGAGGGGAGGGGGGTGGGGGATGGATGAAAAAGGTGAGCTTCATAGTTTGTTGCTTATTCAGCTTCCTGGGAGAATCCTAATTGGTATGGTATGTTCCTTCAAGCCCTCACACCCATATTTTCTGGATCTCAGTGGCAGCTGCAGTGGGGAGTTGACTGTCCTCTGCCCATTCCCCGATCTGGCCAAAGACTTAGATTTACCTATGATGATTTCCACACAAAAACAACAAATGCTTTTAAGACATCAGTTTCATTGCAACAAAGAGTAAGCACTCAGCTCTCTCTGAGTTGATCTGTAGATGTATTCTTATTATAAACATATGCTGTGTATGATTTCATGGCAAAAAATATTTGTTGTCAGTGTGTAGTGGTACAGACATTGCTGAGTTTCTCTCTCAGCTCTTCTTGAAGCCACCGTGCAAGGGCCAGTCCTGCAGAGTGTGTTTTCTTTTTGTCACTTGTGTTTCCTAAGTTTAACATTTTCCTAAATGTTAGACACTATTTCCAGACCTTTCTAAATGAGACCTTGCCACTAAAGTCACATTCTAAAAGGCTCAGCCCCTCTAGTGAAGACTTGGACATTTCCTTGTTTTAACCTCCCCCTGCTGATAATAAAAAAAAAAATCCACATAGAGATTGTTCACAAGCTGAAAAATTAAAAGGGGGGGGGGTAACACTTTAGTGCCCTCACTTACACAAAGGTAATGATTTTGTCTTTTAAATACAGAAAGATAAATGAATAATTTCTGACTTTGGCCACTGTCATCTGGCTGCTCCTAAGAAGGAACCCAAGTTCTTTAGCACAGTGTGTTTATATATATAACTAATTTCACAGATGTTATGAAGTACCATAATTGATAGATTGACATTGCATTGTGTCCATTCTTTAGCATTTATGGCATATTCCTGTGGCTGTTGGAATTACAGTGAACTATGAGAGTGGTATGAAATAGCCTGCTTCAGGCCAATCCTTTATACCTTCTGTTTGCTGCTTTTCATTGCCTACAGGATATGAAAATTATATGTCTGAAAAGTGCCCAAACTAAGACTTAAGAGTCCCAGAGTGAGTTCATTGCACAGGGAAACCATGAACATTGAGTCACTGTGGAATGAACAAACATTAAAGATTCAATGTAATATATTTCTTTAGTGCCTATACTTCATAAAATCTATTTTGGCTACTCAGAGGAGTTTTCTGCTTCCTTTTTCATTTAAGATGACTTCTTCATGGTTGAAGTTAATAGGCATGTAGCTTTCAGATACGTTTAGGTAATAATATGCTATTTGTAATTATGGTAATTGAATTAATGGAGAAACAATGAACAATTATAGGTTATAGAAAACAACATTTTCTATTTTTTTAAGTATGTGATTCTTTCCACAAGCTTAGTTCTTCAGTATACATCCATTATTTGTGAAAACTCACTTGCTGAGAAAAGTGGGGAGTACTTTGAGTTGTAACATGTTTTATAAATGTTAAATATCTAGCTCTTTTGTCCATTTAGGATCTAAGGGTGTAGATAATCCATCTGTCCTATTTGCGATCATTATCATACATTCTACTTGCTTTTGGAATGGCTGTGCTAATGCTAAAGGATGTACAAAGATGACTCACACACAGTTACTGCCCTCAAGTTGCTAACAGCCTATTAGTAAAAAGAAAAGTCATGAATACAATGTTGATGAGAAGTGTGGATGGAGCCCTCCAGTCTGGGCTTTGCTTATGAAGGCCTGACACTGAACTTCATGTATATGAGTTTACTGATCTATAAAATAAGGATTTTAAATAACATGAAATTTAAAAGTATCATTCTATGATTTTATGATGTAAACCATAAAAATATATGGCCCATGAGAAGTTAGTGTCTTTTCTGTGTAATTTACTGTGGAAGCTAGCACACAGTAGTTACTCAGTTGTTCATTGAATGACTGAATGGACAGAGGACATGCTAAAGAAATCAGTATAAGAAGAGCTCATTTTTGGATTGGGTTATCAGTGAAGACTTTATGCAGATAGTATTTGAAGGAGACTATAAAAAGGCATTTTCATAGATGAAAATTTGGAATGGGGTACAGTTGAAGAAGGCACTTTATATCCAAGGAAAGCTGTGTGATGTAGTGGAAAGAATATGGGATTTATGTCAGGAAATTTGAGTTCAGATCCAAACCCTGCAATTCAGTAGCATGTGTCTTTGAGTAAATCACTAATCTTCTCAGCCTGTTTCCTCATGTATAACATGAAGATGGTGATACCAATCACTTCACAGATTGTGTATAAGCAATAAGTGAGATGATCTAAGGTATGTTATATCACTTTATGTAGAGCTCCAAAATGTGAATTTGAAGGAGTAACAAAAATCAAAGAAACATAGAGGTAGAAAATGAAAGGGATGTCTATGAACTGGTGGATATTCTGTGTTGGCATAGGGTACAGTTGCAAAAGCAATTGGATCAGGTTGTATAGAACATGCCTGATGTGGTTAAGAATGTGGAAGAGGTTTTAAGTCTGTGAGATCTATATATCTCTATCTCTATCTCTATCTCTATCTCTATCTCTATCTCTATCTATCTATCTATCTATCTATCTATCTATCTATCTATCTATCTTAAAGAGGAACAACCAAATAAAATGGAGGCCTTTAGTTCAGATCCAAGGTCTGTGACCTTCCCAATAACCAAGGTTCACATTATTGTTTTCTTATATGAAGGAAGCCATGGCTATGGCATTTATACCAAAATCAATAAAAATATTTCCTTCTTCTGAAAGGAGTATTGATCAAATAAGCAGCATGTGTGTGTACCAAGAAGAGCATGGTTACAACACCAAGTCAGAATTTCATAGTTTTACAGTATTGAAAGGAAATTAACATGCAAACTGAAAATAGTTAATTCAAGCAAATATATTAGACTAAAGGCCCAGTGCACAAAAATTTGTGCACTCAGGGGGTCCCTCAGCCCGGCCTATGCCCTCTTGAAGTCTGGGACCCCTTGGAGGATGTCCACCTGCTGGCTTAGGCCTGCTCCCTGGGGGATCGGGCCCAAGCTAGCAGTCAGACAACCCTCTGGCAGCCCGGTAGCCCTCGGGGGATGTCCACTTGCCAGCAGGGAGCAGCCCTAAGCTGCAGTTGGACATCCTTAGTGCTGCTGAGGAGGCAGGAGAGGCTCCCGCCACCACCGCTGTGCTGGAAGCCATCAGTGATGGCTTGTGGCTGAGCAGAGCTCCCCGCTGTGGGAGCGCACTGACCACCAGGGGATAGCTCCTGCATTGAGCATCTGCCCCTTGGTGGTCAGTGTGTGTCATAGTGACCAGTCATTCCCAGTCATTCTGCTGTTAGGGTCAATTTGCATATTACCCTTTTATTATATAGAATAGAGGCCTGGTGTATGGGTGGGTGCCAACTGGTTTGTCCTGAAGGGTGTCCTGGATCAGGGTGGGGGCCCTGCTGGGGTGTCTGGCCAGCCTGGGTGAGGGGCTGATGGCTGTTTTCAGACTGACCAAGACCCCTGGCAACTGAAGCTCCCAGCCTTTCCTTTTTTTGTTTTTATTTGCTCCAGCTCCGAGGCCATGGCAACTGGAAGCAGGTATCTGGGGTTTATTTACCTTCTATAATTGAAACTTTTTTGCCTTGAGAGGAGGCAGCAGCCGGCCAGGAAGCTTGGCTTCCTCCATCATTGGGGCAACCAAGCCTCCTGCTTGCTTCAGCTCTGTGGCTTCCAGCCGCCATCTTGGTTGGGTTAATTTGCATACAGTTGCTCTAATTGGCTGGTGGGCGTGGCTTAAGGTGTAGTGAAGGTATGGTCAATTTGCATGCTTGTCTTTTATTAGTGTAGATGTGGGGTCATGGAAGAGGAAGTGGCAGAGATGACTCATAGATTTTGAGCCTGGGAGAAGGGTGATTCTGTGAACAGACACAGGTTGTCTTGAGGAGTTATAGTCTGAGAAGACATTGTGTTTGCCTTGGACAGTCTGAGATGCTGCGAAAGTTGGTCTATCAGCAGTCAGTAGAGGAAGAGTTTGTTAGAGATATTGCTTCTGGGCCTCATTTGTATAAAGGTCACAATCAAAGCTGAGCAAGTTGTTTACTACCACCTTTCTGACCCAGTTATTGTATCCCTTGATAGGCTTCTGGATAATAACAAACTAATGTTCTCTGAGTAACTACTGTCTTCCCAGTAGGCCTGTGCAGTAGACACCATTATTATTCCCAATTTACATCTGAGTAAACTGAGGCAAATACACACAAAATTAAGTGACTTTCCCAGTGGAACTGTTTTCAAACCCAATTCTGTCTGACTCCAATACTCAAGTTCTTAAACACTCCTCAGTAGGGTTGTCCAGGTAAATTTAAATTTCAGATAAACAGCAATTATTTTAGTAAAAGTATGTCCCATTCTATATTTGGGGTATACTTATGCTAAAATCAGTTATTGTTTATCTGAAATTAAAATTTAATTGAGGGTCCTATATGTTTATTTGCAAAATATGACAAACTATTTATGGGGACATAATGGGAAGAGTTAACCTCTGAGTGCCATCTCTGTCTCTTCTCTCACTCACATACACAGAGTTAAGATTTTTTTGGTCTAATCCTGGCTTTCTTCTCCCATAATGACATTATGCTTGAGTCCTTGGGCCACACCAGATGCTTCTGGAGCCAGGCAAGATAATTTCACCTTATTTACCTCTGCCATCCCTTCATCTGCTCCTCCACTGTAGGGGCCAGACTGGACTGGAGACCTCCTTACACATCTCAGAATAACCCATCACCAGCCAGGGAAAACCATGTCAAGGCTCAATTGCACTTGACCTCCATTCTTTATTCCCAACACTGTATCTTCTTTGTCTTGATTTCTTTGTTCCTTTTTTGTCTTCTTTTGCTTTGTTTTGTTAATCCTCACCCAAAGATATTTTCTCAATTGATTTTTTTAGAGAGAGTGGGAAGGGAAAAGAGAGAAAGACAGACAGAAAGAAACATCAATGTGAGAGAGACACATAGATTGGTTGCTTCCCACATGCACCCAGAGCAGGGCTGGGGATCGAACTTGCAACCGAGGTATGTGCCCTTTACTGGGAATCGAACCTGCAACCTTCCAGTGTGTGGGCCACTGGCGCTCTAACTACTGAGAACACTGGGCAGGGCTGCCTTGATTTCCTTTTAATCACAAAAGGAGTGGACACCACTAGGAAAATGAGGAATGAAATAGGAAAGAGTTTGTGTATGAGGTAGGTTTTTTTTTTCTTAATTCCTTCACCCTTTTTACCCAGCCCCCTCCCCTTACCCTCTGACAGCTTTCAGTTAACTGTATCCATGCATCTGTCTCCAATTTGTTTGTTAGTTTATTTTGTCCCTTAGATTCTACATATAAGTGAGACATATGGTACTTGTCTTTCTCTAACTCGCTTATTTCACTTAGCATAATACTCTCCAGTTCCATCCATGCTGTTGTAAAAGGCAAGAGTTCCTTTTTTTTTTTTTCGGGT
>NW_006293914.1:325341-328806 GCF_000327345.1 Myotis davidii
TGCATAGTATTCATTGAACCATAGCTTTTTTATACACTCATCTACTGATGGACACTTGGGTTATTCCAAATCTTGGTTATTGTAAACAATGCTGCAATGAACATAGAGGTTAACATATTATTTCGAATTGGAGTTTTGGGTTTCTTCATATAAATTCCCAAAGGTGGAATTGCTGGTTCATAGACTGACAACAGTATGATTATTACCAGAGGGAAATGGGAATAGGGGAGGTAGGAGATAGTAAAGGGGGGATAAATGGTGATAGAAGGAGACATGACTTAGGGTGGTGAACACAAAATGCAATATACAGATGATGTATTATAGAATTGTACACCTGAAACCTACATAATTTTATTAACCATTGTAACCCCAATAAATTCAATTAAAAATAGGGAAGGGTTAATGAGCAATAGAGACAGATCCACTGTGGGTGTGAACATTGTAGGAAGGGTTTTCCAGGTGGGAAGAATGGCACATACAAAGACACTGAAGAGGCAGACTTGATCTATTTTTTCCCACTGCTCTTAAGGTTTCTCCAGCTCCCATTTACCCAACTGAAAATTGACTGAGTAGCCTATGCTTTGACTACTTTTTCTTTCTCATTAAATCAATTCAGTCATTTTCAGCTGAAGTTTCTTCACATTTCTGCATGTGTTAACAGGGCTTTAAGAGAAAATTTCACAAATGACCAACCTTTATCTCCCCCCGCCCCGCCCATTTATTTATCTACAATTAGTCACAAGTGTTAAACATGCTTAATCCTTTTGTATATAGGTGTAGTTAAAATATTCAATGATTTTAGAACAGATTACTTGAAAAGGTAAAATCATTGAATTTTTAAAACTCTACCTAGGCATTTAATGATAGGGTTGCTACTTTGTCCATTTCAATTCCTATAATCTGACACAACCTTTGGGGGGACAGAGTTAGTTCTCTAAGCAGTACAACTCTTATTTTCAGAGATTGCTGCTAGCTGGGTACAAAAGGTTAATCAGGATAGTTCTCCAGAAATTCCCATGTCCAAATCATTGATTGATTAATTGTTACTCACAATCTCACAAGTTAACTTGCTTTTAGATAACCACGAAGGAAGGCTGATATAGATCTTTAGGAAATCAAGCAAGGCCAGTGTATTATTGACTCTTATTTTATTTTCTCCTTTATACTTTATATAAAAAAAGGATTTGAGATGACCTGCAATCAAATAGACAGTTCAAGATAAAAATTAAGTGAAGGTTTTGGGGATGAAGATGGAGAAAGGAAAATGAGCACATGCCCAACCTTGCCTGTGTCCTGTGAGCTTGAGTATGCATTCTGAACCTGGCACCTGCCTGACTCTCATGACTGATTTGAGTTGGGTGAGCACAAGGCTCTTCCTGTTCTTACCCTGCGACTTGGCATTTCTGACAAGGTTTCTATTCTAATATCATTGACCTGAACTGGGTCTTTCCCAGTTTATTAGGCACCTCCATTGCCACTCTCCATGAAGCTGGAAGTCTTGGCTAATAAATGAAAGTGGTAAGTACAAGAATATCCTTCATTCTCACTCAAAGCAGGGGCCTGAGTGTTTGTTGAATTAGAGATTTATCACCTCTTAGGTTATCTATCTTATACCATCAGAATTTATGAGACAGTACTGGCAACCTCTGAGTAGCTCTGGGCCTCTCCCTGAAAGGATTTTACTTCTGCCCATTAGAGCATTTGTTTCAGAACAGACCTCTAAGTCTAATTTGTTAATAGTATTATCAGTCATGTAGTCAATAACATTGAATGTAATCATCATCATTATTTATCACTAATGATAGCTCAGGGCTATATTAAAAGTAATTATGATTATTTCCTAGTGAATGTACATGTGAAGGGTGTAACTTAGGATCACTACCCAGAAGACTGCAGCGTATCAGCAATTGTCTCATCAATAATTTGGTTTACGTTGCAATTGTCAAGAAACATTCCAAGTTAATGCTATGAATTTAATTAGTTGACTTTTTAAAATTGAATTTAAAAATCTTTATAGTAAAAAATATTACATATGTCACTTTTTTCTCCCATTGATCCCTTCTAGCCTGCCCCCACCCCCACCCCAGGCCTCCACCACCCTATTGTCTGTGTCCATAGGTTATGCATATATGCATACAAGTTCTTTGGTTGATCTCTTCCTACCCCCACCTTCCCTCTGAGATATGATAGTCTCTTCCATGCTTCTATGTTTCTGGATCTATTTTGTTTAACAGTTTATTTTGTTCATTAGATTCCACATATGAGTGAGATTATGTGATACTTATCTTTCTCTGACTGGATTATTTCACTTAGCATACTACTCACAGGTCCCTGCATGCTGTCTCAGAGGGTAACAGTTCCTTTTTTTTACTGCTGCATAGTATTCCATGTGTAAATGTACTACAGATTTTTTATCCACTCATCTACTGATCAGTACTTGGGCTGTTTCCAGATCTTAGCTATTGTAAATTGTGCTGCTATGAACATAGGGATGCATACAGTGGGGCCTTGACTTACGAGATTAATTTGTTCTGAGACCGAGCTCGATAACTCAAATTACTCTATCAACTCAATGCAAAAAATCGGCCGAAAGACAGCTGGTATCTCAAAAAACTCGTTAGTCGGGACACTCGTAAGTCAAGGCCCCACTGTAGCTGCTACACAAATCATATCTTTTTTTCCATATGTTTTAGCATTTGTCATTTGTTGATTTGTTGATGGTAGCCATTCTGACAGGTGTGAGGCGATACCTCATTGTCGTTTTAATTTGCATCTCTCTGATGATCAGTGACTTTGAGCATTTTTTCATATGTCTCTTGGCCATCTGTATGTCCACTTTGGAGAAGTGTCTATTTAGGTACTTTGACCATTTTTTAATTGAATTATCTTATTTTTGTTAAATTGTATAAGTTTCTTATATATTCTTTTTTTATAATTAAAAGTTATAAATTTTTAATTGATTCCTAAAGTACACAGTATAGGGCTATGTATGGAATAGCATATCGGGCAAACTGGATTATCATGTCATGATAGTGAGCACTATTTACTGTTATTGCCTGAGCAGCCGCATTTTCGAAGAATGGTCCGATGATGCCTCCAGACCAAAATCCGCACGTTGTGGATGCATTTGTTTCTCAACAATCACTCATGGATTTTCTGAACCCCCAAATGTGACAATTTTGTCGATTAACCAAGCCATCAAAATGAAAATGAGCCTCATCAAAATTCAGCCACATTTATGCAAAACGGTCATGGAAAATTTCAACAAAAGAGTGTGTATGTGCCAGCAAAGCTGTGGGGGCCATTTACCTGATATGCTATTCCATACACAACCCCATACTGTACACTTTATTGAATCAATAAAAAATTTACAATTTCCAACTATAAACCTGTGTTTTATATCCAAATTACTTCTTGCGTGAATTTTGGGACATCCTATATAAAGAATCCCTTGCAATACAGCGA
>NW_006293914.1:330211-330905 GCF_000327345.1 Myotis davidii
GGTCCTCAGTTGCCAGCCCTTTCCGCCCACGCCTCTGTACCTCTGCACTTTACTTCCACACCGCAGCTCCTCTGAGTCTCAGTGTGCATTTCTCTTTCCTTCTAGTTGTAGAAATTCCACTCAGCCAGCCTTCCTGTGGTTCTGGATGATGTCCGTTTTGTCTTTTAGTTGTTTTTTTTTGAAGTGGCTGTGCTAGGCAGCAATTTCCTGTGTTTACCTATGCCACGATCTTGGTTTTTTCCCTTATATATTCTTGATTTATTGAGGTGACGTTGGTTCACAAAGTCATACAGGTTTTAAGTGCACAACTCAACAAAACATCATGTACACACTGTATCTTGCACTCATCACCCCAAGCAATGTCTGTTTCAGTCCTCATTTTCCCTTGCTTTGCTCACCTTTATACACACACACACGCGCGCGCACACACACACACACACACACACACAAGTCTTTTTTTCTTAATCCTTTCACCTTCTTTCATTCAGCCCCCTGACTCACCTCCCCTCTGATAGCTGTCTGTTCCATGTATCCATGCCTGTGTTTCTATTTTGTCAGTTTATTTTGTTCATCAGATTCCACAGATAAGTGAGATCTTTCTCTGACTGGCCTATTTTACTTAGCATAATACTCTCCAGGTCCACCCATGCTGTCTCAAAGGATAATCGTTCCCTTTTTTTTTTTTTTTTTTTTT
>NW_006293914.1:330930-331689 GCF_000327345.1 Myotis davidii
CCTTTTTTACAGCTGAGTGGTGTTCCATTATGTAAATGTACCACAGCTTTTTGACTCACTCATCTGTTGATGAGCACTTGGGCTGTTTCCATAGCGTGGCTATTGTAAATAACACTGCAGTGAACATAGAAGTGTATTTATTCTTTTGAATTAGTGTTTCATGTTTCTTTAGATACTAGAGGTCTGGCAAATGAAATCCATGTGTGAGTACAGTCCCTAGGCCTAGCCTGTGATCAGAGCCATCTTCCCTGGCTGCCCGCAGCCAGCCCTGCCCCTCGTCACCACCCACCCCTGGCTCCCCATTTGCCATCAGGTGACCGAGCCTGATGGACAGGGGAAGGGACCAAGAGGTCGGCTGTTCCCTCCCGCTTGCTAGCCCCACTCCCGCTGCAGGTTGCCCTCTGTGTGTGGGGTGACTGATGGGGCAAGGGCCTTGGCCTGGAGCCACCCACATCCCCCACCACCCATCCCTAGTTCCCTGTTTGCCATTGAGCAATGGGAGCCTGCCAGCCAGGGAAAGGGACTGAGAGGTGGTCAGTGCACCTCATAGTAACTGGTTGAGCAGTTGTTCTGGTTGATCCGCCTTTAGGGTCAATTTGCATATTACCCTTTTATTATATAGGATAGAGGCTCAGTGCACAGATGGGGGCCGACTGGCCTGGCCTGATGGGGGCCCCGGATCAGGGTGGGGTTCCCTGCTGGGGGGCAGGGCTGGCTGGGGCCAGGGGCGCTTTGCTGGCTGGCCCCACCCTAATTGGG
>NW_006293914.1:331745-335644 GCF_000327345.1 Myotis davidii
ATGGTCATTTTTAACTGTTGTCATTCTGGTCGTTCTGCTGTTTCGGTCACTGGGCTTTTATTATATAGGATATTCCAAGAACTGGGATTGCTTGGTCAAAAGACAGTTACATTTTTAATATTTTGTGGGAACTATGAATTGTTTTCTTTTTAAAAATATATTTTTATTGATTTCAGATAGGAAGGGAGAGGGAGATAGAAACATCAATGATGAAAGAGAATTGATTTTAGAGACAGAGAGGAAGGGGGAAGAAAGGAAGAGAGAGAGAGAGAGAGAGAGAGAGAGAGAGAGAGAGAGAGAGAGAAAGGGAGAATTTGTTGTTTTACTCCTTTTTTGAAAAAATAGTTTTATTGATTTCAGAGAGGAAGGGAAAGGGAGAGAAAGATAGAAATATTAATGATGAGAGAGAATCATTAACTAGCTGCATCTTGCATATAACCTACTGGGGATCAAGCCCACAATCTGACTGGGAATTGAATCAAACAGTGACCTCCTAGTTCATTAGTCAATGCTCAACACTGAGCCATTCTGGTCCAGCTGTACCACAGTTTTTTTTATCCACTCATCTACTGCTAGGTCATAAAGAAGTTCCTGCTTTCCACACTAGATGCACCTACCAGCCTTCCCACCAACAGTGCATGAGGGTTCCCTTTTTGCCACATCCTCCCCAACAGCACTTGTTTGTTGATTTACTGATGATAGCCATTTTGACAGGCATGAGGTGATATCTCACTACGGTTTTAATTTGCATCTCTCTGATGATTAGTGAATTTGAGCATATTTTCATATGTCTATTGCTCATCTGCATGTTTTTTGGAGAAGTGTCTATTGTGATCCTTTGCCCATTTTTTAATTCGGTTGTTTGACTTCTTGGTGTTGAGTAGTATGAGTTCTTTAGGCATTTTGGAAATTAACCTCTTTTTTTATTTTTTATTTTTTTTTAAATATGTATTTTATTGATTTTCACATGGATGAGAGAGAAACATCGACCAGCTGCCTCCTGCACACCCCCCACTGGGGATGTGCCCGCAACCAAGGTAGATGCCCCTGACCAGAATCGAACCTTCGACCCTTCAGTCTGCAGGCAGACACTCTATCCACCGAGCCAAACCAGTTAGGGCAGAAATTAACCTTTTATCAGATGTTATCATTGGCAGATATGTTCTCCCATTCAGTGGGTTTTCCTTTTATTTTGTTGATGGTTTATTTTTGCTCTGCAAATCTTTTTAGTTTGATGTAGTCCCATTTAAATTTTTAAAAAAATGTTGTTTCTCTTGCCCAAGGAGATATATTTACAAACGTATTGCTATGAGAAATTTCTGATATTTTACTGCCTATGTTTTCGTTTAGGATTTTTATGGTTTCCAGTCTGACATTAAAGTCTTTAATCCATTTTGAGTTTATTCTTGTGTATGGTGTAAGAAGGTGGTCTAGTTTCATTTTTTCTCAGTTCTCTGTCCAATTTTCCCAATACCAGTTATTAAAGAGACTGTCTTGACTCCATTGTATGCTCTTCCCCACTGTATTCTTGACTCCTTTGTCAAATATTAATTGACTACAAATGCATGGTTTTATTTCTGAGTTCTCTATTCTGTTCCTCTGATCTATATGCCTGTTCTCGTGCCAATGCCATGCTGCTTTGATTGCTTTGTAGTATAGTTTGATATCATGTAGTGTGATAACTCCAACTTTTCCCCCTCAAGATTGCTGTGGCTATTTGGGGTCTTTTGTGTTTCCATATGAATTTTTGGAATATTTGTTCTAGATTTTGAAGTATGCCATTGATAGTTTAATAGGATTTGTTTTGAATCTGTAGATTGCTTTGAGTAGTATGGACATTTTAGTGAGGTTAATTTTTCCTATCTATGAGCATGGCATATGGTTCCACTTATTTGTTTCTTCAATTTCTTTCTTCAGTATCTTATAATCTTCCAAGTACGGGTCTTTTACATCCTTGGTTAAATTTATTCCTAGGTACATTATATTTTTCCTTGCAATAGTAAATAGGATTGTTTCATTAATTTCTCTTTCTGATAGTTTTATTATTGATGTATAAAAATGCCACTGATTTCTGAATATTAATTTTTTATCCTGCTACTTCACTGAATTTATTTATTACATCTAGTAGTTTTTTGGTGGCATCTTTAGAGTTTTCTATATAGAATATAATGTCATCTGTGAATAATGACAGTTCCTTCCTGTTTTACTTCCTTCTTTTCATTTTGGATCCCTTTTATTTTTTCTTCTTGTCTGATTGCTGTGGCTAGCACTTATAGTACTATGTTGAATAAGAGTGTTGAAAGTGGACATCCCTGTCTTGTTCCTGATCTTAAAGTGAAATGCTTTTCATTTTTGCCCACTGAGTATGATATTGGCTGTGTATTTGTTATATATGGATTTTATTATGCCGCAGTGTGACCCCTCTATTCCCTCTTTGCTGACAGTTTTTATCATAAATGGGTGTTGGATTTTATCAAGTGTTTTTTCTGCATGCATTGATGTAATCATGTGATTTTTTATCTTTCATTTTGTTTATGTGATATACCATGTTTATTGATTTTCAGATATTGTACCAACCTTGTATTCCTGGAATAAATCCCATTTGATAATGCTGTATAATCTTTTTAATGTATTGGTGGATCTGGTTCACTAATATTTTGTTGAGGATTTTAGCATCTATCTTCATCAGGGATATTGGCCTATAATTTTCTTTATTTTGTAGTGCCTTTATCTGGTTTTGAAATTAGGATAATCCTGGCCTCATAAAAAATAGTTTATACATTTTCCTTTCTCTTGAAATTTTTGGAATAATTTGAGAAGGATATGTGTTAATTCGTCCTTGAATGTTTGATAAAAGCCGCCTATCAAGTCATCTGGTCCTGAACTTTTGTTTTTTGGGAATTGTTTGTTATTATTACTTTGATTCCATTGGTTATAATTAGTTTATTCAGGTTTTCTGATTCTTCCTGATTCAATCGTGGAAGATTATATGTTTTTAGGAACTTATCCATTTTGTCCAGATTGTTTAATTTATTGATATATAGATGTTCATAGTATTTTCTTAGAATACTTTGTACTTCTGTGGTGTCACTTGGTACTTCTCCTTCATTTCTGATTTTATTTATTTCGGTCCTCTATTTTTCTTGATGAATTTGGTTAAAGGTTTGTCAATCTCATTTATCTTTTCAGAGAATTAGCTCTTGGTTTATTGATCCTTTGTATTGTTTTAAAATCTCTATTTCTTTTTTTCCACTCTAATCTTTATTATTTCTTTCCTTCTACTTATTCTGAGCTGGTTTATTATAATTTTTATAATTACCTTAGGTGTATGCTTAGATATTTTATTTGAGACTCGATGCCCGGTGAACGAATTCATGCACCAGTGGGTTCCCTCTGACTGGCCTGTGAGATCAGGCCAAAACTGGCTCTCCAACATCCCCTGTGAGGTCCCAGATAGCAAAAGGGCACAGGCCAGGCTGAGGGACCCCACCAGTGCACAATTGGGGACAGGGAGGGATGAGGGATGTTGGCCAGCCAGGGAGGGACCGCAGGAGGGCTCCAGGACATGTCCAGATCATCTCGCTCCGTCCCAATCGATCAGCCAGATCCCAGCAGCAAGCTAACCTACCGGCTGGAGCGTCTGCCCCCTGGTGGTCAGTGCACATCATAGCGACTGGTCAGCTGATCTACTCTCTGACCCCTAGTGGTCAGTGCATGTCATAGCGAGCGGTTGAGCAGCCTTAGCATATCATTAGCATATTATACTTTGATTGGTTGAATGGCCAACCAGTCAACCGGACACTTAGCATATTAGGCTTTTATTATGTAGGATAATAGAATGCTACTGCTCAATAAAAAGCAATGAACTATTGATGTATGCAATGACATGAGTGAATCTC
>NW_006293914.1:335894-337497 GCF_000327345.1 Myotis davidii
GTTCTCTGACTGGCTTATTTCACTTAGCATAATGCTCTCCAGTTCCATCCATGATGTTGCAAATGGTTAGGTTCTTTCTTTTTTATAGTAGCATAGTATTTCATTGTATAGATGTACTACAGTTTTTTAATCCACTCATCTGTTTATGGGCACTTAGGTTGTTTTCAAATCTTATCTATGGTAAATTGTGCTGCTATGAACATAGGGGTGCATATAAACAAATGGGACTACATCAAAATAAAAAGCTGCACGGCAAAAGAAACCATCAAAAAACAACAAGAACATATTTGTTAATGTTATGACTGATAAGGGCCTAATCTCCAAAATTTATAGGGGACTCATACATCTTAATAAAAAGAAGATAAATAATCCAAGAAAAAAAAATAGGTAAAGCACTTAAATAGACACCTTTTGAAAGTGGACATACTGAAGACCAAGAGACATATGAAAACATGCTCTAAGTCACTAATCATCTGAGAGATGCAAATCTAAATGACAGTGAGATACCATCTCACATCTGTCAGAATGGCTATCATCAATAAATCAACAAACAAGTGCTAGTGAGGATGTGGAGAAAAAGGAACCCTTGTGCACTGCTGGTGGGAATGCAGACTGGTGCAGCCACTGTGGAAAGCAGTATGAAGTTTCCTCAAAAAGTTAAAAATGGAACTCGTATTTGACCCAGTAATCCCACTTCTATGAATATATCCCAAGAAACCAGAAACACCAATCAGAAAGGACATATGTGTAGTTGACTTTTGATTGCATTCTAATACTTATTTCTCTGGTCAAGAGGCATCTTGACTTTTAATCACATTTTATCTTATATGACTTATAACAGAGAATGAGATATTCATTTTGCTGTTTCACATAGCTATCACTATGGCATACACAGTTTGGGAAATGAAATAATTAAATGTTTTGCTCTGAGAAGTTTTCTTAATATTATTGTCAGAAGATGAATGGTTCATATCCTGGTAAATTTAAGAAGGTTTTGATACTATGCTTCTATTGATTCTTTAATTTTCTTACTGAGAATTGCCTAAGTAATCTATAACTTATCTGAAATTTTTTATCAAAAAATCAATTCAGCCAGTTAGCTAAAGCTTAATGGACTTTCTGCTTCTGTACACAAAACTTTTAAGGGCAAACTCCAAAAGTGCCTAATATATTTTTTACTCCCATTCATTTATTTTAAGTAAACCTTTTATTTTAACATAATTGTAGATTCACTTGCAGTTGCAAGAAATAATACAGACTATATACCCACTTTCCCCAAAGGTGACATCTTGCAAAAACGATAATATAATATTAAATCCAGGATACTGACAGTGCTACAGTCAACATACAGAGCAGTTATAACCCCACAAGGACCCCTCGTGTTAATGTTTTATAATGATGCCTACTTCTATCCCCCATTTATTTTATATACTAGAGGCCCGGTGCACAAAAATTTGTGCACTCAGTGGGGAGGGGGGGTCCCTCAGCCCGGCCTGTGCCTTCTCACAGTCTGGGACCCCTCGGGAGATAATGACCTGCTGGCTTAGGCCTGCTCCCGGTGGCAGAGGGCAGGCACAATCCCAAGGTGCAGCCCCTGGTACGG
>NW_006293914.1:337999-346380 GCF_000327345.1 Myotis davidii
CCAGCTCTGAGGCCTCTGCTGCTGAAAGAAGGTACCTGGTTTGTTTGGGTTCTATAATCAAAACAATGTATAACTCCAGCTCTGAGATCCCGGGCTCGCTGAAAGCAGGTTTCTGCGGTTTTGTTTAGCTTCTATATTCGTTACAATGTTTCTTAAACTCCAAGCTCAGAGGCCTGCAGAGGTAGGCAGGGAACATTGGAGTCCTCCGTCACTGAGGCAAGCAAGTCCCATGTTAGTTTCAAGCTGCCTGACTGCCGGCTACCATCTTGGCTGGCAGTTAATTTGCATATCACCCTGATTAGCCAATGGGAAGAGTAGCGGTCGTATGCCAATTACCATGTTTCTCTTTTATTAGATAGGATACCTAGAGCCCTGGTGCACAAAATTCGTGCATGAGTAGGATCCCTAGGCCTAGCTGGTGATCAGGGATGATCGGGGCCCTCTGGCTGTTGGCCAGGGCCTCCCTTCCCTGGCTGCCAGCTGCCAGCCATGGCCTTCCTTCATTCCACGCTTCCTCTTGGTGGTCAGCACACATCATGGTAAGTGATATAACTCTCAGTCTCTTGGTCAAACTCCCACGGGGATACTTTGCATATTAGCCTTTTATATAGAGAGATAGATTAGTCACATGTATATGTCACTTCAATTCATTTTTTAAGTAGGTAGAGTTCTTCTGCCTTCAATAAATCCTGGATCAAATGAGTTATTGGTAGAATACAACATATTCTATGAATTGCTAATTCTGTTAATTGCACGTAGCAAACTTCAGATATAAGTAGCAGAAGTCATTTGAAAAGTTCCTGCAGCTTGCTTTGGGCCATACATTGGGGTTAGGGGAGTGAGGAAACTCCATTGAGGGACTTACTAGAGCCTCTGCAGTGACCAGGTGTTGAGGGAGATGTAGTTGGAATAGTGGGACAAGTTAAGAGACAAAGCAGAGGAGTAACAGGCTGTGTTCCTAAGGCATGGCTGTCCAACAATGGAAAATGCAGTATCCAGTAGAGTGGGATGAGTTATCTCTTTCCCAAAGTTTATATGTGTGTACATGGGTGGGAGGGGTACATTTGGCTGGAGTGCTCTTAAATCAAGTTGAGAGTGACTATTGATTCTTTTGGAGAAGGCCCTCAAACAATAGATGGAACTACTGAGAACAGGGTCCAAAATCTTATAATAGGGTCCTGAGTAGTCCTGAAATTGCTAGGGCTGATTTGCAAGGATGGTATTCAACCCTAATAAGAAACTGAGGTGCCCTAACCAGTTTTGCTCAGTTGATAGAGCGTCGCCTGCGGACTGAAAGGTCCCAGGTTTGATTCCGGTCAAGGGCATGTACCTTGGTTGCAGGCACATTCCCAGTAGAGATGTGCAGGAGGCAGCTGATCGATGTTTCTCTCTCATCGATGTTTCTAACTCTCTCTCTCTCCCTTCCTTTCTGTAAAAAATCAATAAAATATATTTAAAAAAAGGAAAAAAAAAGAAACTGAGGTGGAAGCCCATGCAAACAGACTTTACTAATTCAGAAAGTATTGTAAGAAAATCACGACTTTAAGCATTTCAGAACTTAGTTCTTCTCAGTGTACATTTGTCAAGTACTTTCTATGGGCCAGATTCTGGGCTGGGTATTGAGTATATAATGCCCATACTGTAAGGAACTGAGAGGCCAGTGGAAATAGTGCACACTAAGTCATCCTAGGATCATACAGATTGGGGAAAATGTAGGTTTACTGTTGTATGTGAAATAGAGTTTATTCTTATATTATTATGTATTAATTATTGTATTATTTTCCATATGAACAACTCTAAACCTACTTTTGCCCCAATCTATACTAGAGCAGCAAGACAGTGTAGAGCCCATTTTTGGGTGTGGTTGGGGCTCCCATAAGACTCTCTGCCCTAGTTAGGTTTGATTTTAGCAGTAAATATATTCCTTGCCCACTAAATTATTAGGGCTTAAATTAGTTAACTAGCTATCTTAAACTAGATAGAGAGATATAGAGATAAATAGGTGGATGAATAGATAGATAGATAGATAGATAGATAGATAGATAGATAGAAATGAAGGTCAGCAATTCCAGCAGGGGGGCTTGCAGAAGGCAAGGGCTAACACATTATAACAATTTAACACTCCTTTATCTTTGGAGAATAAAACAAGGAGCATTTACCACTCAAGATATTAGTAACCAGATGTGTGGGTTCATGTCCCTGTGAATGTTTTTATAGTTAAAAAAAATCTATGGTTGACTACAAAACCTTGAGTGATCTTGTTCAGGATAAAAAAGCTTTCATTAACATCTTTAATTTGTGTAATGAAATCTTGATCTATTTTTCATGCCTTTATTGTTGCTTCAACCAGTAACCAAAATCTCAAGAGAACTCAATGAATTAGAATGTGACCTAAAATCAAGAGAAAAGAGTCATCAATCAAAAAGGGAGATTATTTTGGGAACAGAAATTATTTAAATACCAAAGAAACACTGCTTGTTGACAGAAATATGTCTGTAACTTGTTTCATTGGTCATGTAGGCCAGGAAACAAATCAAGAACTCACTCATATAAAAATAAATTTGACTTTAGACTTCCCTCCACTGCCTTGATTTTCTGGAACTTTAAGTTTGATTCCCTGTGACTATAAACCTTGGTTCTTTGTTCTCTTTTTGCCATGTATTTCCCCCATTTGTGTTGTTCTCCATCTCCTGTCTTGTGTCCCTTGGTTATGCTTATATGCATGCATATAAGCCCTTCAATTGATCTCTTACCCCCCTCCAACACTCCCCAGCCTTCCCACTATAATTTGACAGTCTGTTCGATGCTTCTCTGCCGCAGAGGCCTTTTTAGTGAGTCTCTGTTGAGATAGGCTGAGTAATTTAACAAACAACTTTCAAATGTCAATGGGTTAAAATAATAAATATTTCTTTCTCAGTTACACAAAATTCATTGCTGATGTTCCTGGGTAGTCAGTTGTCCTGAGCAGCTACTCTAAATGGTGACCCAAGAATGCAACCTCCTTCCATCTTGTGTTGCTGTTGTGTTCAGTATGAGCCTCCCTGGTAACTTCAGAAGGGAAAGAAAATAGTACAAGGATGGAATACTTGATCCTTGGTCCAGAAGTGGTAAATACTCCACTTCTTCTTTTATTTCCTTGACCAGAACTAGTCACATGGCCCCATGAGATGAAAGAGGGGCTGGGAAACATGTCCCTTGGATGAACAGTCACTCCTAATGTCAGCAGTACACTTTGATGTACTTCTGGCTGTTTCCTTTTTCACCATCCTTTGAAAGCATTGTTCTATGAAAGTACCTCAGCTCTCTCATCCATCCCTAAATGACCTGCTCTGTTCCATATTCCAGATGAACTACATGCAATCACACAATCCTCAAGTCAAAGATACCAGTAAGAAATGTAATCATTTTTTAAAAATATATTTTATTGATTTTTTACAGAGGAAGGGAGAGGGATAGAGAGTTAGAAACATTGATGAGAGAGAAACATCGATCAGCTGCCTCCTATACACCTCCCACTGGGTATGTGCCTGCAACCAAGGTACATGCCCTTGACCAGAATCGAACCTGGGACCCTTCAGTCCGCAGGCCGACACTCTATCCACTGAGCCAAACCAGTTAGGGCTGTAATTCTTTTTAAATATGTAAATTATTTATCTGGAGAAGACTGAGCACCTCTTTATGTGCCTACCTACAACACTTTATAATTTATGTTTTCTGGAGACATAAATCCCCTCATTAAAATTTGACCATCACTTGGAGGATTAAAAAATGCAATAATCGACTAATTTCAACTCAAGTTTAGATATTTTTCAATATCATAAATTTGGTAAATAGAAACCTTGATTCACTTTTTTAGACCAAAGCTGAGTTTTGATTGACCTCGGTGAGTTTCCTGAGTGGTGTTCTCTGGCAATGGGACTCTCACCATTGTGATAAGGAGCCCCTCTCTTAAACATTTTGCTCTGGGCACACCTTCAGCAAAAATAGCTAAATATATTTGAATATGGATGGATCCTTATAGAGACTAAAAATACTGTGTTTGATTGTCCTGCCTTCCTGGATTCTATTAAATTGCAGAGACCAAGGAATAACTGGGGTTCTTAATCTTCTGTAGTTAATTCAGGTCCTGTTATTTACATAACCATGTATTTCCTGTCCAAGCCCTGCTGTTCTCTAAAGATAGGGGAATGGTTAAATAAATTATGCTGCATCCATATGTTAGAGTATTAAGAAAACTTTAAATTTTGTTTCTCACAAATTTTAATGACCATTATAAAATTCCCATAATATTTAGTTTTTTTTAAATAAATATAGGTGACTTCAATTTGTGTGTGTGTATGTGTGTGTGTGTGTGTCTGTGTGTGTGTGTGTAATAAAAAGATTGAAAGAAAATATATCAAAATTTTAACTGTGGTTATATCCCTGGGCAGTAGGACAGTGGGTGACTTATAGTCTTTATATTTTTGTGTGTTTTCCATGGTTTAAAAATGAGCATGAAGTACTTATGAGAAGAAGGTTAGTCACTAGCCTGTCAATCAAGTCCACTCCTAATCATTCTTGGAAAAATTACTAGAGGTTACTGGAAAGGGGAACTTTGGCTGTCTTTAAGTGGTTGAGTCCTCTATCTTTAAATAATAAAAAAGTATAGTATCCAAAACAATGGTTATATCATTTTTTCTTATTACAAAATTTTACTGGTGAAACTTATAGTCCTTTCAGATAAACCTTTCCATGTGCACGGCAATCTTTCTTTTCCAATGCATAAACGTATTATAGAATTATAAGTTGTATAAGCATGTGTCATAATTAAGTCATGAAATGTGAACCTTTGCGTGGATAGCATTAGCCTTTTATTTCCTTTTTTTCATAGGAGGGACCAGTATTAGCATAGTTTTGGGAGTTTGCGGCTCTAATCTTGGATCAGTTTTGTGCTAGCTATGTGACTTGGAAACTGCTGTAGCCTAACTTCCAGTTCCAGTCAGTTCCAGTTCCAGCTGTTTTTCAAGGGCAGGACAAGCCTTCTCAACCTGCATCTGACCCTCTCAAATCTAGCCATTAAGGAGTTAAGTTCTAGTGAAATAAGGGAAATTCACTAACTAGCTCATGTATGCATCTTTTCTAATTGTTCAATGCCTGTGCGATTCTGATTGTTAAATATTTTGAATATTACATCTGATTGTAGTCAAATAAAGACTAATGGGAGTAATTTATTTCCTGTGTTACAGGATAAAATACCATAATGGCCAACTGTGTTCAAAAATTGAAGCTTTGAAAAGTGGGAGAAGATTTCCAGTAAATGTAAATTGATAGAGCATCTTTATTATCCCTCTTTTCACTTTGTGAGTCTCTCAAATGGCTCATTGTTCAGGAGAGTATTGGTGAGTGTAGCTACTGTGTCCTTGGGAAGCATCTTTATAGAGAAAGACATCATTCACACTAACAGAGGTCTTTTTCCTTTTCCTTTTATAAGAGATGCAAAATGCATCTCACCAAAAACAAAGAAAAACAACAAAACCCCTAAAAACAAACACAAAAAAACCAAAAAAAAGAATAACTTCCATAGTCTTCTCAACTGCCTCTTCTGTGGTTGGAATTTTAGTAGAGAAGCCAGATTGATGAACGTTCTGTGTAGTCACTTATGTACATGATTTGACTCCACTATTACATTGCAAAGCAAGATCAATGAAGATAATCTAACTCAAGCATTCAGTTCTGGGACTATCATCTTTATTCTTATGCATTTTAACTTGAGAGCTTGGTTATAATTGCATCAAGAGGGGAGAGATATAAATTGTCCTTAAATTAGATGATCTATGTGAGATATATTATGGAATATTTTCCAAAAATAATTTTAGCCTAATCTAAGTACTTAGAATTAAAGTATCTTAGCTATAAATTTGTCTTCTGATCTCAGTTCTAGAAGGACAGTAGAGGATGAGTTTTCCTTGCCTCTGCAAAGGCTAAATGAAGTGTAACACAGGAAATAAATTACTCCCATTAGTCTTAATTTGACTAGAATCAGATGTAATATTCAAATGTTACATAATATTCATGTGTTGAGGCCCTAACCCCCAATGTCACAGTATTAAGTGATAGGGTCTTTGAGTGGTAGCTAGGATTAGATGAGGTCATGAGGGTGAAACCCCCATTATAGGATTACTCTTATAAGCAGAGGAAGAGCCCTGGCCGGTGGACTGATTGATTGGAGTGTCATCCTGTGCACCAAAAAGTTACAGATTTGATTCCCAGTCAGGGTTCATATAGGAGCAATTGAACGACATCTCTCTCTCTCTCTCTCCTCCCCTTCTCTCCCTCCTTTCCCATCTCTCTAAATGTCAATAAAAACATACCTTTGGGTAAAGATTTAAAAAAGAAACACAGAGGAAGAGACACTATTGATACCACTCTCTGCCATATGAGCACAAGGAGAAGGTGGCTACCTGCAAGCCAGGAAGGGGGTCCTCTCCTTGCTTACGCCACTCAGTCTATGGTATTTTGTTACAGCAGCCTGAACTGACTAAGATAAAGAAACTCCATGACAACAACTTTTCTACAATATAGATTCAGTTATATTGCTGGCCAAAGCACCCTGGATATAACGACTCTTTATTGAAACTGATATCAATATTCTCCTTTAAGACTAGCATTATATCATGATTTTAGGTGTCCTTTTGGAGGGATAAATTTCTTGTAGGAATGCCATTTTGTATTTTACCTGGGCTAGTGATGCCAAAGATTGCTGGTCTATGCCTTGAGAAGTTCTTCACTAAGATCAAAGCATTTGGACAGTGGTTGGACTATTTGTCAAGGTCAACTAGGTATTGGGGTGGAAGAAGAGATATCATCCTTTTGAGCATCTTTGTTTTTGTCTGGGCAGTTAACAACAATGTTAGAGACTGTGGCCATAGAATTAGTATGGTATTGCTCTCTAGAGTCTCATGTGCTAGCAGCCATGAGAGGCCCATGAGAGTATTCATCCATTTTGAAAACTACTTGAGGGCTTCTGGTTTGTTTTGTGTGTGTGTGTGTGTGTGTGTGTGTGTGTGTGTGTGTGTGTGTGTGTGTTTTCATTTTTTCTTTATTTTTTACCATCACCATTTATCCCTGCTATACACACTTCCACCTCCACCGATCCCTTCCCCTACAACCACTACACCGTTACCCATGTTCATGAGTTCTTCCTCTCTTTTTATTTTCTGCTGAATCTCTCCACCCCCAATTACCAGAACTGTCTGCCTGCTCTCTGAGTCTATCTCTATTTTGCTTATTAGTTCATCCAAAGAAACACGAAACACTAATTTGAAAGAATATATGCACCTTTATGTTCATGGTGGTATTTATAATAGCCAATACTTGGAATCAGCTCAAGTGCCCATGAATAGGTGAGTGGATAAAACAGCTATGGTACATTTTCACAATGGACTACTACTTGACTGTAAAAAACGAAGGAAATCTTACCCAGCCAGCGTGGCTGAATGACTGAGCATTGACCTATGAATCAGGACGTCACGGCTCAATTCCTGGTCAGGGCACATGCCCAGATAGCTGGCTTGATCCCCAGGAGGGGGTATACAGGAGGCAGCCAATCAATGATTTTCTCTCATCATTGATGTTTCTCTCTCCCTTCCTATCTGAAATCAATAAAAATATATTTAAAACAGAAGGAAATCTTACCCTTTTGACAGTATGGATGGACCTGGAAAACAATATGTTACTTAAAATAAGCCAGTTAGAGAAAGACAAGTACCATGTGATTTCAATCATATGTGGGATATAATGAATAAACTGAACTAATAAGCTTCCACTGTTTTTTCCCCCTTTATTGATTAAGATATTACAAATGTGTCCTTATCATCCCAATGTCCCCTCATCCCCCGAATCCTGCCCTCACTGTCACCTCCTGCTGTCCACATCCATTGCTTATGCTTATATGCCTGCATACAAGTCCTTTACATGTTTCTTTTAAATAAATAAATCCTCAGAGATTTTTATCCAGGAGGAATTATCAAAAAGTTCATTACATGCCTCTGTTTAGACTCACCCCCCCAAAAAAAAGATTCAGATACAAAGAATGAACATCATAGAAATAACCACTTATTTTCAAATTCTCAATATTTTGTTGATATTTTTGGCTTTTCTATCAATATAATAGGTCAACATTTTATTTTTTATTTATTTATCCATTCATTTATTATTTATTTCTTTTCTCTTTTTTCTTTCACTTCCTGGCTTATTTTACTTAGCATAATGCTCCCCAGTTCCATCCATGCTGCTACAAATGGTAAGAATTTCTTCTTTTTTACAGCCTTGTAGTATTCCATTGTGTAGAGGTGCCAAAATTTTTTAACCCACTAATCTGCTGATGGGCACTTAGGCTGTTT
>NW_006293915.1:0-1904 GCF_000327345.1 Myotis davidii
ATTCTTTTATATATATTGTTTTATATATATTCTTTTATATATATTTTAATTATTTTTTTCAATTATTGTATATTTTTTCATTATTTTGTTTTTTACTTTTTTTCTTATACACTCATTCTCTTTCTACCCCCTCTAAACTGAATCGTGGCCATTTCCCCATTGATTCAATTCCTTCACAGTACCTTCTGGAAATAAGCTCTGCCTATTCAGATTCAGCTTCCCTCCATCTTTTCTGGATGTTTGTTGTTTGAATTTTTGGATTGGCTGTTGTTTTCTTAGAGTTTTCTCTCCATATACATATATTTTTCCCTTTCTATTTTCTTCTTTTTCTTTTCTCTCTTACCTTTTTTCTTTTTCTCAATATCATTTCTGTGCTCTTTTCTCTCCCCTAATTCTCTTTTCTCTGGTGGTCACCTTTATATGGGGTTATTGGTATCATGAAAACATTTGTGTTTGGTGCCCTCTGTGTTGTGTCTTGTCATGTTGTATTTTGTGCCTTTAAGTCAATGGAGTAGAGAATGAGCCACATAACCTGACACCCTGAGAGAAGTGAAAATAGGGAGACAAAGAAACAGCCCCCATACAAAAGAAAAGGAGGAGTCACTGGAAAATGAAATAAATGAAATAGAGGCAAGCAATTTGTCAGTGAAAGAATTCAGAGCAACGGTCAATAAGACACTGAATAGGATGGAAGACAAATTCAACAATATGTGTAAGAACCAAGAGGAAATGAAGAAGAAATGAAGAATGACAAAGCTGCAATAAAGAATACAATAGAAAGCATCAACAATACACTAGAAGCAGCTGAGGACCGCATCAATGAGCTAGAAGACAAGGTAGGGGAAAAAAAATACCTGTTTCAAGAAATAATGGCAGAAAACTTCCCTGATATTGGGAAGAAAAAACTCACACAAGTCCAAGAAGCTCACAGTGTCCCAAATAAGAGGAACCCAAAAAAGACCTACACCAAGACACATTATAATTAAATTGGCAAACACCAATGGCAAAGTAAGAATCTTAAAGTCTGCCAGAGAGAGAGAGAAGGTTACCTATAATGGATCTCCCATCAGACTATCAACTGATTGCTCAACAGAAACACATCAGGCCAGAAGGGAATGGAATGAAATATACAAAGTCATGCAAAGCAAGGGTCTAAATCCAAGAATACTATACCCAGCAATGTTATTACTCAAAATTGAAGGTGAAATCAGGAGCTTCACAGACAAAAAAATACTGAGAATTTTATTACCACGAAACCAGCAATACAAGAAATGCTAAAGGGACTGCTGTAAAAAGAACTAATAGGAAAGGAAGAAGGAACACCAGAATAAAGAATAAAAATGGCAACAAAGACATACCTATCAATAATAACTTTAAACTTAAAAAGGTTAAATGCGCCAATCAAAAAACATAGGGTAGCTGAATGGATAAGAAAATATGACCCATATGTTTGCTGTCTACAGGAGGCCCACCGCAAAAAAAATAAAAATAAAAAATAAGTCTCACACACTCTGATAGTGAAGGGATGGAAAAAAAATTTCAGGCGATTGGAAATGAAAGAAAAACTGGGATAGCAATAAATATATCTGACAAATTAGAGCTCAAAGTGAAGGTTATAACAGGATATATGGAAGGTCACTTCATAACACTAAAGGAAGCAATTCAACAAGAAGATATAACTCTGGTAAACATATATGCACCTAATACAGGAGCACCCAAATACACACACACAAAAAAAAAAACTTCTGTAAGATATCATGGGAGATCAACAGCATTACAGTCATAGTAGGGGACTTTAATACCCCACTGGCACCACTGGATAAATCCTCTAAACGAAAAACCAGCAAAGAACATCAATTCTAAATGATTCAATAGATCAGATGGAATTAATTGACATCTTTAGA
>NW_006293916.1:0-838 GCF_000327345.1 Myotis davidii
TGGCAGGCTCCTGACAGCAAACTGGCCACCTGTGAATTCCATGAGGAATTGGGCTCCCTCCTCGCTTCTGTCAGGGTCTGGGGTGCAGGTGAATGGGGTTCTTGGCTGGCAGGCCACTGACAGGAAGCTATCCAACAGCGGATTCTGTGAGAAATGGGGCTGCCTCCTCCCTACTATCAGGGTCTGGTTTGAAGGCCAGCCATGCCCCCTGTTGGGCCAGACCCAGAGTTCTACCACACCGTGGCCTCCAACTCAGCAACCCAGTACTAACTGCTGCTGGGTGCTCCTGGCACTCTGAGTCTGGGTTCTCCCTCAGGCCTCGCGAAAAACAACTCTGGCAGGGCGCAGTCCTTGGCAAGGTGACCCAAGACTTGGTGTGTCCGTGGCCTGAGGGCAGGTTCCTGCCTCAAACCTTGCCCTCGTGGGAAACGGCTCAGAGAGGGTGCAGCCATTTCCAAGACAACCCCTGCAGGACTGACTTCCTTCCGGTTGGTAAAGACTAGGACGTGACGTGTTACACCAGGCTTTTTATATAAATAGATTTCTTAAATCTTCACTTGAGGATATTTCTCCATTGATTTTTTTAGAGAGAATAGAAGAGAGAGGGAAAGGCAGCGAGAAACATTTATGTGAAAGATACTCATAGATTGGTTGCCTTCTGCGCCAGCCCAGACCAGGCCCCGGGCTGGAGAGGCCGTTGCAACCCATGTACATGCCTTTGACCAAAATCAAACCTAGGACCCTTCAGTTTGCAGGCCGATGCTCTACCCACTGAGCAAACTGAGCAGGGCTATTTTATTTATTTTGATGAAGTGGAAACAAACTTGTAAAGGAAACC
>NW_006293917.1:0-1136 GCF_000327345.1 Myotis davidii
AAATTTCACTTTTTGTTATTATGTAGGCAAATACATAATAACAAAATTTTATTGTTATTGTTTAATTTTATAAATTAAATTTATAAATTGTAAAATACAATTTATAAATTGTATAAATTTTATTGTTTAAAAGCAAAATAATAGAGCACCAAAGTTTCACTTTCTGAAGTAATCATATTTTTATTGTAATTCTAGGGCATATTATTTGTAAGTCATTTACAGAGTGGATCTCTCCATGTGACCTTTTCTAAAACAATTTGAAGCTGTCCTGATTGCATTGGGGTAGATGCTTGTAGCCCTATCCCTTTGTCTTCCCTGTATACCCGTGATTTTGTCTCTAAAGTTATCTATTTTCAATCTAAAGACTGAACGGGACACAGCACAAAAATCACTGATGTACAGCACAGGCAGTAGCAATTGTTTTTTTTAAATCCCTGCTTCCTCTACTAAGAACAACAAAAAAATCATAATCTCTGAATTGTAGCATTTAATGTAGTATTTGCTATTAACTTCCTAATTAAGCATAAATGCAACTGTCATAATTTAAATCAATGCAATAATTTCCATCATTAAACTACTGAAACCAATTGACATGCTCTTTGAACTGTGATAAGAGTGTTTGCTCTCCGTTTTCAGGAGGCTTAGATCCAAAGTGGTACTAAATTTAACAGCATATCAATACTCCTGTTAACATGTGTGTTCCTTCTCCCCTTCCATGCCTGGTTCTAATTTTTAATTATTATTTTATTAACCCATTTGCACATATGATGCTTGATCTAAGTTATTGAAAATTCATCCTGTATATCTGTGTGTATGTATAACTATATATATACACACACACACACACACACACACACACACACACACAGTACTTGACAGAATTTCTGAATCAGCAGGCACAACCAGACATTTTTCCGAAAGACTAAACCTTGAATCTGATTTCTCTGGGAAGCCAATAGATTGATCCTCATTTCTGAAATATTTCCTCCACCACAGATAACCTTGCTGAGGAACCTGGGGACATTAAGTGCCCTGTAGTTTGAACCAAGGGAGGTCTTAGCCTAGTACAGTGATGGCGAACCTATGACACGCATGTCAGAGGTGACACGCGAACTCATTTTTTTGGTTGATTTTTC
>NW_006293917.1:2588-2955 GCF_000327345.1 Myotis davidii
ACCCCCCACCACACATGTAGACACACACACACACACACACACACACACACACACACACCATGGGGTGGGAACTTTATTTTGTTCCCTGGCCAACTTTCTCCAGCATTTTCCTAGCCAGGACTAGCTGCCAATTCAATTCCCTTTCTCATCTAGAAACGTGCAAATCTGATTGATCCCAATCCAGGACGTTCATATGGCTACATTTTACTGGAGGTTGCGGATCGCCATGTCTCACAGCCCTGAGCTCAGACCTTATGTGCTCTGCTCGCTGATTAACTCCTGTGTGGCCAACCTTCCTGGGCATGCCTGGGGGCTTGCCCGATTGCTGCTAAGGTGCCTTTTCTTTCTCTGTGGCTCCCTTTGGTTC
>NW_006293918.1:0-10324 GCF_000327345.1 Myotis davidii
AAGGAACCCTCATTCAGTGCTGGTGGGAATATACACTGGTACAGCCTCTATGGAAAACAGTATGGTGGTTCTTCAAAAAAATTAGGAATAGAGTTATTATATGACCAGCAACCCCTCTTCTGTGTATCTCTCAGAAATTTCTTTTAAATTTATCTTTATTGTTTAAAGTATTGTTTATGGAAGTATTATTCATGGTGGCCAAGACATGGAAACAACCAAAGTGTCCTGCAGTAGATGGCTGAATAACAAAGATATGATACATATACACAATGGAATATTATTCAGCCATAAGAAAGGATAGAATGCTGCCATTTGTGACAATATAGATGGACCTTGAGAATATCATCCTAAGTAAAATAAGTCAGACAGGAAAAGTTAAGAATCATATGATCTCACTTATATGATATATAAAACTGAAACCAACAAATTAACAAACAAGAAAACAACAAAAACTCATAGACACAGACCATGGTATGGCAGTTACCAGAGGAAAAAGGGACCGAAGGGAGTAAAAGGTAAAGGGGATCAAATATATGGTGACAGAAGATGACTTGACTTTGGGTGTTGTGTTGGGCACATAATACAATATATAGGTCATAGCAATGGGCACTTGAAACATATTTAATCTTATTAACCAATGTTGCCCCCAATAAATTTAATAAAAAGAAAATAATTCACAGAAAAAAGAAAGACTGTAACAAGTGAATGAATAATTTCAATAGCGTTAGGACTGGAGGAGGACGGAATTTGTCACCCCTAAGTGCGCTACTTTGGCCCAAGGATTATTCTGAGCTAAAGGAATTGAAAACCCAGCAGCTTCTGGAGAAACTCTTTACGTCCCCCTCAACTGCCTAAACTGACATTGAAAGGGGCCTGTACCAGGAAGAGAGCTGTTACCAAAGATACCTTTTACCTAAGAAACTCATCTGCGTAACAGGGCAGCCACTATTTTCCAGACATCTCAGTGGGTCCATGGCCACCTGCCACTACTTGAGCCAAATTAAGTAGAGACAGGGTTGAATAATATATGAGCATGTATTCCAATAATGCTGGCAGCATGGAGAGAGCACGCTGTCACCCTGGAAATTCTGCTCAGCCCCCCTCACCAGTTGGCTGATTATATACACAGGAAGGAGAAGGTAGCTACATGCAGCTACCTTCAGCTACATGCAGCAAGCAAAAGTGTAACTGGGAAGGGGAGGGGAGGGTCGTAGCCCGATAACAAGGTGGCTAATCTTCTATGATGTTACGAAGAGCTCAGCCTGTTCCTGGGACCAGAGAATGGTCAGCATTCATGAGAAAAACTCCTGGAGGGGGTCAGGTACGGGCACAGCAACCAAATCAAAGTGTGTCCTGTCCTTGGTCTGTTCTCAAAATGTATTTATTTTCTAAGTGATGGACCCATCGAGGTATCTTATATTTTTACAGTCTTGTGTCATCCTCCAGTTTCCCAGGGTCTGTAAGAAAACTTCTTATCTGTAATTAGTAAGGTGAATAATTATTAGACAACTGTGGCTCTAGTCTCATTACATGCTCTTCCCCACTATATCACTGAGTACAAGTAAACTTAAAGAAAAAAAAGTTTAAAATTTCCCAAGATAATAGTACCAATATGGGCTTATTGTTTGAAATGGAACATAGCCCATAAAAATAATGAAATTTTATTTTGCTATTTGATTAAAACACAATTTTTATTCATAGTTTGTATTCTGCAGAGGATAAAATGTATTAAGAAGAGCAATTGATATTCTTTACTATTCCTGATTTATGTTTTCATTGTGGTAAGAACTCAACATGAGATACATTTTTAAACAAAATATCTTATTTTTTAAGTGTACAATACAGTACTGTTAGCTGTAGGCACAATGTTATACAGTAGATATCTAGAATTTGCTAATTGTGCATATGTGAAACTTTATATTCTTGAACTTAATGGAGTAGAGGAAAAGTTTCTAGGAGATTCCACTGTTCTGTGAATGAGTGCATATAAAGAAAAAGCAAAATGACTCTGGTATAATGTGGTATCCTGTGAAGAGCATTGAGATTGATTATTTCATTTCTGAGTTTGAGTCTAAATGTTGCTACTTAGAAAATGTACGATTTTAAAAATCTCTTTTTAGTCTTTAAAATAAGCATGTCAGTAACTGACTCTCAGAAATATGAGAAGAGGAAAAGTAAACGATATAAAAGTTTTGTACTGTTTTTAAGTCTGGGATAGTGAAGATCTGTCTGTAAGTTACTGTGTTCTTGTTAGACCCATATCTGATACTTTATTGATGTGTAATATTCTTAGGGTATCTGGTCAGACAATTAAAATCGGGCACTAAATGATAGCCTTTTCTGGTATTGTAGCAATGTTGTGGCTTGAGAGAACAAGAAAGAATGCTATGAATATAGAGATTCAGACCAGTGGCATTGGTTTAAAATTAATACCTGTTTACCTGAACGTTCAGAGACTGTACATGAGAGATATATATCTAGAAATATATCTAGGAGACCTATTTTCAGTCCCAGTTCTCTTACTCATTTACATCACACTGGGCCTCGGTTTTCTTCAAATGTTAAATATCCAGAGGAGATATTCATTTTATTTAAACTGGGCACGATAGTGACCATTGGAGGGTCAAGGAAAGACAAAATGGTGATGCAAAATTAGACTTTGGGGTCCCTGCCTACCCCACTTCAATCAATACTGAAGTTCTACTTTTATCTTCCCCAGTTTCACGAAAGATGAACTATCCTGAAACAGTTCAACAGATGAAAACGTAAAGATCCTTCTGGTGCAATATCCTATGATTAGAAAATTCTATATAAAGCTCTTGTGTGGAAAGTTGAAAATCCACACATGAGTTTCACAAAAACAAATGTAATAATAGTATTACTTTCAGCCACAAGAAGATAAAACAGTTATCTCAATGACTTACTCGCATGATATGTTGAGTGCATAAGCACACAGATTATATCATGCATATTTCTCCTCAAATGCTACATTTTTACATGGATGATGATGGGCATAGCTAAACAGAAAAGGACTGGAATATTCTGTAGGTAAGACAGTCAAGAGAGGTACATAGAAATGTTACTGAAAAACCAGAGAAGAACCAAGCAACGTTTAGAGAGATGGAGTTACATTTATTATTACACGCAGGCCCAGAGGAAAATGTCTCTCAAATTCTGGGTGAAATCACACAGGAAGTTTCCTGTATTTATACTATCTTACCTTCTTTGTCTCCCCAATATGGGGTTTTTCCCATTCCCATTGCAAATTCTTAAAGGACCCTACGTGCTGGTGCTTTGAGACCGTGACCAAAGGCTTGGCCTGACGCCAGCACTGATAACTTCGTCTGGAGAAGGTTTAATGGCCTCTCTGAAATAGGAGTAGTCTTATTTTCCTTATTATTTTAAGCCAGCAAGCATTTACAGAAGCCAGAAATAGAAGGGTTAAAATTTCAAACAGCAGTTTTTATATAAGACTAGAGGTCTGGTGCACAAATTTGTGCATGGGTGGGGTATGTCCAGCCCGCCCTTATTGAGGCCGATTGGGCTGGACTGGCTGGGGGGAGAGGCCATGGGTGGATGGCAGGCCAGCCCTGCCCCTAATCAGGGTCAGGGTGGCCAATTGGGGGTGGAGCCAGCCTGGGCAAGGGGCCGCGGGAGGTTGGCCAGCTGACTTTCTCCCTTTCCCCCACCACTGAACTCCCGGTTGAGGGGACAATTTGCATATTAGCCTTTTATTATATAGGATGGATGCATCAGAAACAGGTCAGGAAAAGAGGAGTGGGTAAGTGATATGATGACTGCAGGAAAACCTGGGAGTCAGGCATTAGACGTTTAAGTCAACAGGATGCAGTGCTCTTCAGACCCCCTCTAGCAGGGGACCCGCTGGAGGGGCTCTGAGGGGTAGAAAAGAGTGATGCTGCGGTTGGGAAGGTCGTAGAAGTGAAATATTTGTTGGTGAACATGCTTTCACTTCACATCGCCATTCTTGGCCTGGGGGCTAATAAGTACAATTGTTAAAATAGCAACTGATTGCCCTAACCGGTTTGGCTCAGTCGATAGAGCATCAGCCTGGGGACTCAAGGGTCCCGGGTTCGATTCCAGTCAAGGGCATGTACCTTGGTTGCGGGCACATACCCAGTAGGGAGTGTGCAGGAGGCAACTGATCGATGTTTCTCTCTCATCGATGTTTCTAACTCTCTATCCCTCTCCCTTCCTCTCTGTAAAAAATCAATAAAATATATTTTTAAAAAATAGCAACTGATATCTCAAGTGATTTCTTTCAGCAAAAATCACTTAAAAAGTAACGCATTTGGGATGCACCACAGAAGTCATTAAAAATAGGTCTGATGAAACCTAAAATGACACTGATCTTCACAACGAAGCATGAGGGAAAAAGCAGATAAATTCTGAACCTCCCAACTTCTTCATATTGTTTGAATTTAATTTGAATGTATTTTATGAATTTAAAGTAGACATAATGATTTCTATAGTACTCTATATGTACATTCTATAAGTGTAAGAGGGGGGAAAAGACCTACTAAAATTTTAGAATTTGTTTCTGTTCATTTTCTAACCAAGAAATAAGTATCTACTGCATGCCTATCACTGGATTAGAAGTAAAATGATAAATTAACATCCTATCTGCTCTCAAACAACACAGAATGTAAGGAATATAAAATGAGAATAAATATAATGTAATATGATAAACTCCACAATAAAAAAAATAAAGTGTTTGTTAGCATAAATAGAAAATTCTTTCCCTGATTTTCCTCTGACATCACTTATATTTTTATGGGTCACAGGACTTATACTTCAGCTGTTCATTTTTAAATAGGGACAAGATATCAATTAGCCACTCAAAGTGAAAAAGCAACTAAGTCTAAATAAATGCCTTGCCAGTCACTGCTCTCAATAGCATATTTTATACTAGGGAAAAAAAGCCACTTGATATTTCAAGATAACAGCATGTAGTTTGGTAAGGGATCTATTGGTTGGTCAATATTTAAAGAACTATTGCATAAGTTGATACTATAATTCATTATTTAAAAATAATCACATAGAGAATAGATCAATTTCAGTGGTAATTAGAAAATATTTTAGCTACTAATAGATATTCCTTATTTGACTTTCTTTTCCTTTTTTTTTTAATCCTCACCTAAGGATATGTTTTATTGATTTTACAGAGAAAGGGAGAGAGAGAGAGAGAGAGAGAGAGAGAGAGAGAGATATTAATGTGACAGAGAAATATCAATTATTTGCTTCCTATATTCGTCCAAAACCCTGATATGTGAACCCAAAACCCTGGTATGTGCCCTGACCAGGAACAGAACCAGGAACCTTTTGGCACGTGAGTCGACATTCCAGTCAACTGAGCCAACTGGCCAGGGCATTTCCTTTTTCTTGTTGAGCAGTAGGTTGAAGTTTCATTAATGATTGTTCTTTTTTTTAAGGTAAAATAATCATTTTATAAAATTAGCATTTTATCAATAAAAATCTACTTTTAATATTTAAAAAGTTTATTAACATTTCCAGAAAATTAATATACACAGGATTTCCACTCTAATTCTTTAACTCCTATGTCAGGATATCATTCCTCATGGCATAATTAGAAAAGCTTGCCAATTAGGAAAACTACTTCTGTTCTCTAGTGCGTTTCCGGAATATAGCAATAAAACTTACCATACAATTGGGGTGAGGTTTCCATCAAATGATAATGTGTTGCATATGTGCTGATTATGACTGCCTGCTTATCCCAATTAGTGACAGAGAAATGGGGACTTAATAGGAGATTGGTGATGCTCACAATGGGACATAGAATGAAAGAAAATGTGGTGTAGTCACACCTTTCTTGGATATTCTGAAATTAGTATTCTGTAATGCTTTCCTGCCTTCTTTTTCCCAGTGACAGAGCAATAACACACACACACACACACACACACACACACACACACACACACACACACACACGGTGACTGTATTTGGTGATTGGATGCGTAAGGAGATAAAATGGGTTAAGTGAGGTTATAAAAGTGAGGCCTTAATCTAAAAGGGCTGGTGTGCTTATAAGAAAAGGAAAAGACACCTGCTACTTCTGTCTCCCTTTCCCTTTCCGTTGCCCTAATTCTCTCCCCATGTTCTCCCCTACTCCCATGAACAGAGTAAAGGTTAAGATGGGCATCTACAGGCCAGGAAGAGTGGTCTCACCAGAAACCAACCCTGACAGCACCTTCATATTTAATGTCTAGCCTTTAGAACTGTGAGAAAATACATTTCTGTTGTTTAGGCCACCCAGCTTATGCTATAGGATTTTGTTAAGGCAGCTGAAACATATCTATATCTAGTTCTGTCATCTATTTACATGTCTTTTTCTACATAATGCAATTATACCTGTATTTTTTTCTTCCTTTTCAAATTATGGAATGGGATAACTATTCAGTTTAGTTCCTTAAATTGTGATTTATTTAGAGATATTTGTAGTTAAATTATTAACTTTCCAGTTTCTCCATTTTTAATACAGGAAGAAAAGACTTAGCAACTTTTGGAATTCAAATTAGGACAACTTTCTTAAATGTTTTCACAATCCCATGGACTAATGTTATGAGAAATCAGAAAAGCTGTAACTATTCTCCAAGATATAAAAGTAACCCCTGCTTCTTTTTTAGTGTGGTCTTCACAGGGTGCTGTTGTGTTTCAGATAGTATCTTAAATCTGATTATGAAATTGTCTTTTAAATAGCCCTCTGTTCATGCCAATAAAACATAGACCTACACAAAACTTTTCATAACACTAAATGAATTAAAGTGGATCTAGGCCAATATGCAAGTAGTAATTGCAAATACTTTTTGCAAAATCTGAAAGCAAGTAATTAATAAGTGCCCTAAAGATATCTATAGTATCAGGATATCTGTCATTAGTTAGGCTTGTTCATACATGGTAATACTATCATAATAATTTTGCAAAGAGTATCAAGTCATCTCTGTCACTTGCATCTTGTTCTGTAATCAGAATTTTAATTTAAGAAAATATATGTTAATTGTCACCTTGTCCAGTGTGGCTCAGTTGGTTGGACATCATCCCATATACATACCAGTTTGATTCCCCATCAGGGCACATGTCTGGGTTTCATGCCCAATCCCTGGTAAGGACCATACAGGAGGCACCTAATGGATGTTTTGCTCTCACATTGATGTTTCTATCTCCTTTCTCTCTAAGATATATATATATATATATGTAAAATATGTATATTAATTGAAAAGTCATTAATGTCCTTAACTATATTTCTATAGAATCATAAAGGAGGCTATCCTGAGCTTACAGGGCAGCTACATGTGCCAATTTAGTTTTTTGTATATATGGCTTTAATATCTATCAAACTAAATTAAAATACATTATAACTTAAGATATAATAACAAAATTATCTATAATCACGTCACTGACAGGCTTTAAAAAACTTTTTTGTGTGCTAACTTTATACAATTTTGTACAAGCATTAGAAACACAATTGTAATTTTCAATTATTTTACTTAACATTTTGTCAATACTAATTCTTCTTATAGTTATACCTGTCCTATATAATAAAGAGCTAATATGCTAATTAGACTGGACAGCGGAACGACCTTCCGGAACAACCAGTGGGTGGGGGCAGGGCCCCGGGGCCGTGAGGCAGCTGGGGCTGCGAGGGCCTACTCTTGCATAAATTTCGTGCATCGGGCCTCTAGTTAAAGTAATAATAACCATAATAAAATTAAAATAACTTTTAAAACCCCATTTTATCTCATATATAAAATAGGCATCACACTTTTTTTTTTTTTAATCTAGCTCTCCTGTTTGGCCTTATTCTATTAAGGCCAAATTAGTTGATTCTTTGCTAATCTCCTATAATCCTTTTACAAGTTTCTAAGATAGCATTTATCACCTTTTATCAATTATCCTATCTAATAATAGACAAACACAGTAATTGACCATACCTTCACTACACCTCCCATTGGCTAATCAGTATGATATGCAAACTAACCACCAACAAATATGGCGGCTAATTTGCATACTGCAGGAAGGGCGGGTCAGCGGGAGTCACCATCCAGGCCCCCATGTGCCGCCTAAGCCCTGCCACCAGCTGGGAACCCCGTGTGCAGCCCTGGGCGGTCGGGACCCCTGTGTGCGGCCCTGGGCAGCAGGGCTTGGCGGTGCGATCGGCCCGAGGAAACCCTATTCTTGCACCCCAACCCCCTGATCAGCCCTGCCCTGTGAGCAACCAGGGGCGGTGCCCCAACCCCCCAATCTGCCCTGCTGTGTGCGCTACCCGGGGCGGCACCCCAACTCTCTGATTGGCCCTGTCCTTTGCGCAAGGGGAGCGGGCCTGACATCTGCCACCCGGGGAGGTCAGCGGGAGTCACCATCCAGGCCCCCATGTGCCGCCTAAGCCCTGCCACCAGCTGGGAACCCCGTGTGCAGCCCTGGGCGGTTGGGACCCCTGTGTGCGGCCCTGGGCAGCAGGGCTTGGCGGTGCGATCGGCCCGAGGAAACCCTATTCTTGCACCCCAACCCCCTGATCAGCCCTGCCCTGTGAGCAACCAGGGGCGGTGCCCCAACCCCCCAATCTGCCCTGCTGTGTGCGCTACCCGGGGCGGCATCCCAACTCTCTGATTGGCCCTGTCCTTTGTGCAAGGGGAGCGGGCCTGACATCTGCCACCCGGGGAGCTGGCCTAAGCCAGCAGGTGGTTATCTCCCAAGGGGTCCCAGACTGTGAGAGGGCACAAGTGGGGCTGAGGGTCTCCCCCCCACCCCACCCCCAGGCCAGTGCACAAGTTTTGTGCACTGGGCCTCTAGTTTACTTATATTGCTATTTTTCTCATCAGAACTGTAGATTCTTGAAAGCAAAGAAACTAATTATTTGATGTTGTATTCCTTTCTCATAACTCAGCACCTGGCACAAAGCAGCAAAGGATAATACTTTTTATGTATGAATGAAAACCATCTATAAAAAGTAATAATGGCATCAATGGAGTATAAAGACTTTTTTCCCTCATTTTGGGTTTCAGTGGGTAAGAGCAATCAGGAAATAGGATATTAAAAGAACTCTATCATATATTTGTTCAGCAATAAAGCACTAAATTTTATTTTTTTTCTCTGTCTTATACTTGACATTGACTAATGGACATAGCTTGAGGCCTGGAGAGAAAATCCATGTCTTTGATAGCTACTGGTGATTCTGTATTTCTTCTAAGAACTAGATCTTATGATCTATAAGTCAAATCCCAATGAGAATAAATTTAAACCAAACTTAAAAACCATTTATTGGATCACAGGGAGGTGATTTAGTCCTATATTGTTTATCTGCTTTGAGAGAAATGCTCATAATACCTAGAACTGATAGTGTTATTGAAATACTAGAGGCCTGATGCACAAAATCCGTGCAAGGGGCTCAGCCCTTGAAGCTGCGGCGGCTTGCCTCGGCCCTCACAGCCCCAGCTTCATCCGGAAGGTCATCTGGAAGGACATCTGGGAGGTTGTTCGGCTGTCTGGTCTAATTATTATGCTTTTATTATTGTAGATATTTACATAATTTTTAGAGAAAGAATGTTATTATGTATGAGTAAAGTCCTAAGTGTGCTGTGCTAGATTTTAATGGGCACTGGGTTTTGAGAAACAAACCTAGAAGATGAAATAGAATAGACATTGGAATGTTTCTTTTCAGAGACCACATTCCAATGTGCCGCTGTGGCCAAAATGGCTGAGAAAATGGAGAACTTTGTCACAAAGAGTACTGTAAACAAAACATCCTGTGTATTCACTGTCCTAAACCATGTACTTCTTCTGCTGGAATGCTGAATGCAATGAAATTTGGCTGTAAAACATGAAAATAAAAATTTGAAACACTCCAGAGAAAAAGCAGTAGGAGATAGAAGTCTTCTCTTTGTGGGAAGGAGAAAACAGTTTATGTAAATGTGGTGGGCATATCTCCCTGTAGCATACAGGACAAACTGGTGTAAACAACAATCATTTGTTAACACATACATCACCGTTCCAAAGAAACCATCAATTTTATTTCAATTGAAAATAATTTGAATTATAGACATGTTTATTGCATTTTCTTATTTTGTTTTGTGGAGTGGGTTTTTTAGAACAAGGAGGTGTTATTTTTCTCAGCTGATATATTGTGATTTTAAAAATCTGCCAAGAAACTTATTATTCTTAACTGCAAAGAGACAACAATCCAGTTCTGATCACCTTTCACAGATGTGAAAGTTGACAGAGTGTTAGACTAAATTTCATTAGTACAAGGACAGAAGTATCTAACATACATATAATATATATAATATATAAT
>NW_006293918.1:10715-18580 GCF_000327345.1 Myotis davidii
TATAAACCTACTTTTGCCCCACCCTGGAGCAACTGTAAACTTACTTTAGCCCCACCCTGTACATTTATACTAATAAAATGGTAATATGCTAATTAGACTGGGGGACCTTCTGGACAAAGCCATGGTGGCAGGGCCGAGGCAGAGGCTGTTAGGGTGATCAGGCCAGGAGAGGAGGTAGTTGGGAGTGAGCAGGCTGGCAGGGGTGGCAGTTGGTGGTTAGCAGGCCGGCAGAGGGGGGCAGTTGGAGGAGAGCAGGCTGGCAGGCAGAGTGGTTAGGGGTGATCAGACAGGCAGGCAGGTGAGCAGTTAGGAGCCAGCAGTCCTGGATTGTGAGCAGGATGTCCGACTGCTGGTTTAGGCTAAGCTGGCAGTCGGACATCCCTCGAGGGGTCCCAGATTGGAAAGGGTGCAGGCTGGACTAAGGGACACCCTCTCCCATGCACAAATTTTGTTCACTGGGCCACTAGTATAAATTAATGTTACATATATAAAAAGTTATATATGTAATCTATTATATATGTTTTAATTACCAAGCAGGGCTAAATTTTTTAAAAGTATTTTTGTGTTTGTTTTTTTTATAAATGAAGATAATTACATGCATCACATGTGATAGAATACCCTCTACCCTACAAATAGAGGGTTCAATAAACAACTCATATGCCAAAATTCTCTGTATATTAAAGCTACTTTTATGTATGAATATTTGAGATATTTTATCAAGAACTACACAAACCATCTAGCCTAAATGTTATAAATATGTTATTATTACTCATTCTGTGTGGCTATTATATGCAGCATAATATACTATTCAGTTTGGGAGACTCTTCTCTGATGAATATTATAGTATATGATGAGAAATGTAAATACAAAGGTCATAATAAAAAGTCAGAAGTGGGTCACAAATGTGTCATAAAATTATAAAGTTATTTGATAGATAAAAGGTCTGAATGATTGCTTTCCTTACACATCCAGATGCTTTATGAAATGAGATTATATTTGATTTGAGTCTGATAGTGTGGAGAAAATGTGAATATGAGATGGAGCAGAATTTGAGAATCTAGATCTACAAGGTAGAAGAAATTACATGGAAAAAGTCTTCAAAGCAGGGATATGTTTGACATGTATATGGATTAACTGATAGTTAATTTGGGAAGAAATGTAGATATGCAAAAATAGTGGGAAATAAGATTTAAATATAATAAAATATTCAGCAAATTCTAAATAAGTTTTATTTCCATGAGAAAGTGGAGTAGAGCAGGTTTCTGTACTCAAGCATAACTTAATCATAAAGCTGTGAAACAAGTACAGTTTAAGTAAAAGTAGTGGGAGATATAATGTATTGGTCCATACTGCCTTCCAGAGAAATACTGTCTTCCAAAAAAAAATGTTTACCTCAAGTAATGAAAGTTACAATTTTGCCATTTTGTATTGTAGAAAAGGAGAAAACATAATTTTGAAAAATTTAAGAGGGGATTTATATATAAGCATTTTCCACAGAAGAGTTACATATCTTAAGGAATCTTTTAGTGACCATTAGGAATCCTGAAATATTTGAGACTGGGAACTCATCCAAATCCGGGTCAATAATGTACAAGCACCTGTATTATGCTGATGATATATGAAAATCCATAAGCACATTTGAATTATAGTTATTTCAGGGCAAACTTATAGCAAGGACAATATATTCTACTCCAGTCATAAGTAAAATATTGATATCGAATTTCTAACCCTGTTGCCTAATTGAGTAAGGGCTATTTCATTTCCAAGATTGTGTAATTTTTACATTTATGAATCCAAATGATAACTAGTCAATAGTTTTTAAAATCTGTCATATGAATTGAAATGCATGAAAACAAATGTTTTAATGAAATATGAAAAAATATTAAGCATTTATATATACATATATCTATGCATATGAGCTGAGCAAAAGATTTACAATTGTGATTACATGAAACACAGAATTCATAAAGAACTCTGTGCCAAAGTGTGTTTGAGTATAGCAAATAGACTATAAGAATGTGTAAATTATGTAAATTACACACTTATGATATTACTAGAGGCCCAGTGCACAACATTCGTGCACTGGAGGGGGGTGTCCCTCAGCCTGGCCTGCACTCTCTTGCAGTCCAGGACCTTTTGGGGGATGTCAACCTAAGCTGGCAGTCAAACATCCCCCAAGGGGTACTTAGTGCTGCCGTGGAGGCAGGAGAGGCTCCTACCACTACCGCTGTGCTCTCCGGCCATAAGCACAGCTTCTGGCTGAATGACGCTCCCACTATGGGACCACACTGACCACCAAAGGGCAGCTCCTGCATGCATGGGGGTGGTCCCCTCAGCCCAGCCTACACCCTCTCCAATCTGGGACCCCTCAGGGGATGTCTGTCTCACAATTCTGGACTTCTGGCTCCTAATTGCTCACCTGTCTGCCTATCTGGTCACCCCTAACTGTGCCCCCCCATCCTGATTGCCCCTCACTGCCTCTGTGTGTCAGCCTGGTCACCCCTAACTAGCCCCCGCTGCCGACCAGGTTGCCTCCCACTGACCCCTCCATGCCAGCCTGGTCGCTTCTAACTGCCCCACCTCCACTGGCCTGGTCACTCCTTACTGCTTCCCCCCGCCAGCCTGGTCACCTTTTACTGCCCCTCTGATAGCCTGGTCACCCCCAAATGCACCCCTTTGCTTGCCTGGTTGCCTCTAACTGCCTTCCCTTGCCAGCCTGGTTGCCCCTCATGCCTCCACACCCCCCCCCCCGCCAGCCTGGTCACCCCACGCAGCCTGCTGTTCAGTCATTTGGTCATCCCTCACTAACCCCGCTGCAGACCTGATCACTCCACACAGCCTGCTTGTTCAGTTGTTTGGTCATCCCTCACTAATCTCCCTGCTGGCCTGGTTGTAGGCAGCCATCTTGTGAAGGTGTGAGGGTTAATTAGCATATTACCTCTTTATTATATAGGATTCCTAAGTGCACTGTGCCATTGTGACATTCTTTTGAGTCAATAAAGCTATTGTAATAATCATACCCTGGTGTCTTTTTCCAGATAGCAACTATAACCTATTTTTTCCTACTTGAATAAGCAACAGGTTTAGAGATTCTATATCTAAGTTAGTCATCCTTGATTTCTCTTATACCAATCAGCTTCCCTCAAGCTATCAGCTTTAATCCTGCCTGCAACTCTTCAAAACATACCTGAATCCAACCATGTCTCACCCCTCTACTGTTTCTCTGATAAACTATGAAATCTTTATTCTTTATGGTTGGAGTACATGAACTCTATTCCTTGTAGTAGACTATCTCTAGCCTCTGAACAATATCCTTTTCTAAACTAGTTCCCACAGAGCCTCTATTCTGTACAACAGCACAACTGAACATTACAAAGTATACTTGAATGGCATCCCCTCTCTATATGTGATTTACTATCATACATAAAGTCTTTTTCAGAGACCATCATGCTTTGTTTCTTACCTATATGTCTGACCTTATAACAAAAAGTCTTTCCTTTTCTTTACTGTGTCCTAGCCTTTTTGTTTTTTCTCCCAGTCTTGATTTTTATAAACGTGTCCCTGCTAAGGACTTTCATATTAGTTGTAATGTGGAGTTGAATTTACTTTAGGTAGATAGAAAATATATATTTCATTTGGGGGCTAAAATTTAATTAAACCTTGGGGAAAATGTAAGAATGGAAATTCCGGTCATTTAAAATGAAGATGATATGTGTTCAATATGATAAATAAATGAACTGAGTTGAGTTTAATGTGAAATCATTTATTGGAAGAGAGTAGTACACAGATCAATAGTTTCCCTGGGAAAGAAACATATTCTATTAAAAAACATATAAGTCTTTGGTGGTATTTTTAGTGCAGAAACCTTTTAGTCACCTAGATTACATTTGATTTAATCTCTTTGTTCTGCAAATCTAATGCATGCATTGTGTAACTCTCATTTACATTCACCTTGTGAATGATTGATAACTATTAGAAGCTCAAATGTTCACATACATAATTTAAACTGATGAGTGTTAAATATTGTGTAAAGTAAATGAATAAGAACAAAAATCAATATATCAATACTAACTTTTGTGCAAAGACCTCTTAAATTAATATTGATATAACTTTTTAAAAATAGCTGTTATCTTTTAGAAAACCAGACATTTTGCCTTGCAGCCTATAAGTATTGACAAGGAATTGTAGGAAATAGGATAATATTATTTAACTACAATTTAAAAAAACTTTATGAATCTACAGTCTAAAAATCCATTATTATTTTGCATAGAATACAGAAGAATAAGGTAACAAAGATTGATGATTTCAGTATATGTTTTCTTTGGGTAATACTAATTTTTTCTGGATACATTAGTTTTCTATTGCTGCTCAAACAATGTAACATAAGCCCAGGAGCTAAAAACAATACCAATTTACTAGTATTAGCTCATAGTCTATGGGTCAGAAAGTGTAGCACTGAGCATGGGTCTATCAGGGTTTTTTGCTCAGGGCAGAAATCAAGGTGCTGTGGGCACCATCTCACCTGGAGCTAGGTCTTCTAAGCTTATTCAGGTTTTTGGCAGAATACAGGTCCTTGATTCAGTTTCTCCATGAACCAAGAGATTGTCCCCTTTATCTTCAAGGGTAGGAGAAAGTTCTTTACATTGTGGAATCCATCTCATGCTTGAATCTCTGATTTCCTGTGTCTCTGACCTCTAGTCTCAGACTTGAAGAGTTCATGTAATTAGGTCAGGCCCGCTTGGATAATGTCCCTTTCTTAAAGTCCATTGTGACATTTAATGTATCCATGTCATGTGAATAAAATCCATCAAATTCATAGTATCTCAGATCAGTGCAGGTATACCATGGGAAGTTGATCTTGGGAGGCCATCTTTATCATTCTGCCTGATTTCTGACTAATGCAACCTGCTCAAAACATTTGAATTTTCTTCTACCATTAAAAAAGATGATAGTGCAATTACTGTCAAGTTAAATGTTTATTAAAATATTTGCTAAAAATATATATAATTTTTATTAATACCTCTGTCTTAGGAGAACTTTTGAGATATTTGTTTTATAAGTAAATGGAAAGAGGTAAGATGGACGTTATAAATCAAATGTGCCTCTTTAATATAAGTACATAGCCAATAAATTTACTTTTTATGAAAAACATTCACAATAATTTCTTTTGCACCTGTACACTTGCTATCACACATGACATTCTCTCTTTGTTGCTTAATAATTCAGAGTACAATTACAATATACATTTGCATGTTGCAAAGATTATGTGCCATATTTTTTCTTGACATTCTAACATTAGGTAACTTTAATTTTTTATTTATTTTTAATTTATCTTTATTGTTGAAAGTATTACAGATGTCCCTTTTCTTTTTGTTTTAATTTTTTTCCCATTGACACCTTCCATCCTGCACCCGCCCCTCCCAGGCCTTCACGACACTATAGTCTGTGTCCCTGGGCTCTGCATATATGCATATAAGTTCCCCAATTAATCACCCCCCACCCACACCCTACTCCTACCTACCATCTGAAATGGACTTTTAAGGCGGAGTTTTATGACGAAAGTCCAGGCGATGGAGCCGCATGTATGCCTCGCGGATTTATTTACTATATTTTTTCTATGAAGATGCTTATTCATTTTTTTTCTTTAATAACCTTTATTTTTTTAATTAAATCTTTATTTTTCAGATTATTACAGTTGTTCCTCTTTTTCCCCCTATAGCTCCCCTCCACCCGTTTCCCACCCCACCCTCTTCCCTTACCCCCGCCACCCACTGTTCTCATCCATAAGTGTACAATTTTTGTCCAGTTTATCAGAATGTTCCATGCTTCTATATCTCTCGATCTATTTTGTTTATCATTTTATTTGTTCATTATATTCCACATATGCTTAAGATCATGTGATACTGATATTTCTTTGACTGGCTTATTTTGCTTAGCACAATACTCTCCAGGTGCAACAGCAAATGATAAGAGTTCATTCTTTTTTATTGTCATTTAGTATTCCATTGTGTAAATGTGCCACAGATTTTTTTAACCACTCATCCACTGATGGGCACTTGGGCTCTTTCCAAAGTGGAAAAAAGAGTGCATATATTACTTCTGACTGGTGTTTCTCGTTTCTTAGGATTTATTCTTAAAAGTGGGATTATGGGGTCAAATTGAAGTTGACTTTTTAATTTTTTAAGGAAGCTCCATACTACTTTCCACAGTGGCTGCACCAATCTGGGTTCCCACCCACAGTGTGCTAGTGTTCCTTTTCTTCACATAGTTAAACCCTTATTGGATGGATCATTGGGAAATATGTTCTCCCATGTAGTGGGCTATCTTTACTTACGTTGGTTTCTTTTGTTGTGCAGAACCTTTTTATTTTGATGTAGTCCCATTTGTTTATTTTCTCCTTTGTTCCCTTTGCCTTAGGAGATGTATTGGTAAACATACCGCTATGAGAGATATCTGAGATTTTTCTGCTTGTCATTTCTTCTAAGATTTTTATTGTTTCATGACTTATATTTATGTCTTTTATCCATTTTATCCATTCATTCTTGTGTATGGTGTAAGTTGGTGGTCTAGTTCATTTTTTTGCATGTACCTGTCTAATTTTCCTAACTTCATTTTTTGAAGAGACTATCTTTGCCCCTTTGTCAAATGTTAATTGAGTGACTGATCACTATGGCTAGTACTTCCAGTACTATGTGGTGAAAGTGGACACCCTTGTCTTGTTCCTGCTCTTAGGGGAAAATGCTTTTAGTTTTTGAGTATGATGTTGTTGTTGTTTTATGTCATTTAGTTTTGTTTTTCTATGTCATTTAATTTTGCTCTAATTTTTATTATTTCCTTCCTTCTACTTATTCTGGGCTTTTGTTGTTCTTTTTATAATTCTTTAAGTTTTAAGGTTATATAGTTTATTAAAAATTTTTCTTGTTTTTTGAGGTAGGCCTGTAAAATTAGGAACTTCCCTCTCAGGACTGCTTTCACGATGTCCCATAGATTTTGTGTTGTGTGTTCATTTTCGTTTGTTTCCAGGATGTATTTTATGTTCGCCTTGAGCACTTTGGTTATCCATTCCTTGTTTAATAACATGCTATTTAGCCTCCATGTGTGTGAGAGTTTTTATTGTAGTTGATTTCTAATTTCATGCCATTATAATCTGAAATGGTGCTTGATATTATTTCAATCTTCTTGAACTTGTAGAGACTTAGTTTGTGTCCTAACATGTGGTCTATCTTTGAAAATGCCCCATGTGTAGTTGGGAAGAATGTATACACTGCAGTTCTCCAGGTGGGATATTCTGAAAATATCAATTCCATCTGATCTTGTTTGTCATTTAGGATCACTGTTTCAGTGTTTTTGTTTTGTTTAGAAGATCTATCCAGTGATGTCAGTGGGGTGTTGATGATTGTACTGCTGTCAACCTCTCCCTTACAATCTTCAAGATTTTTTTTAAATATATTTGGATGCTCCTGCATTGGATGCATATTTGTTTACCAGAGTTATATCTTCTTGTTGTATTGATCCCTTTAATATTATGAAGTGGTCTTCATTATCTCTTATTATGGCTTTTACTTTGAAGTCTATTTTGATAAATATGAGTACTGCTACCCCAGCTTTTTTTTTTTCCATTTCCTTTTGCCTGGTAATTTTTTTCCCCATCTCTTCACTTTTATTCTGTGTGAGTCCTTTGTTCTGAGGTGGGTCTCTTGTAGACAGGATATGCATGGGTCATATTTTCTTATCTAGTCAGCTACCCTATGTCTTTTGAATGGAGCATTTAAGTAATTTACATTTAAATAATATTTAGAATGCTCTTCCTACTAGTCTTCAGGTCCCATAGATTTCTGACCTTCCTCAATATAAGTCTCCTCCTT
>NW_006293918.1:18770-26740 GCF_000327345.1 Myotis davidii
TATTTCCATAATACACTCAGAGTCATCTTCAGAATTATTTGAGCGGAAGATTCAAATGACCATAAATTATTTGCAGCTCCTCTCATTACAGGTTGATTACTATTTCCCTGTTCATTGACTGTGGGATTTGCTTTGACCTATATAATTCACAGACATAAATTCTGTGTGGTTTCTGAGGACGGGGTCAAGAAGCAATTAGTCTTCTGATTTCTTTTTTTTTTCTGCTCTGAGATTATCACATAAAAATAGCCTGAGACATGCAATTTAGGAGAAAAAAAATGGTAGGTTTTGGTACAGATTGTCTGAAAATGATCTGCAGTCAGTTGCGTTTTAGGTATGATTGAAAAATTACACTCAGTGTATTTCCAAGTAAAAGGCATGTTAGCATTGCTTTCTTAGCTACCTTTTAATTCATTATTTGTGTTTTTTTAATTAATTAAATTTGTGGTTTTTTAGTTAATTAAAAGGTAAAAAAATCTGTTAGGCAATTTAACAAGAAACATAAAATGCTGGAAACTGTTCCATCCTTGCTACTTGACACAGTCGCTGCAGGGAAGAAACGGCTGCACAGCATATGTTCCAAGGGACCTGGCGTATATGCTATACTGTTCTTAATATGTTTGCTCCCCTTCTTAGCGCCATGTGTTCTAACCAGGGCCACCTTCCTTAGAAAGGTTGTTTCCCATGTGGGAATGTTTCCCTGGAGTTAGGGATTAACAGGACTAAGGAAAGGAACAAATCAGTAAAACCCCTTAGTATTACAGAAATACCGTGCACTACTTATGAGGAACTTAGACTAAAACTGTTAGCAATAAATTTAGGACTTGCTAGGCCCACATCCCCAGGGGTCAACCCACCAGAGAAAGTACCAAAGCCTATACCCCTAAAAACCCACCGACGCAAGGCAGTCCCAAGGAAGACCACCAGCAAGGCTAAAAGGACAAATATTAAACAGTTAAAGAAATACCACTGCAAACAATGCAGGCAGGCTCCTTATCTAAAGATCTTCTGTGAGCCATGTGAACAGAAAGACTTAAACTAAGTGCCAGGCAGGGAGTTAATCACCATAACTATGAACAATAACTCTTAAGCTACATAACCTTTACTTATGCCATAGAATAGGAAAATCTCCTTCACTTATTTCCTTATAGCTTAACAGTAGAGCAGTAGAATAGTGACTATGGAATAGAAATAACAAACTAGCCCTTATAATGGAATACAGAGACTAACCTTTAGAATAGAATGTAGAAACATAGACAATAGATAACATTAAAATCAGCAGAGCTAGACAGAGATAAGATTTTTAGCAAAGGTCAGATAAGCAACTATAAACATAAAACAAGGAACTATAAAAGGAGGACCCAAAACATACCATGATTAGAGGCATGCTTATAGAATCAAATAGTGTAAATACAGTTGTAATAGGACAATAAGGAGAACCTGACTATGCTGATCATCTGAACGCTGTCTCCGTGTCTCATTCTTCGCCAACACTGTCCATACCTTTGGGAACCCCTGGATCACTGGGCTGGACCCGGCTATAAAAGATGAAATTATCTGCATTATCCACTGTAGTAATACTGGGACAATTGAAGGTAAAAGTCTGGTCATAATATGCAGCTGGGGCTTCAGAAGAGCCAAAAGTAGGGCCAGTGTTCAGAGGTTCCCTCCCATGGTGGAGCTGGCTCCCATGTAGCATCAGGCTAAATTCAGCCCATCCGTCCATTGTGTGGGTCCCACATGGGCGAATAAAGGACAGGAGTCCCAAGAGAGCAAGGGCAAGAGCGAACTGCCTTTACTTAGGAGTTCAAATATCAAATCTTCCTTCGCTTGCAGTGCTCACACCTATTCTGGACAGTGACATGTTCCCAGGTGTGACTGACAGGTAATTACTTTCCCACATCACCCAGACCTTACTGGGCATGCGCCTATTGTCCAGTCCCTTCCCCTAACAATCTGTGGGAAACAGACTTGGATAATGTTAACTGTGGCTTCCTTATAAACAGAAATATATGCCACAGTATAATAGATAGTGTATCTTGAGAGACAGTGTATCTTTAGACTCATATATATGAGTCTAAGCAATCATCACAACCAAACGGATGATCGAACAGACTGCATGGGGCAACTAGGTTGACAGGGGGCTCAGTGAGGGGCGACCAAACGACCAAGCAGCAGGCTATGTGGGATGACCAGGCTTGCAGGGGGTTCAGTAAGGGGAAACCAGGCTGGTGGTGGGGGCAGTTAGGGGCGACCAGGACGGTGGGAGCGGGCAGTTGGGGGCGACTAGGCTGGCAGGTGGGGCAGTTGGGGGTGACAAGGCCAGCAGGGGGGGGGGCAGTTAGGGGCAATCAGGCAGGTAGGCAGGTAAGCAGTTAGGAGCCAGTGTTCCCAGATTGTGAGAGGGATGTCTGACTGCCGGTTTAGGCCCTGGGGATCCTGGGGATCGGGCCAAAACCAGCAGTCAGACATCCCCCAAGGTGTCCCAGATTAGAGAGTGTGCAGGCTGGGCTGAGGGGATACCCCCCCCACTCCGCCCCATGCATGAATTTCATGCACTGGGCCTCTAATTCATTTATATACTAGGGAAGAGGTTAATTGTAATGGAAAGAATATAGTAAACAAAAATGATAGTATAGTCATTAACGTAAACCTCAAATACTGATTAGGCCTTTACAAAAAAGAGAAACTCAAGTAAAGCAATGACTCATTTGACCTGGAACTCAAAAACAATTCAGAAAGTAATGCAGCGCAATTAATTGAATAATCATTCTGGGTACTCTGAAGATTCTGACCAAACTAACTGTCACATTAATGTAAATTAGCTCTTCTCGGTATATTTTATGCCCATTCTTCCATTGCCAAATAACTCTTAATATTCTCATATTTAAATCCTCATATTTGAGAAGAGATTTTAGGCAGTGCAATTACAATGATAGAATATGGTATAGGTTAGCTTTCCGTAGGTCAAGTTCTGCCCCCTTCTATTTTGCATATCTATTTTGTTCATCGTTGATAAACCCCAGTTTCTTAACATAATCCTCTATCATCAGCTGTCACTACTTATGAGCTTCTAAGTGAAGTAATTGTCCCACTCAGTCATGATTTCTTTATTGTTTCAGTAAATGACACGTCTTCTGGAATTTCCCAAATAACTTAGTCATCTTATAGGTATTTGGGTCTTAAAAATATATTTATTCTAATATGTGTTTGATTTATTTCTAAAAATTCTGCCAAGGAAGTTCTGACATTTACACTTCATACATTATGGGCCATTACTTTTGCCAGTCTCTTAAGTGCTATTCCAGCACTATGTTAGCATAGGCTCCAGGAGTGTCAAACACTAAGATAGGGATTGTCCTCATATCAACAAACTGTCCCTTATTGAGATTTCTTTTCCACTCTCCTTGGTTTAGGACTTTCAACATCACTCCTAGTCATGCTTCACATGATCTTATGTGGTTCCTTTCATGAACGAGTCCTTTCCTATCCTAATGGAGAATGCATTCCCCCTATGGAACCATGCAAGACCCTTTGCCATTGGCAAGTTACCAGGATAGAACCGGGAGAAAGTCTTGAGGAGGACAAATATTACTTTGTAAGGCATTTATGGAGACCTCATTAAGAAGGAGCCTCACATATTTTGCCATTACAGATGGGAATTAGGGGTTTGGCATTAATAAGGTTATCTATGTATATCCTTTCCCAAAGTCCAACTTCTTTCATGTGAGGGCCCCTCCCCAGAAATTTGCTGAAGCTGTGAATATATACTTTTCTAAAATTATGATACTCTTAGAATCGGGTTGATTTCCTGGTCTTCAGTATAGTCTGCTCTCCAGCTATAGAAGATGAGGGTTTCTATAAAAAGGACCTTAGCTACTTTCTTTATCCAGTAAATTGGTAATTTTCTGGCCTATAACTCTAGGTCTCTGTCTTCAATAGATATACTTCCCAGAAAAAAAAAAAGCAACTTTTGGTCCTTTCAATTATTATTTTCTCATCTCTGAAATTTAGAGATATTACATAATCCAGTGTTTTAAACTTTTTTTATGGTTTCTGTCATTAGTACCAAAGAAAATTGAGAGCTATAATGTTGCCCACAAATAAACACCATCATGGCCTCCATCCTCTGCTGCTGGGATAAACTGCTTCTATGTACACCATTTCCATTTTATCAGTGTATGCTGCTGAGCTATCCCATCCTAATTAGTATTTCTCTCTGCTATTAATCATGACATAATAGCTTTTTAACTTTCAGGATTTTGTGATAGCTCAATGCTTGGAGTTGTTTTCTCCCAAGGCCCCGTAACAGGCAGGTTATGTTACTTTGGAAGATATATATTTAGCTGATATGTCAGATAACTTGCAACAGAGGTAGGGAACACTACTCAATATCTAAAATGAGCAAATAAAAATGTTGATTTATGTGCTTTTCAAGCAAGGAAGAACTACACTTATGAGGCAGGCATTCTCAGATTCTACAAAAATCATAGAAGTTGAGAAATTTCCCAATTAATTCTGGAAGGAGCAAGGATGCATTCTATTTACTCCTCTACTCAATGTTTACTGCAGTACTATATTAAAATGGGAATTTTTTTTTAAAGCATAATATTTATAAAGGGAGAAAAAAAATCCTGAATCCTGTCATTATTTACAGGTGACAATTTGCACATAGAAAATTCTGGCAATAATCTACAGACAAACTGAATATACCTTGAAAATGCATTTGACCTCCCAGTCCCTGTATGTGTGTGTACGTGTGTGTATGTGTGTGTGTGTGTGTGTGTTTGTATACCACAATTAAATAATTCCTAAGTCATATACAAATCATAACAGAAACAAAGTAATACTCAGAAGTAAATTGCAAAGAAAATTCAGCATATCATTTCTGGACTATCAGTAAAATAATACTAAGATTTTAACAAAACAAAAGGAATAAAGTAATCAAATTGTCATTGTTTAAGAGTGATTATTTGCTTATACAGAATTCTGAAAATTGCTAGAATTACAAAGAAAGCTTAGCAAGGTGTCTACATATAAGAGCAAAATATATAAATCATTTGTATTTCTATACATCAAAATTTAGAATAATTAAAAAGTTATTATTTACCCTAAAACTAAAATTAAAAGGCATAAAAAAAACAAATTTAGCAAGAGATGTACAAAAATTTATTAAGAAAAATGGAAATCATAGTAAACAAATAAAGGAAATTTGACCAAATAAAATGATATATTGCATTCATGGATGTGAAAGCTCAATGAAGACAAATCTGCATAAAGTAATTTGAAAACTCAGAGTATTTCCTATACAATTTCCCAAAAGGATAATAATGGTACTTTGAATAACGACAATCTTTACTTTATATTGAGAGCAATTATCCAAGAGGAAAAAAAAAATTGGAGAGGAAAAAAAACTAAGGCGTCTTACTTAGATTGCATCAAGATTAATTATAATATGATAGTAATTAACAGATGGATTTTACCGTCTATCATCTTCCTGCTTAAATTAATGGCTATCATGTCAATCGTTTCTTTTCAATATCCTGAAGGCATATTATCCTGTTAATTTTTCATTAAAAAGCGCTGAGAGCCTGCAGCCCTTTCTCCATGCTTGTACTAATATACTGAATATTTTGGGAGAATGTTTTTCATTGAGGATTACTTATTTAAGTAATGGTCATCAAACTTAACAAGACTCTAAATATGGTAATCCTACCATTTTAAACGATCACTAAGTTCTGTTTATTTACAAATACCACTGAAAATTTCATATTTTTTAAACATTTAATCTGCAACCACATCCTTATCTCTTCAATTTTTTAAAAGATGGTCCTTAGTGTTCTATCAAAATGTCTGCACCTTTCTTCTTTCAGCCCTATTACAATTGTGTAAAACATTTCTTCAAATTTCATGACAATGAATCTCCATTTTTGCACTATACTCTTCTTTAACCTCATTAAAATTGTTTTGATTTATAGTCCCCTCTCCTGCTACCATATCTCCAATTTGTCTCTTTCTATTAGGTCATTCTAAGAAGCATGTACATGTACTTTCCCAGATTTAAAACTAACAAGACAAGTAAAAATAAACACATTTTTTTCAACCCCACTCTAGCTTCAGGCACTTCTTAATATCTGTCCTTTGCTTTAAAACCAAACTTCTGAAATAAATTTTCTATACTTACTATTCCAATAACTCCAGTACCAACTTTTCAATGCACTGGAATCTGAACTCTACTTTACCAGTCCAGAAAATTTTTAATTCCTGAAACTTTCCATGCCACTAAATTCAAGGAACTTACTTTCTGACTTTCATCTTTTTAATTGCTAATGAAAATGTTATTACTTTATTTATTGATCACCTTCTGTTTATCAGGCAATGTATTTGGTTATTGGAATATAATGGTAATCAAATACATATATTATTGTTGCCCCAATGAAGCTCACAGTATGAAAGCAAAGAAATATATTTATCAAATAATCACAATTATTAAGTGCACCACAGGGAATTTAGCACATTATAAAGTAAGGGTACGTAAAAGTTTATGAGCTGATATATGACACAGAATATTATCTGACAATGAGCAAAGGTAAGAGTGTTCCAGGCAGAAGAAAAAATACTCTACAATAATCAGGAAGTCAGAAGGAGCATGATGAATATGTGTAACCAAAAGAAAACTAGTGAGGCTGTGGAAACAAGTGTGAGAGGGCATCTGTGAAGCATCGACTAGAATTAATGGAACAAATGCCATAGTCAAATATAGTGAAAGAACACATTCCTGATTTAAGGCTCTAATCTGATTATTAAAAATGATCAATAACAAGGAAGAAGATAAAATAATGTTGTATTGTTTTTATTAATCTTCAATTTAACAAGTAATATATTCTCTTAGAAACAAACACTACTTAAAATGCTAAATTTCTCTATAAATATAAATCCTCATTCCTTTCTGCTACACTTTGCATCATGATAGTCATTTTAATGCATTTAGTTTGCCTTCCATAGCCCTTTCTTATTATAGAATATGTCCAACAAATAATGCATAGTATTATTTTATAATTAAATGATGGGCAGGAAGTTGTCCTTATGTAATAAAAGCCTCAAAGCACACTATCAGGCAAGCTATTCCAAGAGTTATGGAACAGAACAGCTCTCAGGCCAAATAAAATTCTTAAATCACATGGTTTATACTATCTGTTAAAAACATAAAGCAAGAGGCAAGGAGAAACACAATAAGATGAAAAATTTAATTACCTGAATCCTGGATCACACAACATTGCGTCTGTATCTCCCTATACCTTGTCACTCTTCTCAACTGATGGTGACTTATGGGGACCAAATTTAAAATTTGAGACAGGGGCCCAACAACATAAGGGTGCCAACACAAATATACTTAACCTGTCCAAGAGGTATCTGAGAAAGTTGTCCTGGTCACAGGTGTAGGTCACTAACTTCTACTGAACAGTTACTTGTCTTAGCTGTGTCTTGGACAGAGTCCAAGAGGGACCAAATAGGCACATAGTTAGAGTCACAAACAGATGGCCAACTTAGAGATAACAGCTGTCAGCCTATTGCTGCCATAATCATAGGTTACGACTTGATCTTTCCAATGATTTCTATTTCAATGCAACACTATTGTTTGTTTAAATTATTCCACTTGTCCTTAATATGTCTTAAAGTTTACTAACATGTGGTTTATATTGAAAATACTTAGATATTCTATTTACCTCACAAGGTTGTTGACTTCTTATTCAATACATACCATAACACAACTTATTACCTATATCTCATAAGCCACCAGCTTATTTTTTCAAGTAAATTACTTATTTATGAAATAATTTATGAAAAAATTTTACCTTATGCTTTAGATATATATGCCCTTTTTTAAAACTTTTATTAAATTTATTGGGGTGACATTGCTTAATAAAATTAGATAGGTTTCAAGTATACAATTCCATGCTACATCATCT
>NW_006293918.1:26782-27708 GCF_000327345.1 Myotis davidii
CTTATGGTAACTCTATTAATATTTTCAGGAACCTCATTCTGTTTTCCATAGTGTAAACTGTACCAATCTACATTCCCACCAGCAGTGAATGAGGGTTCCTTTTTCTCCACAATCTCTCCGACACTTGTTATTTCTTGTCTTGTTGATACTAGCCATTCTAACAAGTGTGAGGTGGTATCTCCTTGTAGTTTTGGTTCACATAACTATTGAAGTGGAGCATCTTTTCAAGTATCCGTTGGTCTCCTGCCAACTTTTTAGTTGGATTGTACATTATTATTGTTGAGATGTATGAGCTTGCTTTATATTTTGCATATTAACCCGTCAGAGATGTTGTTAGCAAATAATCTTCTCCCATCGCGTTGTCTTCTTGTTTTGTTGACAGTGTTTTTTTTGTGTGTTTTTTTTTGTTTTTTTTTTTCTGTGCAAAAGCTTTTTAGCTTCATATAGTCCCATTCATTTATTTTTGCTTTTACTTTGAGGTCAAATTCATAAAACCTTCTAGGATTACTGGGTCATAGGGTAACTCTATTCTTAATTTTTTGAAGAACTGCCCTACTGTTTTCCATAGCGGCTATTTCTACATTCCCACCAGCAGTGAATGAGGGTTCCTTTTTCTCCACAATCTCTCCGACACTTGTTATTACTTGTCTTGTTGATACTAGCCATTCTAACAAGTGTGAGGTGGCATCTCATTGTATTTTTGGTTCACATAACTATTGAAGTGGAGCATTTTTTCAAGTATCCGTTGGTCTCCTGCTAACTTTTTAGTTGGATTGTGTATTTTTATTGTTGAGATGTATGAGCTTGCTTTATATTTTGCATATCAACCCCTGTCAGAGATGTTGTTAGCAAATAATCTTCTCCCATCGCGTTGTCTTCTTGTTTTGTTGACAGTGTTTTTTTGTTTTGTTTTTTTGCTGTGCAAC
>NW_006293918.1:27816-28698 GCF_000327345.1 Myotis davidii
ACCAGCTTAATTTCTACAGTTGTTTAATACTTATATAGGGTATCAATTATGATTTTTTGTAGTTTTTTGAAGGAGACTTGAATATTTTCAAATAATACACAAACACAATTACATTTAGGATAAATTGCATCAAAGTCTATCTTATCTGCTAACTTTTTCTTCCTCAACATTGAGTCATCAGATTGACTGATCCACATGCATCTGATTCTTCCCTTTTTGTTGAATTGGTTTGGGTGATGTTGGTTAATAAAATGATTCAGGTTTCAAGTGTGCAACTTAATAACACGTCATCTGCAGACTGCACTGTGTTCTCACCACCCAAAGTAAAGTCTTTTTTCACCACCACCACGTCTCCCCGCTTTGCCCTCTCCCACTTTTCCTCCACCCGCCTTGCCCTCTGGTAATCACCATACTGCTGTCTATATTCCTGAGGTGTTTTTTCCAATCCCTTCAGCTTTTTCACCCAGCCCACCTACCCTCCTTGCCTCTGACAGCTGTCTGTCTGTTCTATGTACTTATGATGCTATTTATATTTCATGTTAGATTAGTTCGTGCATTAGATTCCACATATAAGTGAAGTCCTATGGTGTTTGTCTTTCTCTGACTGGCTTACTTCACTTAGGAAAACACTCTCCAGTCTATCCAAGCTGCCACAATAGGCAAGAACTTCCTCCTCCTCCCCCTCCTCCTGCTCCTCCTCCTTCTTCTTCTCCTTCTCCTTCTCCTCCTCCTCCTCCTCCTCCTCCTTCTTCTTCTTTTTTATTCTTCCTCTAACTCTTGGTTCCACAGCCTTGCAATATTCCCTTCTTTTTGTCTTCCTCTCATGGGATTCAGTGAAGCGAGAAAAATCTTAGAGATAAATGAGTTAGGAAATCCTGATAT
>NW_006293918.1:29061-29882 GCF_000327345.1 Myotis davidii
ATGCGTATATTTTTTCTAATCAGTGTTTCAGGTTTCTTCGGATATATTCCCAGAAGTGAAATACTGGATCATAAAGCAATTCCCGTTGTTATTTTTGAAGACACTTCATGCAGCTTTCCACAGTGAATGCATCAGTCTGCATTCCCCACCAACAGTGCACGAGCATTCTTTTTTCTCCTTATCCTTGCCAGCACTTACTGTTTGTTGATTTATTGATGACAGGTGTTGAAGTGATATCTCATTCTGGTTTTAATTTGCATCTCTCTGATAATTAGTGTGTTGAGCATCTTTTCATATGTCTAGGGACCATTTGTAGCACACAGCAAGGTCTGGTTGGCTGAAGCCAGCCATCCCCGCTACAGAAGCAAGCTCAGAATGACAGAGTCACCAGGACTCAGCAGGGCAAATCCAATGGGCCTCCTGTTGGGGGATGGGGTGGTGCTAGACAAGTCTGTAGGAGCGGGGCAAGTCCTTTGTCTCCCTCCAGCTCCACAGCTCTGGTTATTATTTTTATAGGTTTATACTTTTTATTTTATATTTATTGCAATTAGCCTCTTTGGAGAAGTGTCTATTCAGGGCCTTTGCCCATTTTGTAATTGGGTGTTTGTTTACTTGGTGATGAGTTTATAATTTCTTTATAAATTATGAGATTAACCCCTAATGAGATGTATCATTGGTGAATATTTTCTCCCATTCATTAGGTTCCCTTTTCATTTTGTTGATGGTTTCCTTCACTGTGCAAAAGCTTTTTAGTTTGATGTAGTCCATTTGTTTATTTTTCCTTTTGTTTCCTTTGCCCAAGGAGCTATATCAGAAAAAAA
>NW_006293918.1:29956-30657 GCF_000327345.1 Myotis davidii
TAAATCTTTTGTGTATTTCGAGTTTATTCTTGTGGATAGTGTAAGTTGGTGGTCTAGTTTCACTGTTTTTCTGTCCAATTTCCCAACAGCATATATTGAATAGACTGTCTTTGCCCCACTGTATGTTGTTGCCTTCTTTGTCAAATATTAATTGACCATAAAAGCATGGCTTTATTTCTGGGCTCTCTGTTCGGTTCCATTGATCTATATGCCTATTACTGGCCAGTGCCATGCTGTTTTGATAGTTTCACATTAGGTAGTGTGAGTCCTTCAAACTTTGTTCTCCTTTTTCAAGATTGCTGAGGCTCTCGGGGACTATTGTGGTTACATATCAACTTTTGAAATATTTGTTCTAATTCTGTGAGATATATCATTAGTATTATTTTTTCATTTGTCTTTATTTTTGAAAATACTACAGGTGTCTACCCTTTCTTATCCCCCATTCACCCCCTCCACTTCACTCCACTATCACCCCCCCCTCACACTCCCTACTGCACTATTGTCTGTGTCCAGGGGTTATATATATATGTATATAAGTTCTTTGGTTAATCTCTTCCTGTCCCCTCCCCACTTCCCTCTGAGATCTGTCAGTCTGTTCCATGCATATATGTCTCTGGACCTATTTTGCTCGTCAGTTTATTTTATTCATTAGATTCCACATATGAGTGAGATCATGTGATAGCTCTTTCTCCACCAGCTTC
>NW_006293918.1:30858-35795 GCF_000327345.1 Myotis davidii
TTCCTAGGAGTGGGATCACTAGGTCAGATGGCAGTTCCATTTTTTTTCTTTTTTGTTTAATATATTTTTTCAATGAAAGTTTACATTTAACATTATACCAAGCCAAATTATCCTATTGCCAAATGTAGTGAGAAAATGGGCAGACTGTGCACCACAAGGTTGAGTTTCTCTGAAGCAAGCTAGTCCTCATGGGCCCAAAGGAAAAGCTTGCTAACTTATACCGTGATAGTGACTCCTTCAGAAGTAAGGCAAACACTGAAAATAAATGTCACAAGCTAATTTTTTTTTAAATTATCTTTATTTTTGAAAGTATTACAAATGTCCACTTTTCTCCCATTGATGTCCTCCACCCACATCTGCCCACACCAAGGCCTTCACCACACTATTGCCTGTGTCCAAGGGTTATGCATATATGCATATAAATTCTTTGGTTCATCTCTCCCTGCTCCCTCCCCCACACCCCACCTCCCTTCCCTTCCCGCTGAGATTCATCAGTCTGTTACATGCTCCTGGTTCTATTTTGTTTATCAGTTTATTTTGTTCATTAGATTCCACATATGAGTGACATCATGTAATACTTGTCTTTCTCTGACTGGCTTACTGAGATACTTACACTTTTTCTGCCCCACTGTTCCCTGTGATCCTGATTTATATTGGGCCCTTCAAAGGTCCTAGGAAGACTTTCTACCAGACTATGAAGCTGTTGGTCATTTGCACATTCAGCACAAATAAGCTCTGAAGGTGTCACACCAGACAATACCACCACTGGAGCACATCTGCGCAGAATAATCCCACAGGGACAAAACCACAGAGATTTTTATGGTTGCACAACTCACATTTAAGTCTTTTATCCATTTTGAGTTTATTTTTGTGCATGGTGTAAGTTAGTGGTCTGGTTTCATCTTTTTGCACATGTCTGTCCAGTTTTCCCAAAACCATTTGTTGAAGAGACTGTTTTTACTCCATTGTATATTCTTGCCTCCTTTGTCAAATATTAAAGGAATGTATTAGTGTCAGTTTCTGGGGTCTATATTCTGTTCCATTGGTCTAGTCTTGTGAGGTACAAGGCTGTTTTGATTACAATGGCTTTATAGTATAGTTTGATATCTGGTATTGTGATCCCTTCAACTTCTTTCTTCTTTCTCAAGATTTCTAAGGCTATTTGGGGTCTTTTTTGGTTCCATGTAAATTTATGGATTATCTTTTCTAGATCTGTGAAATATGCTATTAGTATTTTAATAGCTGTTGTGATCCTATAGATTACTTTGGGTATGGACATTTTAATGGTGTTTAGTCTTCCAATCCATGAACAAAGTATATACTTCCACTTGTTTGTATCTTTCTCTAATTCTTTTTTCAATGTCCTGTAATTTTCTGAGTACATGCCAAACCCTACTGACCTGAATATCTGCTGTAGAGAAATCAGCTGATAGCCTTATTAGAGCTTTCTTGTAAGCTACTGTCTTTCTCTTGCTGCTCTTAAGGTTCTCTCTTTATCTTTAACCTTTGCTATTTTAATTATGATATGTACTGGTTGGACCTCTTTGAGTTCATCTTGATAGGGACTCTTTGTTCTTCCTGGACTTGTGTGTCTTTTTCCTTCAACAGGTTAGGAAATTTTTCAGCCATTATTGCTTCAAACAGGTCCTTAATCCCTTGCCCACTCTATTCTCCTTCTGGGACCCCTATGATGCAGATGTTATTACATTTGATGTTGTTCCATAAGTACCTTAGACCAGTGGTTCTCAACCTTCCTAATGCTGCGACCCTTTAATACAGTTCCTCATGTTGTGGTGACCCCCAACCATAAAATTATTTTCATTGCTACTTCATAACTGTAATTTTGCTACTGTTATGAATCATAATGTAAATATCTAAAATGCAGGATGTATTTTCATTTTTACAAATTGAACATAATTAAAGCATAGTAATTAATCACAAAAACAATATGCAATTATATATGTGTTTTCCTATGGTCTTAGTCGACCCCTGTGAAAGGGTCATTCGACCCCCAAAGGGGTCACGATCCACAGGTTGAGAACCACTGCCTTAGGGTCTCCTAAAAAAAAAAATCTTTTCTTTTTATTGCAATGCTTGGAAGCTTTCTGTTATCTTGTCCTCTATGTCACTGATTTAATCCTCCACTTCATCTAAACTGCTATTGATTCCTTCTAGAGTATTCTTCATTTCTGACTGGTTCTTTTTTATTGTTTCTATGTCCTTTGTAATGCTTACTATCTTTTTGTTTGTTATCATTGAGATAATCGATTCTTCCCTAAGGTTGACCATTCTTATAAACATTATTTTAAACTCTGCACCTGGTATCTTGGTTGTTTCCATTTCATTTAATTCTTTTTTGGGGTGGGATTTCTCTTGTTCTTCAATTTGGGACATATTTCTTTGTCTCTTCATTTTGTCTACGTTTTTGTGCTTGTCTTTGTTTATTGATTTGATCTGTTATGGTTCCCAAACTTGTTATGATTGCTTTAGTATGTACCAGTATGTATCTTGTAGGTCTCAGTGGTACTATCTTTCAGGTCACCTGAGCTAGGTGTTCCAGTAATATTTCTTGGGTGGATTATGTGCACTCTCCTGTTATATTTAAATCTTGAATCCTGTTGGTCCATTTATGGATGGATTTAACTCTCAGAATGAATGACTATAAGGATAGACCTCAATCATCATGTATGAGTTACTATGAAAACCCTGCCCCTCAACCCACTTCCTGAGGCAAGTTTTTTTCCAGCAGAGTCTGGTTCCTGCCAGATTCCCCCATTGGGTGTGTTACTTGTGTGTCTAATTGGGTCAAACTCAGGTGTAGTCTGAAGCCCACCATTGGTTGTGTTGGTTCTGGGCCCATTTGGGCAGGGTTCTGATGCAGGTTGATGTTAGACATGTGTAACTGGACTTGGACTACATGTCTGGAGCTTCTACACAATTCACTGTTTGTGGCTGTGTCTACTGGACCTGGATGATCATGGGAGGGACCACACCATGTATAAGGTTTGGCTTCATGCAGCTCTGAACTGGTGGAAGTTCAATTAAAATTCAAGGTTCCCTGATGTTGGCATCCAGCTATCAGCTACTTGGCCACTTCTTGAGATTGCCTGGACTTCCTCCAGAACCTTCCAAGGAAAGAATGTCGAGTGGGCCCAAGTTAGCCACAACCCATAGCTCTTTCACATTCATAAGCATGGTCAGGTAGGACAACTGGCGTTGGGAGGCCGGGGCTGTAAGTTTCCCTGTAACCAATTGTCTAGATTCCAGGGGTTGTAAACCTAGAGACCTTCTCCTCTTTCTGAGAATACTTATTTATATTCCAGACCAAACATCATTTTCTTTCCAACTCTAGAAAGGTAAATGTACCAGTTCTTTATATAAGCTCTCAGTTTCATAGATTTGAGATTACTCAGTTTCATAGTTTTGTGATACACATCCTGAAATACATACTGCATAATGTCAACATCTGTTTCCAATCCTTCATTCTGTGGTGATTTAGAACTTGGGGAGCACACAAGATATTCTGTAAATGAAAGTTTGTCTCTGATTCAGGGAACTACTGATTATGTGTTAGTGTACATGTATTGTATGTAATAATGTATGATTATGTAAGTAGTGTAACATCTCAAACAAATCTTTCATAATTTCAGGCTGGCTAACTACAACAAATATCAAATGAAAAGTTAAAACCCTATAAAAATAATAACCAGAGCTGTGGAGATGGAGGGAGGCAAAGAACTTGCCCCTCTCCTATAGGCTTGGCTAGCACTGCCCCAGCCCCCAACAGGCCTCTACATTAGAATCGGACATGGGCACTTATGTATACTTTAGGATTGAATTGTTCTTCTTGATAAAGTAATGAATTGAGTTCCTCTCCTATAGGCTTGGCTAGCACTGCCCCAGCCCCCAACAGGCTTTGCCCTGCTGAGTCCTGGTGACTCGGTCCTTCTGAGCCTGCTTCTGTAGTGGAGATGGATGGCTCTATCCAACCAGAACCTGCTACTCCTGGGGAGCTAGAGTTGGACATTTTAGCAGAGATTGAGTGACATGACTGGAGTAGGGGCCCATTATCCCCTAATAGCTCCTCTGTAGACATATGTATGTAAGCATAGCTTCATCATTAAAAGATGAATGTGAACACCCCTGCCCCTGAGGTAGGAACCAGAATTTCTGCTATAAGTTAGAGTATTAGAATTACATGACCTACATTGGTAACAGCAAGCTATAGTGAAGTAACTGCCAAGAATAATTCATGGCAAGACAGATACAAATGTGTTGACTGGGAGAGTTTTTGTCCCTGTAGCCTGTTATGGGTTGAATCGTGCCTCCCAAAATTCAGAATGCCTTCTTATTTGGAAATACGTGGAGTCACTGCAGGTGTAATTAGTTACGATGTGGTTTTATTGGGGTAGGCTAGGCCCATAGTCCAACATGTCTGCTGTACTTATACAAAAGAGAAATTTAGACATGGCCACTCACTCAACAATGACATGTGAACATGAGATTGGAGTGATTCAACTAGGAACACCAAAGAGCACCCACAAACCAGCAGCAGCAAGGAAAGAGGCCCGGAACAGATTCTCCCTCAAGGTCCTCAGAAGAAAACAGCACTGCTAACACATTGACCTTGGACTTCTAGCCTCTAGAACTGTGAAACAAAACATTTTTGTTGTTTAGGCCACACAACTTGTGTCACTTTTCCCTAGCAAACTAATGCATGACTCTTGTATCCCTTCTTTCTATTAAGAGTCAATGGCAATCATTACCTTATAGGAAGTTATTCCTCCACCTTAGGAAAGAACAGATAAAAGAACAAAAGGAAAAAAAGAGGTTATTGATATTCTAAGCAGATGTTATAAATCTTACTGTAGAATAGATTTTTGAAAGTAAAGGTATGATGATTTACAGAGACCTGGGGTTTTCAGAGAGGAAAGATT
>NW_006293918.1:36661-37754 GCF_000327345.1 Myotis davidii
AAGAGTAGCACATAACATGATCCTTCTGAGGCAGTAGTACCGTTTTCCCTGTCTTATGGGTGGAAAAACTGAAGCAGAGAGAAGTTAATTAATTGGCTTTGTCACACAGTTATAAGTGTCAGAATCAGGGCTGACCATAAAATGTGCAAGCCGGAGTCCATGCATGTCATCGCTGCACCATCCTGTTTTTTCAGTGTTAGAGTAGCCTTACTAGGTTTTAATTTTTAAATCTAAGACTGTTCCTAATATATAGAGTAGAGTCCTTAGGCCTGGCTGGCAATCTGGACCCATCTGTGGGGCAATGGGCAGGGTGATGCGGAGGCGGTCCCTGCTTGCACCTGCCTTGGCTGTTGGTCTGGCGCCACCCACTGGCTCATCCTACCCTCTGCTGCTGCCACTGGTTGCCTCCCTCTGCAGGGCAACCAATTGGCGAGTGCTCGGGAGACCCACCCACCTTGATTGGCAGCCTGGCCCCACCCTCTGGCTGGTCCCACCCCCCATCACCACTGCCAGTCTCCTCCCACTGCTGCCGGCCCCGCCTCCTGATTGCTGCTGTTGATTGCCTCTCTCTCAAGGGGCAGATGCTCAACACAGGAACTACCCCTGATTGTCAGCAGCTCCTGCATTGAGCATCTGCCCCCTGGTGGTCATAATTTGTCATAACAACCAGTCATTCCACAAGTCATTCCTCCATTGAGTCAATTTGCATATTAGGGTTTTATTATATAGGATTCCACAGAACATATGAGCATTGCACACACTCGGTTCACCTCTGTATTTTTTCAGTGAGTCCAACATATTCATAATAGGTAAAACTGTATTAATCTAAAACATAAATGATAATCAATACATTCGTAAAAGCTACTGGAAAACTCTGGTTAGAACAGCTTCAATTTAGTGTTTCTGTTAGCTGAGTAATTGTAAGTGAAATATGTAAGTGAAGTGTTTAAACACTTGAGAACTAATTCATAGCAAGCGGCTTTTTGGAAAACTCTTCTATAATTACTGATGGAAACAACTACTTGGAATTATTTTGAACAACGTGAGATTTTTGGCAAAGTGTTTTTAGCACAGACTCTAATTCCAAAATGAA
>NW_006293918.1:39235-46151 GCF_000327345.1 Myotis davidii
GCCTCTTTCTCCCCATCCAATTTTCACATAATAATGATGAATTTGAGTGCTTATGGACATCAGACTCTTTTCACCCAGGGGACACAGCTTATCAATCCCCTGATGGTTGGTTTGGCTAACATTTCAGATGGTGGTTGTGGTATTCATCATCTAAACCCCAGATATCCTGATTCTCCAGAATAATACTAAAATCTAATAATTTCATCCCGAGGAATGCATCCTCATGCAGTATTTTCTCATTGCCTGACCGTCTGCTAATTTTCAGAGATCCCAATGGATCTCTGAAAGTGGACTGAAAGTGGACTCTCACCACATATTCTCTGGGAGTCACGAAATAATGACTTCTTGGAAATTCCACCACCTTATTAGCCAATTTTGAAACATGTGAATGCTGACAGACTTCAGATAATGTCATTACTTTACATATACTGAAGGTGGACTCTCACCACACGTTCTCTGGGAGTCATGAAATAATGACTTCTTGGAAATTACACTACCTTATTAGCCAATTTTGAAAGATATGAATGGCTGACAGACTTCAGATAATGTCATTACTTTACTTTCCCCTCTTTTCATCTAGATATTTTGGTTTTAAGTGGATTGCAAGTTGAAATGTAACTTTCATTGACATTAACAATATTCCTCTACATATCAAATGTCAAGTTACATAAATAATAACAGAATTATATTAAGAATTTGGATTCAAATACTATGACTCTATCAAGATGATTGACATATTCATGTTCAACCAGTATATAAAATTAAACAAATCAAATAATAATTGATAGGCTTTAAGACATGTTAAAAATTATATTTGTGTGACAATATATTTAACAGTTTACATGGTCATATTGTAAAGTGGAACAATGCAGGAACTAACATTATTTTTATTCATTATCAACCTAAACATAATTTACAAAGAGTTATAATCTATTGTTTTCTATGAAAGTACCCTTCTTATAATACTTGTTTTTGAGAAACAATAAACTCTATGAATTATGTTATTAAAAAAAGTAGTTTTCTGGACTATCTTTAAGATTAACATTTATTTTAATAGAAAATAATGAAATAGTCATTTTAAGTCTCTCTGTTCAGTACATTTATTAAGGATATGTTATTACTAAAACTCTCTGAAGTGTTTAGAATTGACACATAAAAATGTAAAGTAAGATACCTGCCCTTAAAATATTATAGGTTAGTAATTAGCAAGTGCCCATTGGGGTTCAGTAATACATAATAAATCTGAAAGCAAGAAACAAAGAGCTTCCAAGGACAGAATTAAAGACTGATTGGCGAAGGCTATGGCATTTAAGATAAATCTTACTATATGTCAAGATTTTGAAACCTAGAAATTCAGACAGTATATTCCTCTAGGGGAGAATATTATCAATCATCAGTATTTAGGCCACTTAAAATATGATTTTTAATTGTTAAAAATATAAAAATAAAGGAAAATGAAACTCCTCAATGACAATTGATCCCCAAGGAATTATTTTTGGGACCTTACAGAAGAGTGATTTTTTTAAATTTATTTATTTATTACTCCTGATGCTATTCGAGGCAACAAGCACAATATGTGGGTGAGAGGCAAGCATAAGGTAAGAAGACAGGAACTAGGCACCAGCTTGAAGGTGACATACTGGAAGGTAATTTTAGTCTGTTGGTATGTTGTGCTACTCAGGAGATTCCTTTAAACCAACTGTTTCTGCTCAGGGGATATTGCCTTGGAAATTAGAATGTAGGTAAAAAAAAATGTTCTATTTTTTGTTTCATTTAATCAGGTACATACTATTTTAAAGGCTGCCTATGAAAATATGGGTTGATATTTTTATGTCTAATTTTAGTTGAAGAGAAATGTGAGGGTTTGGTAAATGTCTATCACATTTAGGAAGTTCATAACCCATATTTTCTTTATTTACTTGAGTAAACTTTGTGGGGAGTAACTGATATGCCCTGGCCCTGAAAATGCTGCCACTGCATGGCCATCTGGCTCATCAGATGGCAGTTTTCCTTTTTTATCGGAAAATTAATTTCTCTGGTAGAAAGGACGTGAGTATTGCTAGCAAACCTTCAAAGATAAGATTACCAAATCCTTTTTAGAATTCCTGTGTAATAATGTTCTTGCTTCTATCAATTTCACATTTCCTTTTTTCAATTAGAGTAGCTGAAGGTGAATTAATTACTTGGATAAAAGTATGTCTGACTATAATGGAAGGAAATTATGATATTTAAAATTCATGGTACAGGGAAATATTAGATTACTCCTGAATATGAATATAAGCTCTGCCACTTATAATCCATGGCACTGAAAAGAATTTTCTTCCCCTGAATTTTTCACATTGTTTCTACATACATAGCTCAATCAATCTTATGCAAAGTTGTAAGATAAGGAAACATATTTGACTCTCCTAGACACTACAAAGCACTCTTGAAAGGCTTCTTGCCAGCCAGTTAAGTAGCAGAGAAGCCATAGCTCAGCCTGTAACTCACTGAGAGTAGGAAATATATCTTCATTGTTATTACTAGCTCTTGGTGGCTTAGTACATATCACAGGGGGTTCATAAATATTTTCGTAAGAAACAACTGAATAACACAATGACCTGAATTCAATTTTAAATTTAGAAAGTGTTTCTATCAATTTCTCTGAGTTAAACTCTAAAACCCATTTGGTAAAATCAGGTAGATTTTCTATTTCGATATTCTAGAACCTTAGAATCAGAATGGAAAATACATCTGCATCCCATCTAGGTTCTGGGTGAAAAATACACCTAGGAAATTCTCTATAAACACTTGTGAAATGCATAATTCAATCATTCAATTTGAGGCCTAAATTTGAAAAGCTCATGGTATAATTCTTGTGAGTTCAATTCTAAATACCTTCTGGTTAAATGAATTGTGGATATTCAGTTTTGATAGTCTAGAAATGTAACTATTGGGTGCGATTACACGTGCTCTTCCAAGTATTTTGCTTTTTATCATGTTTTCAACCCGTACTAATTTTATATAACAACTTGGCGCTAAACTTTATTTGATAGATATTGCTTTTCCAGTATAATGAAGAATGGCCTCTAAGAATAGAAAGTTAAACATGGTATACAGCAGAAACATGCTGAGCTTGTACAGACTGCCACTTGCATATTTAGCCAAATAGATGTCATGTGTATCAACATATATTATGAAATCTTGCTAAAGTGCATGTACATTTCAATGATAAATATTAAGAAAATGTACTGTGTTGTTTTCACTGATTGGTTAATTCCTTTATGTATCATCTTGGAAACTCCCTTTTTACCCAGCTCTACTGTTTCTACCTAAGCTATGCTATCTCTTAACTGGATTACATCATTAGCAGCCTACTGCCTGGGTCATCTCCTCCAGTGCTGCCTGCCAATAACGCATTATTCATGCTCTTGTCAGAGCAATCATTCAAAGGCATATATTATATCTCCTGACTCCTACTTGTATCATTTAAAAACAGCCTTCAGGGGGAAAATCTAAATCATTAGTTTGTGATGCAGAGTCATTCATGATTTGGTTTCTGTTTAACACTCCAACTTCGTCTTGCAACACACACAACCCACTGGTATGCCCTGCTCATATGAAATGCATTGCAGCTCCTTGAGCAATTACTCCACACCTCAGCACACATTGTTCCTTATGTTTAAAAGGCATCATCTTTCCCCTACCTTTCACTTTCTGGCCTACAATCATTACTGTCCAAGATGCAGAGAAATATCACTACTATGGTTTCACAGATACCTCAAGACTGTCTTACCTGCTTATATTTTACTTTCCGCTTTTTTTGTTAATCCTCACCTGAGGATATTTTTCCATTGAGTTTTAGAGAGAGTGGAAGAGAGAAGGAAAGACAGAGAGAAACATTTATGATGTGAGAGAAACACATCGATTGCAAGAGCCCTGACCAGGGCCTGGGCTGGGAGGAGTCTGCAACCAAGGTACATGCCCTGGACCAGAATCAAACCCAGGACCCTTCGGTCTGCAGGCTGACGCTCTATCCACTGCGACAAACCAGCTAGAGTTTTACTTTCTGATAGTGCTTTCTACACATATAATTACTGAGCACTTTAAATATGGCTAGTGAGGCTGAGAAATCCAACTTATCATTTTATTTTATTTTTTATTAATTTCAACTTAAACACACATATCTGAATAGTGGTTACTATGAAGGAAACTTAACTTTTAAAGCAGTTTGGTAAATTATACATACCTCAATAAGCAATATTAAAACATTAATATTTCCCCCCTACTTGATCCCTCTAGAATTTAGAAACACTTAATGAGTATTATTTATTTTTCATGACAATAGGGTTATTTATGTGAATTCAATGAGAATCTGTTCTCTTTATAACTGGACACAATTCAAATCTGATTTTGTTAACCAAGATTTTGAGTGGCCTGTCATGTTAGTAGGAGACATACATAGACTCTGAATGTCACCATAAAACTTTAAATAATTAAGGTTGATTTTGACTGAGTCCAAATCTTGACTATTATAAATTAAAAATTCAGTCAACAGAATGGTGATTACCAGGGGAAAAGAGAGGGAGAAAGAAAAACATCGAAGTGAGAGTGGAACATCAATCTGATGCCTCCTGCATTTTCCATTACGGGGATCAAACCAGCAGCCCAGGCATGCACCCTGACCTGGAACCAAACCAGCAACTGTTTGGGGCATGGAACCAACTGAGCAACACCTGCCAGGGCTGACGCCATTATTTCCTTCAATATTATCTCAGTCTTATTCTTTCATTTTCTTATTCATAAATGTCATATCTAAGGACTCATATAATCTTCCTTCAATGGTATGAATATTAGCTCTTTTTTATTATCCCATAGAACCCTGAAACTCATCTTTTTTTCCCCCCAGTGTATTTTTCTATGTGTTTAGATTGAGTAAATTCTATTGATCTGTCCTCTAGTTCACTGGCTATTCCATTTTCAATCTCCTTCTATTATTGAACAAGTCCATTACTTTATTATTATTTTTAATTTAATTTTCAGTTCTACAATTTTTATTTCTTTGCTGAGATTTTCATTTTTTCTTCAATTTTGAAGTAAATGTGTTAAAACTTTATTTATTTATTTAATCCTCACTGGAGAATATTTCCATTTATTTTTAGAGAGAGTGAAAGGCAAGAAGGAGAAGGTGAGACAGAGAGTGAGACATCAATTTGAGAGAGACACATTGACTGGTTGCCTCCTGCATGCACCCTGCCCCAGGGCAAGGTGCGATCCTGCAACCAAGGTATGTGCCCTTGACTGGAATTGAACTCACAACCTTTCAATCCTCAGGCTAACACTCTAACCACTGAGAAAAACTGGCCAGGGCTTAAAGCATGTTTTACGTCTGCTTTAAAATCCTTAATACTTAATTTCAACTTCTGACTTATTTTGATTTTAGCATATTTTATTGTCCTTTCTTATTCAAGCTGTGATTTGTCTTGCTTTGGTTAGTTATTTTAGTTATAGTTAGTTATTTTCTATTGTGTTCTTGGCATTTGTATATTATGTTATGATACTCTTCTTTTTCATCAAGAAGGCCTTTCTGAGATACAGCATGATGACTTGATGGGAGTATATATATGCTCAGCTTCTTGCTGAGGTCCCTTTGTGACTCACACTGAGTCACACCACTTCATTGCAGATCCCAGGGGGAGAAGTTAAGAATCTTCAACCCAGTATACACCTTCCCTGCAAAAGTAGGGCACCAACTTGTAGTGCCTCTTTGCCTTTTAGTGCATACATAAGCTCACCACTGCCACTGAACCCTGCTCAAACCAAAGCAGGTCAGGGGAAGTAGTGGAATGTCAAACAATCCACTTCCCACTGCGGCAGGATAGTAAGACACTAGAAAATTACTGGATAAGTGGAATGGGGAAAGTGAGACAACATAATTCAACAAGACCAAGCAATTTGAACAACTTACAGCCAGTTGGTTATTCACAAGATCTTATCTTCCCTAACCAAGGACAACAACTGGTTTATACCTCCCCTCCCTACCCAGAGAATGCATAGCTTAAATCACCCTGGTCTGGGAGATAGAGGACAGAAACCCAATTGATGCCATTTGTGCCAGCCAAACTCAAGAATAGATGAAGTCAGGAGAACAAATAACAAAAACTTGATTAGGGCCAGACAGGCCCACGATAAAAGTAAAAGAGTAAAGCTGGCCAAGGAATAATCCCAAACTCCACTGTATGCTAAGTGTGAGGCACCAGCATATTAAACACTCACCTGGAAAACAGATGACTATTCTGCTGAAACCCTTCTCCAAAATTCTCACCCATAAGAAAGAGATAAAAACCCTCAAGACAAAGACCCAGGATGGGCTTGGTCTAGAGCAGCAGTCGCCAAACTTTCGTACCTCACAGACCACCAGTGGTCCATAGACCACTGATTAGCGACCGCTGGTCTAGATCATGCCCATGACCCTTCTTGAACGTGAATGCTTAACTTTCCACTAGAATCTAAGGGTTCCTATGAGGCTTACAACTAGGGGAGCAGTGGGCAGCAGCAGCTTGTCCTGGGCTTATACCCTCATCCCATATATTTGTTGATCATTGTTATGTCTTCTTGGGAGAGGTGTCTGTTCAGGACTTCTGCCCATTTTCTAACTCGATTGTTTGTTTGTTTGGTAAAATCTATTGTAACTATTAGCAAAGTAAAAAGTATGCACATAAAACTTCAGAATTTTTAACAGATTTCAACCTAAGTTCAGATAAGATTTTTTTTTTACAGGCTCTTTAGAGCTGTAAGTGAAAATTCAGCTAAAATTCAAAAGGAAAGGAAGATATCTGAACTCCCTTCAGCGTTTTCCCACTAATTGGTTATTTCAAGCTCAGGGGGTTTATAAGATTGACTTAAGGAAAATGAATAGCGATGCTTAGTCACTTAT
>NW_006293918.1:46213-50485 GCF_000327345.1 Myotis davidii
CAACTAGGGGAGCAGTGGGCAGAAGCAGCTTGTCCTGGGCTTATACCCTCATCCCATATATTTGTTGATCATTGTTATGTCTTCTTGGGAGAGGTGTCTGTTCAGGACTTCTGCCCATTTTCTAACTCGATTGTTTGTTTGTTTGGTAAAATCTATTGTAACTATTAGCAAAGTAAAAAGTATGCACATAAAACTTCAGAATTTTTAACAGATTTCAACCTAAGTTCAGATAAGATTTTTTTTTTACAGGCTCTTTAGAGCTGTAAGTGAAAATTCAGCTAAAATTCAAAAGGAAGATATCTGAACTCCCTTCAGCGTTTTCCCACTAATTGGTTATTTCAAGCTCAGGGGGATTATAAGATTGACTTAAGGAAAATGAATAGCGATGCTTAGTCACTTATGATTAGTGAAAATAGGAAAGCCAAAGACAAATCTACTTGCTTGAAAGATTTGGGAATTCTGTAAAATCTTTTTAGAACTAATGTTTATACAAAGCACATGTACTGTGGCTATTGTCTTAATCAAGTCATGGTTGGTATCAAATGTAATGTCATACTCAAATATATTTTTTGTTTCTATATTTAAACAAATAATATCATTTATGAAACCTCTATTTCACATGTGAGTAAAAGACAATATATAATGCTCCACAACAGATGACATTTAAGATAATCTAATCAATTTGAAAGGTCTTAAAACTGCACCTGTCCAAGTGTCAAACAAAACATATAGGTGTTCAGCTAACATTCCTAATATTCCTTCTAGTTTATAAAAGTACAATGAATGTGAGGATGGATTCATTAGAAGCAAAACTTGTAATAAATGGAATACAATGTAGCCTTATTAGTAAAATTCTTGGAGCAATACCTGCTAAATATTAGATGTCCACATCTTGAAAGCCTTCTGTTCTTCTCAAACAAGTCAGTGCTGCTAAGTCTTTGCCTATAGTTCTGAAAATAATGCAGTGAAACTACAGCAAATTTTTCTGCCTGAATTGCAGTGTGCCATCCAATTAGGTCAAAGGAAACACATCAAAATTATATTATTTAAAAAAGGAGCATATTAATTTTTGTTTACATTCCTAAAATAAGTGGAGAAAATAATTATGTGACTTTCTTTAATTTAACAAGAAGATATTTACATAATTGCAGGAAGATGGCACAGTTGAGTGGCAGCTTTAACTATGACTACAAACAAACAAAAAGGTACCAATATTTTTTAAAATATGTTTTTATTTGTTTTAGACAAAGAGGACGGGAGAGAGAGAGAGAGAAACATTGATGTGAGACAGAAACTGATCTACTACTCCTGCCTGCCCCGTACTGGGGATCAAGCCTACAACCTGGGCAGGAATTGAACCAGCGACCTTTTGGTGCACAGGACAACGCTCAACCAACTGGGCCTCACCAGCCAGGGCAAAAACAATATTAACAAAGATAGTAACACAAAAAAACATTTTGAGGGAATGTATACTGAAATTTGGGACATCTCTCTCACTTTTTAGAATGTCTCTTGTTTGAATATAGACTATACCACTTAACAACATACAGGGTTCCTTTATTCCATGAGTTTGTTTCTATGATGGTGTTATTCAGATATCTGTACTCAGTCTTCTCTCACTCTACACTTATTTGCTTTGTATGGTTTCAGTGAGAATTGCATTGGTAGATAGAAAAACAGATATACAGGCAGATATACCATAATTAGATAGACAGATAGATAAATGTATTCCCTATGTATGTATAAAATGTAGATTTGTATTTACAATTGCCTCTTAGGAAAATCCTCTAGTCATCTCAAAATTGAAGAAAAATATGTGTTAATCTTATTTCATGTGTCAAAAGCTAAAAAGGTATGTAATTATTACTTACTCATACAATAATTTATATTATACCTTTAGTCCAATAAATGAATAAGAATCTAAAAATGTTTTGAGAAAAATAATATGAAATTTTTAATATAAGATACATACTATTTTTTCACACTTGCACTGAATTCATGGGCATATCTTAAATTGTTAGAGACAGAAAGCACAATTGAGAATCATTTTGTTCTTTTTTTTAAATATTTGGTATTAATTTACCTTATATCAAAAATAGACTATATAAGCATACAAACATATTTTACAGAGTTTATTGCTGCCATGGCAAGCAAAATCATCTTTTTATGAAAAGAACTGAATGAGAGAGGTTAAGTAGTTCAGCCTATTATGGAATTGGCCTTAAGGCCCACAGGCTTCTTTTAGTTAAAACCTTGAATTCAGAAAAATATTAAATGTTCCTGGCACAAAATAAAAAACAAAATACCATGTGAGAATTTTTTGTTAATTTCCTTCATTAGCATGTTCACATGTTCAAAACAGGACAAGTTTAAAAGTCATCTATGTAGAAGGTGGGGGGGGGAGATTAACAAAGAATTTATATGCATGTATTTATATGCATGTATAACCCATGGATGCAGACAATAGTGTGGTAAAGGTTGAAGGGTGTGGGGTTAATGGGTCAATGGAGGAAAAAGGAGGATATATGTAATACTTTCAACAATAAATATAAATTTAGAAAAATAAAATGATTGATGGATTGATGGAAAAAAAATAAAAATAAAAATAAAAGTCATCTATGGACCCTGTTTTCCTTTCAATGACGTTTCAGTGCAATGCAAGTGCAGCCTAACTTGCCCCTCATCGCTAATTCTGAAATAATGGTCTGATCTGGTGCAGAGGATGAGGCCGCCCGGAGCTTCTGGCAGGGACTTTATTGCTGAAACAGAGAAGATTTTCCAGGGGGGTGGCCTATGAAGCTGTGGAAGTCATTGTGCGGTTTGTCTCAAGTAGTGGGAGTGCTCTGTACCCCACAGCCTCATGGCTGTCTTGTTTGGAGAAAACCTGTAAAGATCGAGTCTGTGTAAAGCAAATAAAGCATTTGTTTTCATGAAGGACTCTGTAAAACACAGCATTTTTTTTCCTTTTTGGTGCCCAGGTAACAGTGTGAGGCCAGTAGAGAAAGGAGAGTTTTTCCCACTTTTATGTGGAAGAGGGCATGGCTCGGCACATGACACATCAGGGAACAAAAGGACTTTTCTCTGAGTCCTCCTTTGCTGCAGAGGAGGGTAAGAGCAGCAGCAAAAGACAGTCTCAAGTGGCTCCTGAAAGAAGAGAATTCAATGAGGAAAACGAGCAAAAGGACAGAAGAGGATTATGTGTGTGACACACCCTGGAGAGACGGAGAAATACTGTGAAGTGAGGTCATCAAGAAATCTGTATAATAGTCTACCTTATGCAGATAGGAAATTGGTTCATTGAAATTTGCCTGTTGCTCTTTAAAAATAATAATAATAATAATATTGATTTCAGAGAGGAAAGGAGAGGGAGAGAGATATAGAAACCTTAATGATGAGAGAGACTCGTTGATCTGGTGCCTCCTGCACACCCCTTATTGGGGATCGAGCCCACAAACCTGGCATGTACCCTGACGGGGAATGGAACCTTGATCTCCTGTTTGATTGCTCGATGCTCAACCATGGAGCCACACCTGCCAGACTGCTTGGTTGCTTTTAATGTGATGCAGTTTATACCTCTACATGGAAAATAACAGGCCACACCAGTAATTAAAATTATACTCATTAGAAGACATTTTATCAAAGCACTTTATTCCTTAGTCACATTTAATCTGAATAAGATATTGAATGCACCCACAATAATGGGAATCACTCCATATTTTCCACCTAACATCCTGAAAATGGACACATATTAGATCTTTACTCTCTTTTCACATCTATATAATAAATATGATCACAGCAATACCTATTTATGCCATTAACATAATTAGGAACATATGTACAAAATACAGTAATACAGCTTCTTAGAAAAGCTTTTTTTGTGAATCTATTAACTTAATTCTAATATACTACATTCATAATATTTCTTTACAAGTTGATGTAAATTTATACCATTCATTCATTTGTTGATTTATTTATTAATAACTAGAGGCCTGGTGAATGAAAATTCATGCACTTGGGGGGGTCCCTCAGCCCAGCCTGCGCCCTCTAGCAGTCCAGGAGCCCTCAGGGGGTGTCCATCTACCAGCTTAGGCCTGCTCTCCAGGGGATCAGGCCTAAGCTGACGGTCAGACATCTCTCTGGCAGCCTGGGAGCCCTTGGGGGATATCCAACTAATGACTTAGGCCCACCCCCCAGGGAGTCGGACATGCCTGGAGGTGGGAGAGGCTCCCACCACTGCCACTGGGCTGGCCAGCCATGAGCTGGCTTCTGGGT
>NW_006293918.1:50595-71411 GCF_000327345.1 Myotis davidii
TACACACTCCTGCATTGAGTGTCTGCTCCCTGGTGGTCAGTGTGTCATAGCGACTGGTTTCTGGTCGTTCCGCTCTTAGGGTCAATTTGCATATTACCCTTTTATTACATAGGATTATTGCATAGGATTGTGGACTGTTTAAAAACTGTAAATCATCATCATCAAAAGCATACTATCTTATCCTGAGAAAGCATTGCTACTTATGGCATATTATATTTAATAACAAATTAAAAGTAAATATACAATAATATTTTGTGCTAACAAATACCATTGTGAAAATGCCATCTGCTTTTCCTAATACACTGTCCTTGAAGTACTGAAAAATGATTGTTTCCATTTTTTGAGATCCAGCCCTACAGAGAAACTCTTACAGTGAATACAGCTGACTCAAATATAAAAGATGGATGGTTGCTGTTGGGAAAATATAAAGTTGAATTTTACAGTAATCAGATGAAGTACAAAGTGAATCAGATTCTGGAAACATTTTTAAATTTGTTCTAGATGTTCTATGTTTTGATTCATTCATTTATCCATTAAACTATTTAGTCAATTAGAATTAAATATAAGACTGTGAATCATAAGAAAAAACACTACAATAAATAGAGAGTAGCATATTAAAATAAAATATGGTGCTGCATTTTTGCTAAAATTATAAAGCAAAAAGACATAAAAGAAAAAGACCTTTCCAAACATATCAAGGGTAAAATGTAAAAGGACCATAATTCTATTACAACTTTTATAAGTTAGAATCTATTGAAGATGTTTTCCTGTTATATTTCCTCTTTGAAAACCAACGGCTCCTATTAAAAGGTAGCTGAGGCAGAAAACGACACTTCACCCTCAGCAGCGTTTCTGAAAGGACTCTGACAGCTACCAGCAAAGTAAAAGAAGAAAACAAACGGAGCTCATGGAGTTGGTAGCCCCAACTGGAGAGAGGAGAATTGTCATAAAGGCCTATTTGGGGAAAATGCCATTGTTTAGATAGCTGGCTCTGAGATAGCTGTGAGAGAGCAATCACAGTCTCCTAGTAAAGCTGTGGAACGGAGGAGCAATTCCACCCCAGCCATTCTATCAAGTAGACCTGTGAGTGACTCTCTTCAGCCTCAAAGGCCCAGAGCTTCACTCTGTCAAACACGGGACAGAGAACTAGAACCATGAAGCGAAGAAACGCCTCCTTTGCTTCCCCACAAGTGACTTCAAAAAGGCAGAAGGGGATAGGATTCAAGCAGGCAAACTTGGTTAGTGATATTCATAGCACATACCAACGACTTTCAGGAATATGATCTAAATTATATTTCACAAACCACAGACACTGAGATAAAATTGGAGCTTATATTACTTTAAAAAATATAAAATACATAATAGCAGTGACCTTATTTATTGATTTCTGGCAGTATTCTAGGGTCATTAAGCCCATTACTTTATTAATCACTTTTAGAGTAAACGTTTTTACCAATGAGGAAACTGATGCTCTGAAATACTCCATATCTTGAGTTATTCAGAGGTCAATTTGGTTCCAATAGTCATTCCACTTCACCAAACACAAACCTTCACCAGATAAAAGATGCCGAAAGTGAATATTTAAATGTGAAAAAAATGAGAACACATTGCAGTAAGCCTCCTAGGTAAGGGAGACTTGAGAGGTTATGATGTACTCTGGATTCAATTTGATATTTTCCCTTATTGTTTGGATACATTCCACCCAACTATTTAATTGAAATACAGAAACACTAAGCCAAGAGTTATTATTCAAGACTGAATAACACTTACAAACATTCGTCTGAACATTTCAGATTGTACGATTTTCAAATAGAGCCTAAATTTCTGAGAACAGGCACAGTATCATTTTCATTTGTGACCTTCATATCTTTTCTCATATTATGGGAAAAGAAGATTCTTTAGCTCATTATTTTTCATTATTTTTAGAATAATTAAATAAATACTTTTGACATCTATACAATATCTCACTCCCTTTGCTAGATTGGAACTCTAGCCAGACTAATTCCATCAAAGCAAGTTCTATAAACTCTCAAAGCCTCTGTTTTGACATCTGTAAAATGGGGATAGGAACAAAATCTATATATAAAGAGTTCATCTGATTGTTAGCTTATACATAAGATTTATTTTTCACATACTAATCACTTAATAATGATTTATCATCACGTTGCCATCAGTCATCAAGAGTATCCCAGAATTAAATAGAAAAGAGTACCCTAGAATTTTTAGACTTTATGTGCCTATATACCTTCTGTTGAGGATGTATCAAACTATCACACCTTGTGGCTCAATACAGTACAAATATATTACCTTATAGTTTGCAAGTACAGAATAGGTTTCACCGAGCTAACCTCCAGTTGTTCACAGAGCAGCATTTTCTCTATGGCCTCTAGGAGGAGAGTCTGTTTTCTTTCTTCCTCAGCTTCTGAAGGCCCCCCTAGGCCTTGGCTCCTGACCCCTTCCTCCATCCTCAAAGTCAAAAACATAGCACCTGCAACTCTCTCAGACCCCGTTCCTCCTGCTTTCATCATTCACTTACAAGGACCCTTTGGGGTTATATTAGATTTGTTTTGATAAACCAAGATATTCTTTCTGTTTTAAGATGATTAATTACTCACATTTACCAGGTAAGGTAATATATTCACATGTCAGGTGGTAAGGTAAGGTAACATTTAAATGTTTGGGAAATTTCAAAGTGGGTACCTTTGGGGGCAATGAGTTGATTGTAATGACTCCCATAGTTTCCATGGTGGATTCAGTATTGGCTATATTCCTTCTATCTCTGTGTGATACATATACAACAGTAATGATGAGATATATTAAGTTCATTACATCCATAAGGTAATCAAGACACCTATTTCGGTGTATTTTAAACAGTGACTAGATCCTCTTTAGGATATTTTATTTAAATGTGGAATACTTGGTAAAGGATATAAACCATTTTGACACTTTAATTTTTAACAAATTTTTAAAATCTTTACTGTTGAGAGTATTATAGATGTCGCCGTTTTCCCCACCATTGCCCTTCTCCACCTGGATTCAGCCCCACCCCAGCACTTCACCACCCTATTGGCTGTGTCCATGGATAGCTCATATATGCATGTAAGTTCTTTGGTTAATCTCTTTCCATCATCCCTCCCCTCTTCCCTCTGAGATTCCTCAATCTGTTCCATGTTTCCGTGCCTCTGGTTCTATTTTATTCATAAGTTTATTTTGTTCATTAGATTACTTTTTCATTTATTTTGATTTTTAGATCAAATTATTGATAGATATATATTTATTGCCAATTTATTGTTCATATTTTTATTATTTTCTTCTTCATCTTAAAGAAGACTCTTCAACATTTCATGTTAGGTGGTGATGAAATCCTTTATTTTTTCTTGTCTGTGAAGCAGTTTATCTGACTTCAATTCTAAATGAAAGCTTTGCTGGGTAAAGTAATAACGGTTGTAGATCTTCGCTATTCATCACTTTCAATATTTCTGGTCTGCAAAATTTCTGTTGAGAAATCAGCTGACAGTCATATGGGAACTCCCTTGTAGGTAACTAAATGCTTTTTTCTTGCTGCTTTTAAGATTTTCTTTGAGTTTGACCTTTGGCATTTTAATTATGATGTATATTGGTGTGGGACTCTTTGCATTCAACTTGTTTAGGACTCTGCACTTTCTGGACTTGTAAGTCTATTTCTTTCACCAAGTTTTCTGTCATTATTTTTTCAAATAGGTTTTCATTTTTTTTGCTTCCTCTCTTTTCCTTCTGGTACCCCAATAATGTGAATGTTGGTACACTTGAAATTGTCCCAGAGACTCTTTACACTATCTTCATATGTTTTCATTCTTTTTCTTTTTGCTCTTCTGATTGGGTGTTTTTTGCTTCCTCATATTCCAAATAATTGATTTGATTCTCAGAAAACTCTACTCTACTCTTGATTTCCTATAAATTATTCTTCATTTTATTTAATGTATCCTTCATTTCCGACCAGTACTTTTTCATGCCTTTGATGGTCTTACTAGGTTCCTTGAAGTTCTCCCTAAGTTCCCTCACATTCTCACTAAGTTCCTTGAGCAACCTTATAACCATTATTTTGAACTCTATATCTAGCAGTTTGCCTGTTTCCATTTCTTTTAGTTCTTTTTCAGGAGATTTCTTTTGTTCTTTCATTTGTGACATGTTTCTTTGTCTCTGCATTTTGGATGCTTCCCTATGTTTGTTTCTATATATTAGATAGAGCTGCTATGACTCCTGGAGTTGGTAGAGTGGACTTATGTAGTAGGTGAACTGTGGGCCCAATTGCTTAGCCTCTCCAATCACATGAGGTGGGCACTCTCGGTGCACCCCTGTGTGGGCTGTGTGCACTATCCTGTTGTAGTTGAACCTTGATTGTTGTTGGTGTCACTGGGAGGAATTGACCCCCCAGGCCAATTGGCTGTGAGGACCAGCTGTGATTAAAGTGGAAGAGATGTTATGCAGGAGACACCCCTATGGAGCAGGACTTGCTTCAGAGGGGCTTTGGTGCTCTCTGAGTCTGCCCCTTGTGTATGTTGCTCATGGATGTGGTAGGGTTGTAGCTTCACATGGTCTGAAGCTGTCCACAGAGTTCATTGGCTCTGGAGCCTCCTGGGAGTGCAACATCAGCCACTGCCTGTGCACTGCTTGCCATTAGGCAAGAACTACAGAGTGATCTGAAGATGGCTGCTGCTTGTGTTAGGTTTGGAGGTTCCTAGCAGAGACCAAGCTATAAATCAGGGGTGGGCAAACTTTTTGACTCGAGGGTCACAATGGGTTCTTAAACTGGACCAGAGGGCCAGAACAAAAGCATGGATGGAGTGTTTGTGTGAACTAATATAAATTCAAAGTAAACATCATTATATAAAAGGGTACGGTCATTTTTTTTTTTTTTTTTTTAGTTTTATTCATTTCAAACGGGCCAGATCTGGCCTATGGGCCGTAGTTTGCCCACGGCTGCTATAAATCATGGCAAGCTGCTGCTAGTGTGAGGTCTGGGGCCACTCATCAAAAGGTATGAGGCATGCTGAGTCCAGCTGCTACTTGTTTGAGAGATTTTAGGAAAGTCTGAGACGGGACAGGCCATTCACATGGAAAAGCCACTGCAAACAGCTTGAGTGGAGCTACAAATTGGGTGGGGTGGGATCTCAGGGAATCACCAGGGCAGAGAAAACAGTGTGGACCAGGCTGGTGGAAACTAAGATATGGCTGCCAGTCAGCTCTGTGATGGGGGAGGTCTCAGTGTAGGAACAATGACTCCTGCAAGTACCCCTGTCTGGGAGAAATACCACCCCCAATTTCTTGCTCTGATGGCAGACAATACAGTTGCTCCCTCTATGTCCCTGGATCCCACTGTCCCAGTGCTGGAGCTCAGAGGGAGTGAGTCTGAGTAAGTCCCTGTGCTGGCCCTTTAAGAGGAACTGCCTGGGATTCCAACAGTGTCTGTGTCACTCAGCTACACTCACTGCTGTTTTTTAACAGACCCAAGTTATAGAGACTTTTCTTCCCAGCTCTGAACCCCGGGCTGATGATTCTGGGGCGGGGGCTTGGACCCCTTGCTCCTCATGGGATGCCTCTGCAGCCAAGATATCCCTCCCAATTAAAAACACACCTCATGTTCTGCACCTGCAACCCTCCTACCAGTCTTAAGGTGGCTTCTTTAATTCTCTAGTTGTAGGGCTTCCATTCAGCCAGATTTCCATCAACTGTGAATGATGGCTGCTCTGTATCTTAGTTGTAATTTTGGTATGGTTGTGCGAGGATGTGAGTACTGCTTTTACCTACACCGCCATCTTGGTTCCTCTCCATTTTGCCACTTTAGAATTGGTAGTTTCCCTAAAGCAACACAAATGTATGTTGATGGTTGATTGAATTGATGCATAAGAATAAACTGTTAATGACATCTCCATACTAATTTTTCCTGTATCCTGGGGATATATTGGTGAGTGCTACCCTATTACCCAATAAGAGAAGGTACTTTGTGAATGCTATCAAAACCAATTACTATTTGTCCATCTCGGGGGGCCAATGAGGCAGAGAATTAACCTCCAACAAATTTCAGAAATCATTTACGAGTTGATGGCTAAATCATTGACTGCTGCAGGCGCCAGACCTGTGGAACATTTGCAAAAATGCAAGTTGTAGGGTACAAGTGTCATGACAGCATTTAAAAAATATTTGCTTATTTATTCTAAACTTTCAAATTACCCTGAACTTTAGGACTTACATTTTAATTTTATTAATAAATAAGTCCCTAAAGCCAAACAAGAGATTCTTAGGTTCTCTGAAGCAACCCGAAATTCTCCAGTCACTTAGTTAAATCATTCCAAAATCTACATTAAAGTTAAATGTTAATGTCAAAATCTGAATCCATATTAACATTGCATTAAGTTTCTGTGATAATGAATACTCTTGTAACTTTTTACTTCTATAGATGATGAATTGTTGTAAAAAATCAATTGCCTAAGATAAAAAAAAAATCATATTAACACTTTTTCATGATCCAGTTCATGCCGTTGACCAGAATCGAACCTGGGACCTTTCAGTCCGCATGCCGACGCTCTATCCACTGAGCCAAACCGGTTTCGGCGATCCAGTTACCTTTTAAGTTCTAAGATATTGAAGTAGGTAATAAAAATATAATAATTGAACTTCTACTTTGGTAAATCTTTTAAAAGAATTTTATCATTTGTTTTGAAATTTTAAATATTAAGAGCAAAAATATAGTGTTTTCTACTCTGACATGTTGTGAGCTTGAATCATCACTTCTATTCTCAAAACAAAAAAATAAAATGAACAGCCTGAAAATCAACAGCCCTTCTTAGATCCATCATGGAATTGAGGTCACATGGCAAACTTCGGCCCCCAAAATAGGAAAGCGAGAGAAAGGTGAGTATCAGTCCATAAGTATCCAGGAATAGAAGCCCAAGAGCAGAAGCCCAAGCTGGGACCAATGTTGGTAGCAAGCCTTTAATTTCTAATTGACAAATGGCTAGAGACTAAGTGTGGACTAGTATGATGATAATTAACCAGAAGACTAGAGGATACTTCCCCTGCCCTTCACACCTTATCACCACATCAGTCAGAGTGCTGTATGACAATGGTATTAGAGCTAAAAATTACAATGCTCAGACCCTAGTTAATGAGTCTTTAGAAAAATTCATTGACAGCAAGAGTGACAAAAACAAGAACAGTACAGACATTTTAGCATACAATACCACTACAAGGAACTGTAAACACAGCTCAACTTCTAGACAGATACTCTAAAACCTCATGTACGAGAGATGAAAATTATAAAAAAGAAAAGGAAATGCTAAATATCAAAACAATGCAACAGAAATAAAAAAAATACATTTGATGGGTACATCAGTAAACTGGATATATTAAGGAAACATCAGTGAGCTAGATGATATGTTAATGGAAACTTCCAAAACTTAAATGCAAACATATAAAAGAATGAAAAAGAGGGACCAAAAGTACCCAAGAACAGGGGAACAATTCCAAAGTTTAGAATATATTTGTAATGAGAATACCAAAAAGAGAAGGTGAAAAAGAAAAGCAACATTTGAAGTAATAATGGCTGAGAATTTTACAAAATTAATGACAGACTACCAAACCACAGACACACACACACACACACACACACAAAAACACAACAACACTAAGAATAATTAGTTTATTTTCTAGCTATTTTATTTCTCATGTAATTTTATTTCAAGTCCCCTGAGGCAAATCTCATTATCACTATTTCACAAAGAAAAATTACTGAACTTAGGTAATGAGCAACTACAAGTAAACTACAACATGGGTGATGTTTTTACCTTCAGCCTCATGCTTACATTTTAAACTGTCAGTGCCTTTATGTGTGTGTTTTTCCAAAATGACCCAAGTCATTGGAGACTCAATACTTAAAATTTCAGAAAACTAAAGCTAATGAATAATGAGGTTTCCTTTTCCTGCAAGAATTTCCTGGTGTATTTTCTGTACTTAAAATTTATGAATTTAGGATTTGTGATTTTCTGTGCAATATCCAAAAATACTATGCATAAAATTCTCCAAATTGCTATTTAACTCCTTCAAGAAATCATTTCAAAGAGACACAAATTTCAAACAGATCTGCAATGAAATATTAAAGAGAGCTAAATTGATCATCACTGGAGAGTAAAAATGTACATTATATTATTTTGGGCTCCTAATCTATGGGAATGTAGATTTTGAAGCGAAGAGAAATATTTGAAAATAAGTTTATCCTGGCTACATATAGGCAATTTAATCACCAAAGCTTCAGTCCGTTTGAATGTCTTTGTAAAATTCAGAACATTTTATTACTTCCATGTCAGGGTATCTTTTCCACTCCTCTATAGATAATATATATTCATTCTATAAAATGTTCCTAGAATAAAAAATAGACTATGAATATAATTACTAAGAAGATGTCTCATATTTATGAGTAACAGAATAAAGACACTTAATGGTATAAACATTATCAATATTTTTCTAAAATCTTTATTATGCATTCTGGTATATTGCTCAATTGATCCACGTCAGCCAGAAAAAGAAAGATAAATTAATGAGGGTACAGGTGAAAGTAAATTCATACTAGGTCAGGAAAAAAAAAAGAATAAATGAAGCATTTGTTGGAATGTTTTCAGACTACTCTGGCAGTAATTAGGTGATTAGATGAGACTTTACATTTCATTTTCAAAAGACTAAAGATACTTTAACAGTGTTTATCTCTCTACATAAAATTAACAGATAAAATGTTTCCTAATACCACCTGGTGAGTTTTTATTTAAGTAATTTAGATATTTAGGTATTTATTATCTGAAGCTTTTATTGTGAAAATTGAACCTCAAAACAAGTACCACAAGAGGTAAATATATTTGGAGGGATGGCTAGTGAAGTTTGATATGCCTAACGTAAACATAGGAAAAGTAGAATGATTTCAGGATTACTGAGTAATCTGTATTTACTCAAATATCTACTCCAACACTTGAAATACTAACTTTAAAATCAATTACATACTATGTGTGAATAAGTCGCGGGAAGGGGGAGAGAGAGATGCAACCTGTGTTGGGACAAGGAAGTCCAAAGTTGAACTGGTAAGATGGTAGAGATCAGGCTTTTCCTAAAATGAAATAGAATGACACAAAATAAACCTTGGATGGCTCAGAAACATTGTGCCAAAAACGGCATTAAATTATTTGTTCTTTCTGGACCAACAGATGGGAATTTTAATAAAATAATATCTACCAATACAAAAACATTTACACAAAATTTAATGTAATAGTGTTCCCCAGGTCCACCCATGCTGTCACAAAGAGTAAAATTGTCTTTCTTTTTATGGCTGAGTAGTATTCCATTGTGTAAATGTACCACAGCTTTTTTATCTACTCATCAACTGATGGGCCCTTGGGCTGCTTTCAAATCTTGGCTGTTGTAAATAATACTGCTATGAACATAGGAGAACATGTGTTCTTTCGAATTAGTGTTTCAGGATTCTTCGGATAATTCCCAGAAGTGGGATCACTCAGTCCTTAGGCAGTTCCATTTTTAATTTTTTGAGATGATTCCATTCTGCTTTCCACAGTGGCTGCACCAGTCTGCATTCCCACCAACAGTTCCATTTTCTCCACATCCTCACCAACACTTGTTGTCTGTTGATGTATTGATGGTAGCCATTCTGATAGGTGTGAGGTGATATCTCATTGAGGTTTTAATTTGCATTTCCTGATGATTAGTGACATTGAGCATCTTTTCATATGTCCATTGGCCATCTGTATGTCCTCTTTGGAGAAGTGACTATTCAGGTCTTTTGTCCATTTTTAAATTAGATTGTTTTGGTGTTGAGTTTTATAAGTTCTTTTTCGTTAACACTTTATCAGATATACCATTGGTGAATATGTTCTCCCATCAGTGAGTTGACTTTTCATTTTGTTGACGGTTTTCCATGCTGCGCAAAATCTCTTTTGTTTTGTTTAGTCCCATTTGGTTATTTTTTCTTTTATTTCCCTTGCCCGAGGAGATATATTAGAAAAAAATATTGCTCCAAGAAATGTCCAAGGTTTTACCGACTGTGTTTTCTTCTATGACTTTTTTGGTTTCAAGTCTAACATTTGAGTCTTTAATCCATTTTGAGTTTATTCTTTTGGGAGGCAGGTGGTCTAGTTTTATTTTTCGTATGGATCTGTCCAATTTTCCAAGCACCATTTATTGAATAAACACAAAATAAACCAGCGAGAGAAAGTCAGTACCATATTATTTCATTCGTTGTGGAATTCAATGAACAAACTGAACTACCAAGAAAAATAGAGACAGATTCATAGAGAGCAGGCAGACAACTCTGGTGTGTGTGTGTGTGTGTGTGTGTGTGTGTGTGTGTGTGTGGTGTTGGAGTAGAAGGATTCGCCGAGAGAGAGAGAGAGAGAGAGAGAGAGAGAGAGAGCTCACATGTGTGTGTGTGTGTGTGTCTGTGTGTGTGTGTGTAGAGATTCGGGAAGTGGAAGAGGAATTGAGAAAGAAAAAAAGAGGAAGAACTCATGGAGTTGGACAACAGTGGTTAGTGATTGTGGCAGGGGGTGAAGGTGGAAGAGGGCACAGAGGGGATAAATGCTGGTGGATAAAATAAAGTAAACTAAAATAAATTAATGTAATAAGTTTAGAAACAATAGTAAAACAATCAAGAATGGGAAAATGGTATTTAAAATATGTATTCTTATATAACCTAAAATTGTGCTCTCATCAAATGATATACCTAATAAAGATTATAGACACAACTTCACATTAAATATGATTTGAATTGTTTTTAAAATGTAAGTAAATGAAGTGGCTATGTAGCATATTCAAATCCCTTTCATTCAATAGTAATGTCATCATGAATTTGATTCTGTAAAGTGAAACAGATGGCAAACGTAAATTGATTATCCCAATACATAACATGTGCAAAGGTTAATTGAATTGCCCAATTATCAATTCAGAAAACAAATATGCAATACTATCCTCAAAAAAATTAGACATAAGTCAGTGTACTTTTTATTTATAGTTCAACTCAACTGGTGTGGTTACATTAATTACTATAATGATTTTAGCTTTATTAGAAACAAATATTTAAATTATTAATTTATTTTAAAAATCAAGTGTTCTTTGATGTCTTAAAGGAGCATTTTATGCTCATGACATTGCAAATGACATTCAGATATGCTTTTACTCAATATGAGTGCAGAGCAATCTTTAACCAATAATGGTGGCAATTTGTTGATCTGTTCCAGTTGCAAAACCCAATACACCAATTTCAAGCCCTGGAAGTTCTCTCAGGCAAAATTAACCCTGGAAATCATATTGAAGTGATTAAAAATTCTGTGAAGAAGATAGTGATGCTAGCTGGCTCTAGTCTCTGAAATATATGAAGAAAAAAATGGTGGAAAAAGTCAATCCTGGATCATAAATTTCAACTCTGCAGTCAGTAGGCATCTCACTTGTTACATTCTTATTTTTTTTATGTCTTAATAGTTTTTCTCTCCGTATTATTCCTTTATAAATTTCATTGTTCTAACTGTAATTAGCTTCATAAATGGAAATACCCTATGTAATTCTCACGTCTATGTGTCAGATTTAAAATATATATATTATTTTAATGCCTGTGTATGTGGGTATGGGTGGGTCTTCAAGCTTGAAAACTACCTATCCTCAAGTACCTTAATGGAAGGTTCAGTGATAGAGATGGAGACCTAGCAGTAGTTTAAATAAATTTCAAATGAATAAATTAATATTTCAGGTTTTAATGTTCAGCAATTTCTAGAATACTTAGCACCACTGGAGAAAATAATAAATATCCATGTTAATAAAACTTAATGGAGAATATCTTTCCAAGGTCCATATTCATATTTTGGAATTATTACCGGACATTACACAAATGCTCCTGTTGAACCCCAAAGTTAGACTATCAAACCTCAAACTCAAACTATTACACCAATACCTCAGTTGAACCTCAAACCTAAATTAAAACATACTATTTTATTTTTTCAAGTATGCACTAGTCATTAGTGTCCTAGAGTTAAATCTCCACTGACTCTTGACTATGGCCTTGACTTTGAGTTTGTCAACTACTCTCTAAATTTGCCTAAAAACTATAATTGTTAAGTCAACTCCACTGCCTGAAGATGTTGATAAGTCTTCTACAATTTGAACCACATTTTCTCTTTCCCATGCACTTCTACTTCAAGCCACTAGCATTTCCCTAACATGCTCTGCAGTCTTCCACTTCTAAGCCTTTCCTCAAAGTGTTCCTTCTATGTGGGAAGCGTGCGCTCTCTCTCTCCTCTTCTCCACACCTTTCATTTACAGCCAAACAACTTTTAGTAATAAATTAAATAAATTACCTTCACTTCCTAACAAAACAGGAAAAAGTAAGCCCCAGACACTAAATATATTGTAGGTCATTATATTTTAAAAGTGTTTTGTGGGTTATGACTTATTATCAATTATTAAAAATACCTACTGACCATAAATAAATGAAAAACTGGACAAGATTAGAGCTTGTAGAACTAAGCAATTATAGTCAATATAATGGGGGGGAAATCTATCTCTCAGAGCTCCTGGGAATCAGTATTCAGTTATCAGACTGAAGATTTAATAATACCAGAGCAGAGAATTGCAAGCAAGAATGGTGATAAGAGAAGTTGGTGGAGGTAGGCAAAGGGGGACATCAGTAATATTGTCAACCATAAAATTAAAATTAAAAAAAGAGCTCAGTCAAATAAAAGAAAAAGAACAATGATAATCATTACGGATTGCTCACCCAAGGAGCACAAAGATCAGCTGGTGACAAACTATGGGACAATCCAGAGGGTGTTGTGGCCTGCAGAAAACTGCCTAGGGTTCTTGCATACACATATGAAGGAGAGAGGCTTCCTTCATCTGGAACAGGTTTTATCATTAACCCAGGTAAGCACAGCTCATATGCTAGAGCCCTTAGAAAATTAACAACTCAACTGTATTAAAGAGAGAGATAAAGGAAGAGGAAAAGGAAGTAGAGATGGAGGAGGAGGAATAGCAAAAGTAGTGGGATAATATTGGCATGGTAAGACTCCTTGTCATTCTAAAACAATTCCAGAAGAAAATAATAGACTTAACCAATACCTGAACTGTATAGATACCTGGCCCATAGTAACTCTCGAATGGGGGTTACTAGGTCACATTCAGTCAGTAACAAATAAAAAAACAACTAAATAAAGTATGATCAAATGAATATTTTCCTAGGAGTCAGCAATTCTGTGTGTGTGTGTGTGTGTGTGTAAAATATATGTATTAAACAAACATACATTGTTATGCTTTTTAACAATCAAATTCCAATGGTGGGAATTTTGCTTTCACTAATATTGTCCAGTATGGTTGCTGCTGGCAAGTATGGCAATACTAAAGATACAAGGCATGTGGAACAGCTTTAAAAATAAAGGAATGTTATATTAGACAAAGGTCAGTGGACATAATTTTATTTTACCAACAATACACATGCAAAAGGCCAGATTGAATGTCATTTTTCTTTTTACCCTCCTAGGCATTTTAGTGCTTGAATGGTCAGAATGTGTATTTTGCATCTACTCACAAACACTCTGCATTATTAAATTTTAGAAGAACCACATTGAAAATTAACCTGACAAAAGCATGTGAAATTCCTGTAAGTGATATTCTGTGCATTAGAAAGGAAGAAGCATTTTGAACACAGCGGATGTTGAGAATCATACAGTGTGAGAGGGTATTGCCTCCTAGAGACACCGTGTCTTATTTTTGAGTTCTATTTGGGAAACAAGGAATTAGAAAGGTAGGGCAACTTTTAGCTAAGTGTTCCCACCAAAACTCTAAGAAATGGAAATGATAGCACTGAACAATGATCAGAACCATATTAGGAATGTATTGCTTGAAACCAATAAACAATAGCTTCTCACAAGGCAAATATCTTGGCATTATTAATGTTAACTTATCCTAAATTCATGTCAAAAGGGCAAGCAGGTTATCCCTGAATATGTTATCACATATATCTTACATACATTATTAATATTTGTGCTTTACTCTTTCAGTTAATCATGGTAGCATTATGAACATAATCTATTTTTTTAATCCTCATCCGAGGATATTCTTTCCATTGATTTTTAGAGAGAGAGGTAGAGGGCTAGACAAAGAGAGATAGAGAGAAACATGGATGTGAAAGAGACACATAGATTGGTTGCCTCCTGCATGTGCCATAACCAAGCAGGGGATCAAACCTGCAACCCGGGTACGTGGCCTTGACCAGGAATCAAACCCTCAACCTTTTGGTGCTCGGCAGCTCCACCATCCCGCCATAATCCTCTTCTCATCAGGGTCCATCGGGGCCAGCAATGCCTCCACTGCTGCCTGCTGCCTGCTGCCTGCGTCGCATTGGCAACACCCACCAGGTTCCACCACCTGGTGGTCAGCATGTCATAGCTTGAGGTCGAACTCCCAGTCAAGGGGACAATTTGCATATTAGGCTTTTATTATATAAGATAACATCCTAGTTTCATCATTTGAAGAAACAATGTGCTAAACACTGTCTGAGAAAAAAAAATAGAATAATGTGTGATTTGAAAATTTATCTCCCTAATTAAAAAATAATTTGAAGTTAAGTCAACAAGAAAACAATGAAGAAATAAGAAGACAAGAAATAAAGAGAAAATCATTATCTATCTATCTACATCTCATCTAACCCTCTCTGTCTTTAGATACATTTTTAAGTAAATATCATGATTGAAACTTCAGTAGCCATCATATAATCATGAACAGTAGCCAGAGGAGGAAAGTTGTTACACCAAGAATAGCAAAAACCTAGGGAGAACTTTGGCCTTAGCTGGCATCATGACACCTTAAAATAATCAATTCTGCAATAGCCAACTCCTAGTAAGTTACCTGGATAGTGAGTTACCTTTAGATATACAGTATATTTTCTATCTTGCAATTAATAGCAGTCTATCCCAACCAATGTTTATGATAAAAAGAATCTAAAACTAATATAAGCATAATAAAATACCACAAGGGAAATAACTTTTTTTTTAATATATTTTATTGATTTTTTACAGAGAGGAAGGGAGAGAGATAGAGAGCCAGAAACATCGATGAGAGAGAAACATCGATTAGCTGCCTCCTGCACATCCCCCACCGGGGATGTGCCTGCAACCCAGGTACATGCCCTTGGCTGGAATCGAACCCGGGACCTTTCAGTCTGCAGGCCGATGCTCTATCCACTGAGCCAAACTGGCTTCGGTGGAAATAACTTTTTTGAATAGAAGAGTTTGGTCACACATTTTCTGTCTGGGAAGATGTTCTTACATCATTAGTAACTGTGGCACTGAGTCCTCAGCCCCTGAATTATAGGCTTAAATATCCTTGAGGACTTCTCTACAATTGCATCTCAGCTTCTATATTATAACTAGAATCCCGGTGCATGAAAATTCATGCACTGGAGGGGGCGTCCCTCAGCCCAACCTGCCACTCTCACAGTCTGGGAACCCTCACGGGTGGGAGGCAACCCGGCGATCAAGGGAAGGCGACACCCTATGAAACCTCTGCTTCCACTGCCAGCAGCGCAAGCCTTGGCAGGCCCTGGTTACCTGAGCCTAGGGCAGTCCTGGGTGTCTGGGCAGCTGCCATCTGAGGCTTGCCTGCACCATGGGCCAGCCCTGGGTGGCTGGGCAGCTGCCATCCAAGGCTTGTCTGTGCCTCAGGCCAGCTCTGGGCAGCTGGGGGCTTTAGGGACCGGGGGAATCTGGAGGCAGGTGTGAGGAGCAGCTGGGCCCTCCTGGGGGCAGGCCTGGCCTTGCCGCATGCCTGCCACCCCAGCAGGGCTGAGAGGATTGGGCGCCGCCATCTTGTGGCTGTGGGCGCTGCCATCTTTGAGGGCAGGGCAGTCAATTAGCATATTCCCTCCTTATTGGCTGTGGTCACCACCATCTTTGCGATGGTGTGAGGGTCAGTTAGCATATTCCCTCTTTATTAGATAGGATGACTACTTCTTAAACTATTTGGGCTTAAATTATTTTTTTAATTAAAACTTTACAATTGATATAAAAGCATCCTAAAATAGTTATCATATATAAACTAAAATTTGTTTTTATTATTTTCATTTATCACTTGCTAATAGCTACATACATGTAGTTGAATGTGTGTGTGCTCTGTGTATATGTGTGTAAGCAGGGTGGAGTCCATGCACACTTAGCACTCAAGAAGTCAGAGAATGATCTCACTCATAAATTGAATCTAATGAATAAAATAAACTGACAAACAAAATAGATCCAGAGACACAGAAGCACAAAACAGGCTGTCGAACCTCAGAGGGAAGGCTGGATAGTGTAGGTGGCAAGAGATCAACCAAAGAACTTGTATGCATACATGCATAACTTGTGGACACATGAAATAGGGTGGTGAAGGCCTGTGGTGGGCTAGAAGAGGTCAATGGGGGAAGTGTGAGGGGGAAGGGACATATGTAATACTTTCAACAATAAAAATTAAAAAATCAAATATAAAAATGGCATGAAAATTTTCTAGTATTGTTTATTGTCTAGCAAGTATAATTTAGGACAAATGGGTTAAAGTTTAAAGTATTTTGTTTATTAGGTTCCATATATGAATAAAATCATGTGATACTTATCTTTCTCTAACTGGCTTATTTCATGTAGCCTAATACTCTCCGGGTACTTCCATGCTATCTCAGAGGGTAAGTGTTCCTTTTTTTTATAGCTGCGTAGTATGCTATGAGATTAATCTGAGAATTTATATGCATATAGGGGCCCAGTGCATGAATTCATGCATCTTGAAAGGATCTGTGGGCTGGGAGGCTGCAGTAGGCGCAGGTCTGGGTCTCGGCCCATCCTCCGTGCCCCTGCATAGCCCCTCTTACCCCAGCCCCCAGTCCCCTGTCTGCCAGCAACCCTGTTCCTATCACCGCTGCTCCCAAACACTGATGGCACCAGCCCCGCTCTCACCCACTGATGGCGCAGAGCAATTGGGGCTGGCACCAGCAGCAGGTACAAGCGGGGCCATTGCTGTCAGCAGGTGTGAGTGGCAGCTGCTGCCTCAATTGCCCCTCAGGAGCAGAGGGCAGTGGAGAAGCCCTCAGGGGTGATCAGGGCCAGGAGCTGCCGCTCACACTCACTGATGGTGCCGAGTGATTGCGACTGGCACCGGGCCCTGGGAGCAGGTGCAAGCGGCAGCTCTGGTGCCAGCTGCAGATGCGAGCAGGACCTGTGCTGGTAGCAGGTGCAAGTGCAGGTGGGACCGTGGCACAGGGGAGCAACGAATTTCCAGTACCACCAGAGGTTTGCCTCAATGACAGCAACTGGCACCCCACCTTGGTTTGGCGCCCAAGCTCACCTGCTCCACCATCCCACCATGGCCAATGCCTACCATGTTCCCCACACACCCCCTGGCGGTCAGTGCACATCATAGTGACCGGTTGTTCGGTTGTTCCGCCATTCGGTCTATTTGCATATTAGTCTTTTATTATATAGGATATGTACAGACCATGGATACAGACAACAGTGTGGTGAAGGCCTGGGAGGGGAGGGTGCAAGGTAGGGAAGGTCAATGGGGGGAAAAAGGGACATCGGTAATACTTTAAACAATAAGGACAAATTAAAAAATAAAAAATACATTTAAATAAGAAGAAAAAATGGTTAATGTATTATTCATTTGTATCTTTTATTTCTTTGGAACAGGCTATATTTGGTTAATTGATTTTTACAGCTCATTGAGTTATGTCTACCTGCCAAATGTCATCTTATTTTCTTCAGTGATTTTTTGCACTGACCACTGACCACTGTTCCTACCTGATACTAAGCAATTTTCAAGAATAGATGTTTCTCATATTATATGTAAGCTTTGGTTGATATCAAGAATGCTAAAATGGTTGTTTTTATAAACTTCTGTCCATCTGTATGGTTGTTTTTGTGGAAAGGATTTGCTAACCTTCTCACAAAGTGACAGTGGATAATTTCTCCTCAGCACTTTTGGATCTCAAGTTATAAGATGTTGAATAATTCAGAGTGACTGAGGTAAAAATTTGCACTATGCTGAAGGTTATGGGACAGACACAGCTTTTCCAAGGGCAAAGTCTATAAGACAGTTCAATGAGGGAGAGGCACTATTTTTGTTTAGAGCATATTAGAGAGGAAATATCATGCATTCCTTTGAATGAACCAGGTTTTGAAAAGATTCTAAAGTACAATTACCTAACTTTCTACATTTCCCTTAGTCATGGTACCATTGATATGTCAGTATCAATATCTAGAAACAGCGAAATAACATTTTACCTGGAAATGTATTCTGATTTTAGTTGCTGACACTTGCTTACTTAATGAATGCCTAATAAAGTGCTGGATGTTACCTGAAAGAAATCACCACTTCATTTCCCCAAATACCCACTTAGGCTTAGGTGACATTGGATTGTTCTCAGTGGGGTAGTCACAAAACAAATTAGGAAAGAGAAATAGAATTTGAACATGAGTAGATAGCAATCTACATACATAGCTTGTCCTTATCCATATATTTTTAAAATATTGATACATCTACAGGTGGGAAATAAATGTATTGACAAGAACATCATATTTAATTTAGTCCAGAAAGTGAAGATGAATATTTTATGGGGATATACGTATATATTTAATTCATGTATTTACCTATTAATTCTTTAGTAGAGCCTAATTTATCAGGCATTGCATTGTACATTGTGTAGGTATTAAAGGTCTGAAAAAGATCTTTAAAAGAATATGAAGTGATCACAACCTTCAGAGGCTTTACAAAAAATTAAGAAGCATGTAAACTGTTGTTGCAATCATTTTGTGAATTAAGCTATAGTAGAGATCTGAGTCCTGCTAGGTAGTAAAAAGAGAGAGTGACCAATTACACCTGGATTGGGGCAGATGGCCAGCAAAGACTCACAAAATCATATACTGTTATAGGGTTTGTGGTGCACATATGGGACAAGGGATAAAACTTTGTTCACATCATAGACAACATGACCCTTGTTGACATCATCCACAATATACATGCACATTGTATATTTAATACGGTTAATATTTTATATACATTTAGTTATGGTTCAGTTACTTTCAGTTTCCCGCGTGGTGACATGTAGTCTTTCTATTGTTTCAAATTTTCAATTTTAAAGTAAATTAGGTACCAGAAATGCTATAGCCCAGCCAGAGTAGCTCAGTGGTTGAGCATCCAACCTAAGAACCAGCAGGTCATGGTTCGATTTCGCTCAGGCACATGCCCAGTTGCAGACTCAATCTCCAGTGTGGGAGGTGCAAGAGGCTGCCAATCAATGACATTCTCTCTCGCCATTGATGTTTCTCTCTCTCTCTCCCTCTCCCTTCCTCTCTGAAATCAATAAAAATATATATTTAAAACACAAGAAATGCTATAAGCCAAACTATTAGCTTTTGAGGAAGTGTTTTTGCTTTATTCCTTTAGCAGTAGCAATTGATTGAAGATACACACTGTTTTGCACTCATTTCCTTACTCTTTCAATTCTGCCTATCCACGTTTTATTTCTACAAAGAAAATATGTTTTCCCTCAATTTTCATTTTTTAGTTCAGCTTCTAATGCTTTCTCATATATTTTTGTTTCTTCACATTGATATAGCTTAATATTCAAACAAATATTCATAAATTTGAAAACCAAATATAAAAAATTTAAATACATTTACATTAATCAAACTCATCAAAATATTTACATTATTCAGATATATTATATCCAAAGTGGAATACCATCTTCGTAAAAGGCAATAATCTTTAAACTGCAAAATTAGATTTCTATTGAACTCAACATTGTTTTCTTTACTTTTCTTTGTTTTTTAAATTATTTTTATTTTTTAATCCTAACCCCGGGATATTTTTCCATTGATTTTTAGAGAGAGTGGAAAGGAAGGTGTGAGTGAGGAAGAGAGAAAAACACCAATGTGAGAGAGACTCATCAATTGGTTGCCTCCTGCACACTCCCTGATCCTGGTTGGGTATCGAGCCTGCAAACTCAGTACATGCCCTTGACCAGGAATCAAACCCACAACCCTTGGGCCGATGCTCTAACCACTGTGCAAAATTGGCTCAGGCTTTCATTGTTTGTTTTTAAATAATCAGTCACACCTTCAAAATTGGTGAAATTTCGCCATCACTGGTTACCAAGAGTGATGAGGCTCATTTTACTTTAAGCATAATATTACATGCTCCATTTAAACATTTTAGCTAATATTCTTTAAAAAGTTCTTGTACAATTTGATTTTTAAGCAACCGTGTGCTTCTAGATTTCCTGTGCTCTATTCGTTTCCAAAATAATCATGACAGGGAAAGCTGACTTGACCCCAGCAAAATCAGAAATGCATTAATGTTTCAAAGAAAAGCTGACATAGTAAGATTAGAATATTTACACCTGAAATAGGAATTACAGTTAACACTATGATACAAACTAAGCTTCAGATGGCAATATAGACCATTCAAGACACCCAGGGGGTTGCAGCATTGCCTGGCCAAGGGGCCTAACACCCCTAGGGGGAAGGACGAGCTTTCCAATCTCTCTAAGGTACAACCACTCCACCCCCCAGGCTATTTGGGGAAGGAATAAGCAATAAAGGGAAAATGCCTCTGGGCACATGCGCAGTAGAAGAAAAGATGGAGAAGGGGACAGTGCTTTTCTGAGACATACACAGTAGGAACCTGGGTGCAGCCTTCCATTTCAATCCCAATAAATCTTACCATTAGCTCCCCCTGCCCCCTCCCCCATGTGTGGATCCTTGGAAATGCTTTTC
>NW_006293918.1:71425-71821 GCF_000327345.1 Myotis davidii
ATCTGCAAAAATCCTTAATGACGTACTAGCATAATTCATCCAGTAAGTAACATGTAATAGGGATTAAGTACTATGACCAAGTCAAATGCAAGGTTGATTTAATATCTAAAAGTCATATACTATATTAATAGAACAAAGAACAATTGTATCTCAATAGATACAGATAAAGCATTTGACAACACCAGACTTCTTGATAAACTAACAGTAGAACAAATTTCCTCCATCTGATAAAAGACATGTATGAAGAAAGAGCAGCTATCCCTAAATTTAATGATGAAGATGCTGATTGCTTGGTTCATCAGATCAGAAACAAGGAAAGGTTCTCTTTCATCCCTTTGATCTAATATTTTACTGGAGATTTCAGCTAGTAAAATAAGGCAAAAGAAAGAAAGAGAA
>NW_006293918.1:80466-82195 GCF_000327345.1 Myotis davidii
AGAGAAACCCCAATGTGAGAGAGACCCATCAATTGGTTGCCTCCTGCACGCGCCCTGATCCTCGTTGGGTCTCAAGCCTGCAAACTCAGTACATGCCCTTGACCAGGAATCAAACCCACAACCCTTGGACCGATGCTCTAACCACTGTGAAAAATTGGCTCGGGCTTTCAGTGTTTGTTTTTAAATAATCTGTCACACCTTCAAAATTGGTGAAATTTCGCCATCACTGGTTACCAAGAGTGATGAGGCTCATTTTACTTTAAGCATAATATTACATGCTCCATTTAAACATTTTAGCTAATATTCTTTAAAAAGTTCTTGTACAATTTGATTTTTAAGCAACCGTGTGCTTTTAGAAGATTTCCTGTGCTCTATTCGTTTCCAAAATAATCATGACAGGGAAAGCTGACTTGACCCCAGCAAAATCAGAAATGCATTAATGTTTCAAAGAAAAGCTGACATAGTAAGATTAGAATATTTACACCTGAAATAGGAATTACAGTTAACACTATGATACAAACTAAGCTTCAGGTGGCAATATAGACCATTCAAGACACCCAGGGGGTTGCAGCATTGCCTGGCCAAGGGGCCTAACACCCCTAGGGGGAAGGACGAGCTTTCCAATCTCTCTAAGGTACAACCACTCCACCCCCCAGGCTATTTGGGGAAGGAATAAGCAATAAAGGGAAAATGCCTCTGGGCACATGCGCAGTAGAAGAAAAGATGGAGAAGGGGAGGGTGCTTTTTCTGAGACATGCACAGTAGGAACCTGGGTGTAGCCTTCCATTTCAATCCCAATAAATATTACCATTAGCTCCCCCTGCCTCCTTCCCCCATGTGTGGATCCTTGGAAATGCTTTTCTCACAACTACATGAAAAATACCCCATTTCAACTAGCAACAAATATACCAATAACAAAATTTAAAAAGATGTTTTTACTGACTACTGTAATTAAAATAGGAATATTATGAAAATTGAAGGACATTAATTAAATACTGATAGCTTTGTTGAAATAGAATAATTCCTCAAAGTAAACAAATGACCAAAACCAATTCAAGAAGAAATAAAATACATATATAGACTAACACATTCAGAAATAAAACTATTGATTAAAAATCTTCCCCCAAAGTAAAGCACTTATGGCTTAATTGGGAATTATATCAAGTATATTAAAGGTTTGAAGTAGAAATAACACCAAATCACTATCACAATTTAAAAAATAAATCTTTTTCAACTAATTTATTCTGAGGCTAATATTTATTATCCTGATACAATAATCAGAACAATATATTGCAAGAATATAAAATTAATGTCTAATGTCCATCATGAACATATCTGCAAAAATCCTTAATGAAGTACTAGCATAATTCATTCAGAAAGTAACATGTAATAGGGATTAGGTACTATGACCAAGTCAAATGCAAAGTTGATTTCATATCTAAAAATCATATACTATATTAATAGAACATAGAACAATTGTATCTCAATAGATACAGATAAAGCATTTGACAACACCAGACTTCTTGATAACCTAACAGTAGCACAAATTTCCTCCGCGTGATAAAAGACATGTATGAAGAAAGAGCAGCTATCCCTAAACTTAATGGTGAAGATGCTGATTGCTTGGTTCATCAGATCAGAAACAAGGAAAGGTTCTCTTTCATCCCTTTGATCTAATATTTTACTGGAGATTTCAGCTAGTAAAATAAGGCAAAAGAAAGAAAGAGAA
>NW_006293918.1:82362-85006 GCF_000327345.1 Myotis davidii
TAGTTCAAGGATTATAAACTAAAAACAAGGACACATTGCTGAGAGAAATTTTTAAAAATATAAATAAACATCAATACATTGAAAGATAAAATATTGTCAAAATAGAAATTCTCCCTCAAAGTGATCTAAAATACAATGATATTCTTATAAAACTGCCAATAGAAATTTTTAATAGAAATTGTTAAACTGATCCTAAAAGGCATATGGAAATGCAAAGGACCTAAAAAAAAGCAACAATTTTGAAAAATAACAAAGTTGAAGAACTTAACCTTATTTCATAACCACTATAAAACCAGATATATCTGATAGTTAGATATTTGGCAAATAAACAATAAAACAGAATAAAAATCCAGAAATAAACTTTTATATTTATAATAAACTAATTTTTGATAAATGTGTCAAGACAATTTCACAGGGAAAGGATAGAGTTTTCAATCAATGGTATTGGGAAATGGAAGAAAAGAAAAACTGAGAGTCTTACCTTACAGCTTACATAAAAATTAACACAAACTAGATAAGTCAAAATGGAAGTGGTAAATTATAAAACTTCTAGAATGAAAGATGGAACTTTTCTTCTGTGCTTCATTTTAGAAGTTTTACAGTTTTATATTTCATAAGGGAACTGTATTCAGGATATACATACAAAACTTTTACAGGTTAATAATAAGAAAACAATACCATTATTAAAATGGGTCAAATAACATAGTAAGCCTAACAATGAAGATACACATATGACTAATAAGAACATAAAAAATGCTCAACATAATTAATGAGTATGAAAATGCATGTGAAGACCTCTATGAAATATTATTTGCTAGAGTGGCTACAATGCAATGGCAGACAGTATTACGTACTGGACAAGATGTGGGGAAATTAGAACTCGCATACATTTCTGAAAGAAATGTACAAATGGTACACACATTTTGAAAAACAATGTGGCAGTTTCTCAAAAAGTCTAACAGAAACTTACCACACAAGATACCAATTCCATTTCTAGGGTCAAAGAAAAACAAGGACATATAAACTCATAAAGACATGTAGGCAGCTATTCAGAGCATTTTTTTTTTTTGTAATAGCAAAAAACTAAGTCAACTGATAAATGAAAAACAAGATGTGGATTATCCCCATAATGGAATAATATTCAGCAACAAGAAGGGTCTAACTACTGATACATTCCCCAAAATGGATGAATCCACGCATTATACTAAGTCAAAAGGCTACATTCAATTCCTATCAAATGCCCCTTAAAAGCAAACTATGATTAGACACAGATTATTGGTTGTATTGAGGGAGATATGGGACTTGGGATTAACTGAATATTAGTCAATGCACCTTTTTGAGGTGAAGGAATGTTTAAAACCAGATTATTGATTTTACACTTATAATAGGTGAATTTAATGATATGTAAATTTTACATATAAATTTTTACATATTTACAGCATTTTGTAAAACAACAAATTATGATGAAATCTAGTATAAGAAGGATTGGAGAGAGTATAGGAGTATATGGTGATTTTAGCCAAATCAATAAAAGGAAAAATTGAGAATTAGTTGCCAAAATTGTGGCATTCTTACCACTGGTATCCCCTCTTGAATCTACTATCAACATTTTACATACATATATAATATTTAAATAATGACTTTTTTAGAACAAGGCTACTATGATCTGAATGTTTGTTTTCTTCCAAAATTTACATGTTAAAACCCTAACCCCTGAGGTGATGGCATTTGGAGATGGGGCCTTTGGAAGGTGGTCTTAGTGCCCTTATAAAAGAGGTCTGAGAGTTCCCTTGTCCCTTCTGCCACAAGCAGGTACCACTAGCAGATGCCTTCTGTAGACCAGAAGGCAGGATCTCGCCAGGTATGGAATCTGCTGGTGTCTTGATCTTGAAATCCTCAACTTCCAGAACAGTTAGAAAAAAGTTTCTTTGTTTTATAAGCCACCGCCTATCATACTTTGTAACAGCAAATCCAAATAGACTGAGACAAAGGATTATAGTTGTGCAAATCAGTATTGATTTGCCATTCTTGGTTTGGATAGAATAATCACTTCTTTCCAAAACTACAAAGCTTCTATATTACTTGACTTGAATTCTTTTTTCCCCCACTCACACCAATAACACAAAATGTACTTTCAAAACTAGAATCTCTGTTATCTATGGTGTAGTTACCAGCCAAAAAGCGCCTCTTATATTTTACACCAACAACCTTGTAATCTTCTGGCCTCTAGTTATTCTTCCATTTAGCACATTCTCCACCCTATAGCTGAAGTGATCTTTCTAAAATGCTAATCTGATTCCCAGCTTCACAGATTAAACCTCACTGATGGCTTTCCATTTCAATCACTATATATATTAATTTTCTGAACATGGATGAGCTGCTATGTATCTGCATTGTGTTCCACTGCTGGGGTCCAACCCCAGCAGGTCCAGGGGTCCCCAAAGGTGTGGACGGAGTCGGCGAAGAAGTAATGACACGGAGACAGGAACCTGTTTTTGCACATGGTCAGTTATATGATGCTTTCTCTCAAGTTCGAAGAGCATGTGACATTAAAGTTAAAGTTGTAAATACTTAATCACAAGAAAAATTAGTCAAGCACTCTTAAAGTGTTTTTCCTTTTAATGTGGTATATAGGGAGATATTA
>NW_006293918.1:85126-94519 GCF_000327345.1 Myotis davidii
TTCTGCTGGGGAAGGGGTTAAGAGGTTTTATTCCCTCCCTAACTTCAGGGGAAAATCCCTACCTGGGGAAACAACCTTTCTCGGAGAGGTGACCTTGGTTAAAACACAGCGCCAAGAAGGTGAGCAAACATATTAAGAACAGTATGCCATATATGCCAGGTCCCTTGAAACAGCAAGGATGGACCGGCTCCCGGCATTCCACCTCACATCATGTTCCACTTACATGCCAGCTAGCTCAAGTCCGAATGTGCCATATTCTTGCTTGTTCCAAATCTTTATATGTTATTTTCTCTGCCTGCAACATCTACATCCTTACATCATCCAACAATGTATCCCCTATTCCAGCTGACTTTATCTAGCTCGCTCCTAACCATCCTTTTAGACTTCTCATATTCTCTGGAAAGCTTTCCTTGAAGTCCGTCAGAATGAAAGCTCCTGCGATGCACTCCCATTGTATTATTAACCTTTGGGGCAGTCAGAGCTCCAAAGTACTGTGTGCATTCAATCTAAATATAAAAAAGCCTAAGCAACCGAATGACCAAATGACTCAACTGATCACTATGATGTGCACTGACCACCAGGGGCAGATACTCAATGCAGGAGCTGTCCCCGGTGGTCAGGAGTGCTGCTCAGCTGACCGACCTATCCAGGCAGCCCACCAGTGTGGTGCCAGCCACTCATTCCCTCAGTAGTCCTGCAGGTCCAATCTTCAGAGAACGGGCCAGGCACCAATGGACCGGCACTGCCGGCACAATCCTGACAGTGCCACCAGCCTCCTGGAAGTTGGCCTCAGGCACTGCAGCCATTCACCCTCCCTAGATGCTCCACAAGGAAGAAATGATATAAAAGTGGCTGCCAGGTGGCTCCCTACAACCGGTGCGAATGTCAGCAGGATGGATCCAGATCCCAGGCCGGCAAGGGCATCCCACTTCCCACCTGAAGGGCCAATTGTGTCTAGGACCCTCCTCTACCCCCCTTGGGATGGGCACCAGATGCAGGGCTCAGGACAGATTCAGATCCCAGGCCGGCAAGGGCATCCCACTTCCCACCTGAAGGGCCAATTGTGTCTCGGACCCTCCCTTATCCCCCTTGGGATGGGCGCCAGATGCAGGGCTCATGGCTGGTGTGAGCCTCTCCCAATCAGGACAGGCTGGGTGTGAGCCTACAGCAGGCACAGTGGTGCTGGGATGAGCAGGAGTGGCAGGCAGGAGTGGCAGGTGGCATTGAACTGCCGGTTTCGGCCCTGCCGGTTTGGCCCAATCCCCACCAGCCACGCAGAGGGACCCCACCCATGCATGAATTCATACACCAGGCCTCTAGTCATTATATAATGGAGAAATGAATGAATGACTTAATTTTGAATATAATATCAATAATTCAGCTGAGCAAAATTTAATGTTAAGCCCTGTGAAATTTGGCATATCGGTTAAAGTATGCACACATTTCTAAGCTCTGGCCAACTTTCTATGATTAAAGCTATAAATTAAAGCAACGACTTGCTGACACTTTGTCAGCATTCAATCAACTCCCCCAAGTGAGTACCTAATTTTCTTCTCAAATAAATTTTCTCCTTCCACACTCCCTCTGGCAATAGACTGAGTAAATACATGAACCTTGAACTGAATTCTGTAGGACATTTAGGCTCTTTTAATATGGAAAACCTATTTTAAGATTTAGAAATTTACATTCTTATTTATATTTATGTCTCAGCACCTGGGAATGAAATAACACATTGGTAGATTAAGCATTTGTCTTTATGTTATCTATTAATAATTTACATTGGCAGTATAGAGAGCTGGGAATTGGTATTGAGTATATTTGTCATTGTTAATAAATATGTTCTGAAGGGCAAGCCATCAAATGACTTTATAAGCCCAGGAATGATTTATTAGCTTGATATGTTCTACTTTTCATAACTAAGGTATTTAAAAACTCCAGAATGAATATATCTGGGAAGGCGGTAAGGTGAGTGCTGATTAATGTGCTCTTCTATGTGCAAAATGATATATTTTATTATAATTACATAGAAAATAAATCTTAGATATTAACATCAAAACTATATGTTATATTAAAATATGAGCTTTACATTTATATCTTAGTAGGGGCTAAATAGGGATTGCACCAGAGCAGATATTTCCATTTAAAAATTTTTAATTTTATTTTTTATTGTTTATTGGCATTATGGTAACTCTTTCCTCTAGTAGAAACAAATAATGCTGAAGGGCACACTAACAGTTTTATTAAGGTGAGAAGAGAAACAAAACCTACTTTTGAATATGCTATCATATTTATACATAATACATACTTGTTTATATATATATATATATATATATATATACATACATACACACCCATCAGCGCGAGCAATGCAAAAGTAATCTCTTAAATATTAATTTAAACTTCGAACATAAGTAAATTGAGACATATTCTGTTAACTTTAATAGATGTTGAGTGAGAAGTTAAAAGTGAAGATGACTGTTATGAGTTGAATTATACTTTTTTAAAATTCAGATATTGAAGTATTTCAGAAGAAGACATTATTTGTAAATAAGATTATTGCAGATGCAATTGATTAAGATGAGGTCACATTGAAGTAGGGTAGTCTTTTAATCAGTATGCTTGATGTCCTTACAAAAAAAATTCATATGAAGAGAAAAGACACGCAAAAAAAAAAAAAAAAAAAAAAGGTGATGACATGAAAACGCAGTGAGAATGCCACCTACAAGCCAAGAATGACAAAGATTGTCAGGAAAACACCAGAAGCTAGGAGAGAGGGATGGAACAGGTTTTGCCTTATAATCCTCAGAAGGGAACAATCCTGGGAAAATACTGATTTCAGACTTCCGTGAGACGGTAAATTTCTATTGTTTAAGCCAACTGGTTTGTGGCAGGTACATTGTGACAGCCGCCCAAACAAACTAATGAAGATTTAAGCTGACTTGAACTCTAAGTACATTTGTCAAAGGTACATTAACTCAAGATGATTAGTTTGACCAACATGCATGCATTGGTGTGAAGTGCACATCAATCTTCCGCAAGTGAGTGTCAATTAGAACGGTTACCTGTGCTTGCTCTGTCTCCTCAAATTACGTTTTTTGACTGTTAGTAGCTTGTGATTTTTCTTGATTGTAGGACCTGTTGTAATTGGTAAGAGAAGCTGTTTAAATAGGTTCTTAGTGATGTGGTGGTAACATGTGGGGAAAGCATTCTGTAGTCCTATGGTCAGGCCTCAGACTTGTAGAAAAACGATGCCTTTGGACTGTGAACTTCGTAAGTGTTTCTCAGTTGTTTCCTCTTCCCCTTGCTTGGGACAGGGTGGCCAAAATGAACTGAAGATGTTATTTCCTTCTCTCACACGGAAGGCTAGAGTGGGCTGGCTTTGGGTATTTCCCTTCCCCCAGGCTTATTATGCTCTGATAATAGCCGAGCTGTAGGTTGGCTCTGATTAAGTAGTTTCTCCTAAAGGCAGGGCTTGTTAGGAAGAAGACTGCTCTGGCATATTTCACTATTCTCACAGAGAGATATCCCCTGTGTGTTCCAATGCCAATCACCATGAGTCTATTTGGATATTTTAGTAAAAAAGATGCTAGTCTATGAAGCTCAAGTAGAAACTATTTGTTTTCTTGACTTTGTCGTGTGTGTGTGTGTGTGTGAAAATTTGTAGCCTGTAAAGATTAGGATTTAGGGTATTAGAAATCTGTATCTCCGGTTCTATTGTTTTTTCCACACTGTTAACATTCTACTTGTGAGTCACATGTTGATTATTTGTTCACATGTTTCCCTTTTCCCTGCACTAAACACCTAAAAGATATGGAGCAGATATTACCTACATGCTTTTCCTGGATACCTACATGTCTGCCAGATACTTGATTCTTGCTGAATGACAATTGTAAAGACTGACTGAACTACTGAATGAGCTATTGAAAGAACAAAAAATATGGATGTGATGATATTGTACATAGAAACCCCTAAAGACTCCACAAAAACTATTAGACTTAACAAATGAATTTGGCAATGTAGCAGGATACAAAACTAACACCCAGAAATCCATGGCATTTTTATACTCCAATAATACATTCTCAGAAAGAGAAGTTAAACAGATAATTCCATTTACTACTGCAACAAAAAAATTAAGTTACTTAAAAATAAACTTAACCAAGAAGGTAAAATACCTGTACTCAGAAAACTACAGGACATTGAAAAAAGAGATAGAGGAAGATATAAACAAGTGGAAGAACATACTGTGTTTATGTATTGATAGAATTAACAACACAAAAATGTCCATACTACCCAAAGCAATCTATAGATTCAATTACACCATGGAATACTATGCAGCAGTAAAAAAGAAGGGTCTCTTACCCTTTGAGAAAGCATGGAGGGAACTGGAGAGTATTATGCTAAGTGAAATAAGCCAGTCAGAGAAAGACAAGTATCACATGATCTCACTCATGGGTGGAATCTAACGAACAAACTAAACTGATAAACATAATAGATCCAGAGACATAGAAGCATGGAACAGACTGAAGAATCTCAGAGGGAAGGCTGGGGACAATGGGTAGGTAGGAAGAGATCAAACAAAGAACTTGTATGCATACATGCATAACCCATGGTCACAGACAATAGGGTGGTGAAGACCTGGGGCAGGAGGAAGGAGTGGTCTAGAAGGGGTCAATGGGGAGAAAATGGGACATATGTAATACTTCCAAAAATGAAGATTTAATTAAAAAATGGATGTGATTAGTTCAATGTCATTTATATTATTCTCTGTGGGTGCTGAGGAAACTCAGAGAGCGGCTACAATGTCATTGTAATTTTGTACGTGTGCTACTGTGTAGAGATAACTGCTAAATAAAGACCAAGTTAGTGTTTATATTTCCCCGGAGACAATAGTTGAATCTAAAGACAAGTTGTTGCCTTCAAGGTAATAGATGGGTTTTCATCTGCAAAGAGGAGAAAAAACAAGAAATTTAATCTTTTGTCGTATTTCCAAGCTAAATCGTCTTAACCTCTTAGATATATTTCTCATACTGTTCACAAAAGGCAAAGGGCAAAAGTAATTCCCAACACTGCTTCCCTCTCCCTGGCCGTCTGTGTATCAATGACTTGGGCCTGCACGTGCTCACTGCTGAGGGAAGATATTAACCTTATTCTCTCCAAACACAGCAGAGGCCTAGAAAGTGTCCTTCCTCACTTTGGGACCGCAGGCTGTGTTCAGAACAGAACAGCCCTGCAATGACAGCGTTCAGGCTGCAAGGAACCATCAGAATGATGTAAGCTTCCATGAGGTGGCTATGCACTGATTTTAAAGGATCACTACCTGTGATTCTGGGAGTGCATCATCTTGTGAGAAACAATCTAATGTACTTTCTGAATTGTGAAATTTTGATGTCACACTTAGCATAGTGGGTTTCATTTTTTTTAATATGTTGATCTCTAGTTATTTCATTTTTATTCACATTTAGATGGATGAAATCATTCTAAATATTATAAAAGCTAATAATCCATCTTAAATACTAAAAGCACAATGACAACCTTACATATTTTGTTATTTAACTGTCATACCCATAGATGATGATTTAAATGTCAAATAAAAATAAATCACATCATTTTAGAAATACATTTTAAATTCTTCAGAATGATAACACTTATTGGTATTAATTTATAATTCTTAAAACCAACTGGCAATTGCTATTCAGAATTCCATTTTCTGTACTGACTGTAAAAGGGCTAATAGCAGTGAAGCAAATTCATCCTTCACAATCCAGGAATACAAGGTACTGACTGGGATGATGGAACCTCATCACAGAAAGTGTTTCATCCTCATACCCGATGCCTCTGGCTGCAGTTGAGAGGTATGATTCCTCTTCTCCATGCTTCTCAATATCCCATTTCACACTTGTGTTTTTTTTTTATTATTCCTTACCTGAGGAGATGCTTGTTGATTTTAGAGAAAGAGGAAGAGAGGAGAGAAAGAGAGAGAGAGAGACTGATCGGTTGCCTTTTTCTTCTGATGATATTTTAAGCAGACAGGGTAGAAGTCAACCTGGGGAGCATTTCACCTGTGGGGGTAAAAGAAACTTCTACTTGGATGGTTATCTCCTACAAAAACACACTTTAAGATTTTTGTTGTTAATCCTCACCCGAGGACATTTTTCCATTGATTTTCTTTAATATATATTTTTATAGATTTCAGAGAGGAAGGGAGAGGAAGAGAGAGATGGAAACATCAAGGAGGAGAGACAATCATTGATTGGCTGCCTCCTGCATGCACCCCCACCGGGGATGGAGAACACAGCCCAGGCATGTGCCCTTGACCAGAATCAAAGTGGAAAGGAGGGGAAGAGACAGAGGGAGAAAAACATCAATGTGAGAGAGACACATTAATTGGTTACCTCCCCCACATGCCCCGACCAGGGCCCAGGATCAAGCCTGCATTGGCGGTATGTGCCCTCAACCAAATCAGACCCAGGACCCTTCAATCACCAGGCCGATGCTCTATCCCAGAGATGGCGAACCTTCTGAGCTCGGCGTGTCAGCATGTTGAAAACCCTAACTTAACTCTGGTGCTGTGTCACATACAGACGTTTTTTGATATTTGCAACCATAGTAAAACAAAAACTTATATTTTTGATATTTATTTTATATATTTAAATGCCATTTAACAAAGAAAAATCAACCAAAAAAATGAGTTCGCGTGTCACCTCTGACATGCATGTCATAGGTTCACCATCACTGCTCTATCTACTTAGCCAAACCAGCTAGGGCCAAAAACACACTTTAAATAAAATGTTTGGCAAATTATAGTTTAAAACATGAGTTTTTTAAAATACTAGTAGCCCATTGTGCGATGTTGACTGCAGTAGACTTCCCGCCGCTTCCGTGGGAGCCTTGGGGAACCGCAGTGCGCCGCCGGGAGCCGGGAGGGACCTGTGCCGAATCCACCGGAGGTGGGAGGGAGCCACGCTGCTTCTGTGGGAGGCGGGAGGGACCTGTGCCGAATCCACGGGAGGCAGGAGGGAGCCGCGCTGCTTCTGTGGGAGGCGGGCCCGCTGTCTCCTCTCTGGGCCTGCACTCGGCCTCGGAGGCTGTGGGCTGGCCCCCCTGTCCCTGTCCATGTCTGCTCCGGCTCCAGGGGGCCAGCCTTGGCCACGGAGGCTGCGGGCCAGCCCCCTGTCCCTATCCTTGTGGGCTCAGGCTCTGGGGGGCCGGCCCAAACTGGGGCATGGCAGTTCGCTGGGCTCTCTCTCTGTCTCTGTCTTTGGCCTCTCCTGCATGCCCAGCCTCCTCCTGTCTGGTGGTGATCTGTTACGACTGCCCGGCCTAATTTGCATATTTCCTCTCTCTCTCTCTCTCTCTCTCTCTCTCTCTCTCTCTCTCTCTCTCTCTCTCTCTCTCTCTCTCTCTCTCTCTCTCTCTCTCTCTCTCTCTCTCTCTCTCTCTCTCTCTCTCTCTCTCTCTCTCTCTCTCTCTCTCTCTCTCTCTCTCTCTCTCTCTCTCTCTCTCTCTCTCTCTCTCTCTCTCTCTCTCTCTCTCTCTCTCTCTCTCTCTCTCTCTCTCTCTCTCTCTCTCTCTCTCTCTCTCTCTCTCTCTCTCTCTCTCTCTCTCTCTCTCTCTCTCTCTCTCTCTCTCTCTCTCTCTCTCTCTCTCTCTCTCTCTCTCTCTCTCTCTCTCTCTCTCTCTCTCTCTCTCTCTCTCTCTCTCTCTCTCTCTCTCTCTCTCTCTCTCTCTCTCTCTCTCTCTCTCTCTCTCTCTCTCTCTCTCTCTCTCTCTCTCTCTCTCTCTCTCTCTCTCTCTCTCTCTCTCTCTCTCTCTCTCTCTCTCTCTCTCTCTCTCTCTCTCTCTCTCTCTCTCTCTCTCTCTCTCTCTCTCTCTCTCTCTCTCTCTCTCTCTCTCTCTCTCTCTCTCTCTCTCTCTCTCTCTCTCTCTCTCTCTCTCTCTCTCTCTCTCTCTCTCTCTCTCTCTCTCTCTCTCTCTCTCTCTCTCTCTCTCTCTCTCTCTCTCTCTCTCTCTCTCTCTCTCTCTCTCTCTCTCTCTCTCTCTCTCTCTCTCTCTCTCTCTCTCTCTCTCTCTCTCTCTCTCTCTCTCTCTCTCTCTCTCTCTCTCTCTCTCTCTCTCTCTCTCTCTCTCTCTCTCTCTCTCTCTCTCTCTCTCTCTCTCTCTCTCTCTCTCTCTCTCTATATATATATATATAGATAGATATAGATATAGATATAGATGATGTAATGATATTCGTATTCATTTTTTCTTCCACTTTTATGTATCAGGGAACCACTTCCCATACAATAATTATTGACTGAATATTGTATTAAAATGTATGAAATAAAACAAAGTACTCTATCAAAGAGAATATGAAAGTCTACTATGAAGTTACTTTTTTCAAGGACAATCTGTATGTACTATTTATGTATTATTTTTCCATGAAACCTTAATGAATCAGAATAGACACTGCATCTGTTCTCATTTTTTTTAAGGTTTAAATAACAGGTGTCCAAGAAATTGATGCTTTTAGGGGTCATTTTTATACTATATTGGGTAAAACATTCAAGCTCTGGAAAAAGTAAATTTAGAGAGGCAAAGTATTATTAGGAAGAGTGAACCTGATTTAGAAGTGCTTTGTCCAGCAGCTTACATGCAGTGACACATTAATAGTTTTTTTTTAAAAAATTGAAATTTAATGATTTCTATGACAGCTTCTTTTTTCCTAATAATAATAAACATTTATATTTGTGTTTTGCAGGGTATATTTTTATTTATTCAGAGGAATGATATTTATTTACATTAAAAATTACCTTCTACTAAGTGCCATAAAATAAATATTTAAACTTGGCATGAACAGAAATTAGTGCTCTAGTTTAGTTAAAAATAAAGGCAATTCTTTGAAAATTATTTTTTAAAAAGTCATTGCCAAGTATAGGGGAAAAGGCAGTTAGTTGATGGCTACAACAGTTATCTAGTTCAAAACACCAATTTGTGTGCAAATTTATGATTCTGATGTTATGATATTAAATGAGGAGATTTAAAACTCATCAGCCATAATAGAATCATTAACCAATAAGGGGTTACATCAACATTTGTTTGTAATTTTTAAGCTGATTATTTGGCTGGCCAGGTGGAGATTTTGCAATAATTGTGTTGGAATATCTCCACTTGATGGGTTATTTTCCCGCTGATTCTGTTAGAAAATGTTATTTCCTAACTAGCATGTCAATCTCACCACTGATCATGTTTTCTTTTTAGAATCCTCAAATAGCTCTCTCTTTATTCTGATTGGTTTTCATAGTTGAGTTCAGTGAGAGATAAAAGGTGGCATCTCTTTATCTTATCTGCATCTGGAACCCTGGTTTTACATTTTTTTTTAAAAGAAAAGACCTTTTTAAATATATATATATATAT
>NW_006293918.1:95418-116794 GCF_000327345.1 Myotis davidii
ATTTGTGATTCCATTTCTCAGGATGTTACTTGGCCTTGCAGTGAGGAACATATGTTATTAACAAATGTTTCATTTACTAATCTAATAGCTGATAAGAAAACAGACACTTCTGCTCCACAAATAAATTATTTCATTCTACCTCCCAATGGCATCACACGCCAGATTAGCAGCTCTTGTTAGCATCAATATATATAAAAGGCTAATATGCTAAGTGTCGCTCCAACCATCCGACTGGTCACTATGATACGCATTGACCACCATGGGAAGATACTCAACACAGGAGCTGCCAAGCTGTGGTGACTTGGCAGCTGTGGTTCTTGGGTGAAACACCCAGAACCAGAGTGGAGGAAGCCGGATTCCAGGGTGCATCACCTGAGAACCGCCCTATCTCAATCCGGGACCCCTTGGGGGATGTTGGAGAGCTGGTTCCGGCCTGATCCCCACAGGCCAGGCCAAGGTACCCTACTGGTGCATGAATGGGCCTCTAGTTTTTTTATAACTGATTAAGCACTCCATGTTTTGTATATAGGAATATAACATCATCCCATATTGCAATGTTGTGTTTCATAGTTATTATTCTCTATCTAACAAAGTAGGATAACTGGATCCATAGAGCTGGAATCTTAAACCATTAAATTTTCTTCTAATTGAATAAGAATCTTTTAATTTACAATTCTTAATATATTTTCTTTTATGTCCTTGGAGGAAGGAGTTAAAATAGATGAACTATAATCTATTTATTCACTCCAAAGTGTCTAGGGAAATAAAATCAGAAAGTATAATACCTGCTCTAATCTTTCTGTCAACTGGACTCTCAAGGAAATCACTTGATATGTGCCAGGAGAAAGATATTCTGCCTTTAAAATGCCCCTAGTATAAATGATCCTGGCTAAAGGATGCTCTCTGGTATCTAAGACCTATGATCTATGGTTCAATGAGGCATGAATCCCTGGGGAACATCACAGTGTAAAATTGAGATGTTTTATTGAGGAAACGCTTCCCATTATGTGAGGAACCCCACAAACCTCACTTAAAGGCCTCATCTGATCTGGGCCAGATAAGGTGAAAGAAGTACCTGGGGAGCCCCTTAATGTTCTTGACTTCCCTATTCCTTGTCATAGTGTCTTGATTATCCTATTCTTTCATTTATTTAGTAAGACTAGACTCTGGTTAAGATCTATGACTTGTATAAGTCTGAACTGATGATCATATCCTATGTGACAGCACATGTTACAATATTTAAAATGTTTTCTGGTCATTTTTACTTATCGCTATCTATTATATGCCTCCTCATTTTTTAAAAAATTTTTTTATTTAAATTTTTTTCCTGGAATAGTTCCTTGAGAGATTACCTTTCCCTTCATGAAGGGAGCATCACCTTATTAGTGCTTCCTTCTTCTTAGATGGTATGTTCCTGAAATTCATTTGGGGCAAAAGGTATATAAATTTTAAAAGTGTGTTTCTTACTCTAACTGCTCCCATAATTGAAGGGTGATGAGGAAAAGAAAAAAAAATTACAGTGAAAAGTTCACATATTTAAACAAAACTACATAGGTATAATTCCCATCAAATGGTGTTGATAATGTAGTTCCTTTCCTAAAGTTTATTAAAACATATAGAACCTACCTCACAAGTCTTCTTTTTTGCTTATGAACATAGTATATTTATGGTAAAAATGAGAAACAATGTTTAATCTTGGGTTTATATATACTTAAAAAGCCTCATAATTTTGAAAAAAAATCTTATGTAATTAGAGAAAAATAGAAATGAAAGACACGACATATAAAAATAAAATCCTTTAAGATTTTGACTAGAACTTTCAATTATTTCCCTTAGCATTCACGTGAATATATTTTATGGCATGTTCTCTAGTGTTCAAATTAAGTTTTTAAAGTTCTTTTTAAGGACAAAGAGAGGGAGCGATTATAAGAACCCAGACATAATTGCTGATACCGTGGCAGTCTCTTGTATAGGAGAGGTAGCCAGAGGTTCAGGCATGGGACCACTGCCTACCTGAGGCCCCAGGGAAGACATTGTGAAAATAAATACCCCAATCCTCTCCTTCTCCAACTTTGCAAAGGCTTTACTAAGTAGGAGGAGTTAGCAGGCCAAATAGTTGAGTTGAAGCAAACCATGAAGGTAAGACTATGGATTCACATAAGAGAATAGGGAAAGTTGGGGAGGCATAACTAGCACTTTGCCTAATTAACACATAAAAGTCTTTCCATTCTCAACTTAAAAACAGGCTCTGTTTTGCATGGGTGAGAATCCCAGAGCATATTGGCTTAACTCTCAATGTGCCTTGTGGTAGGATTTTGGTGCTGTCTGCATGAGAGCTTTGATTTTGAACAACTTCTCATCTGAGTCCGCTTCTTCTTCTCCCCCAAACAGAGTCTTTCATGTTTAAGAGGTGATAAATATAATTTCATTTTTTTCAGATTTTCTCTGTATTCTATCTCAATAATGGACTCTATACCTTGTCTGGACAAGGCTGTGTACAGGCAGAAATGAGAGATGGCTTAGCTAGGGCCCCAGCCACTAACATGTTCTGCACCAACTTCAAGAACCAATCTTTTGTCATCTGCTTATTTTCCATATTCTTGATGCTGAATAAGTTTATTAAGATTATTTTCCTCTATTTAACAGATATATTTAATACTTTTTCCCATTCAACCCCTTGCTTGCACTCCATCTGTACATTTCCCTTATGCATACATTATTATGTCAAGAAATCAAACTCCCAAAACAATTCAGAAAGTACAGGCTAGCATTGCAAAATTACCTAGAAAAGGCACGTTCGTGGAGGGGTGTGTACTTTCCCACACTTCTAAAACATTTAAACATTTGAGTATCTGAGCATGTAGCCGGCATCCCCATTATTTCACTTTATGATGTTTAAAAACTAAATTAAATTATTTCTGAGCCAAAAAAAGAGATATAGTTAAAATGTTAGTAGCATATTGACATTACCATTTTAATTTAGTGATTTTAGAAAGCATGATTTATTAAGGAATTGGGTGAAATTGTAAACATGGATTTCTTAAATGAACTGGAATCCAAGAAAAAATTAAATGCACTGAAAGATTAAATATGGAGTAAATATATTTTTAACATTATATATGTGTATAATATATATATTTATTTAATATATAGGCAAACATACTTCACAATTATTTTAAATATTATCAAGTATTTGTGTGCATGAAGTAATAAAACTAAAAATAATAGCAATAAAAATGTTAAAATCAATAACAATTCCTAAATATAAATTTATGGGGTTTACAATATATACAGATTTAAAAGATAGGAAAACAAGAGCATCAATTGCATGCAGGAGATAAACGGAATTTTACTTTTTGTTTTATGACTTACACATTATAGTATCATATTGATTAGACAATGATAAATTAAAGATGCATATCTTATTTTAGAGAACAACCACTGAAATGGTTGGAATGGTATATCTAGAAAGTCAATTAAGATGAAAATGAAATAAAAATTAAGGTGAATAAAAAGTTTTAAAGATGATAAAAATAAGAAACAAACATCTAGAGCTGATAGACAAGAATATATTTACATGAAATATAAACATACTAAATTATACAATTGAAAAATAGGCCCTGGCCATTTTGGCTCAATTGGTTGGGTATTATCCAGTGTACCAGTGTAATTTATATTTATTGTTGATATCACAGATGTCCCTTTTTTCCCTATTGACCTCTTCCACCCTGAACCCACCCCCTAGGCCTACCTCATTCTTGTCTGTGTTCATGCGTTATGTATATATGCATATAAATTCCATGGTTAATCCTTTCCTTCCTCCCATGCCCATGCTCTATGTCTCTGGATCTATTCTGTTCATAAGTTTATTTTGTTCATTAGATTCCACATATGATTGACGGATTATTTAAAAACAAACAATGAAGGCCCGAACCATTTTTCTCAGTGGTTAGAGCATCGGCCCATGGACCTAAGGGTTGTGGGTTTGATTCCTGGTCAAGGGCATGTACTGAGGTTGCAGGCTGGATACCCACCAGGGTCAGGGCACATGCAGGAGGCAACCAATTGTTATGCCTCTTTCACACTGGTGTTTCTCTCTCTCTCTCATTCACACCTTTCTTATCATCGGAAAAGTAGTCTGGGTTTGTATGCCAATAAATTTGAACACAGTTGAAAAGGGCAAAAACTTTGACAAACAAAATTTATCAAAACAGACAGAAGAACCATGTTTCTGAACTCCCCAAACAAATTTATAAGAAAGGCAAATTACTAAATAGTATATTTGATCAATTTTGACACACATTGCTTAATAACGTTTTAGACAAGATCAGGTGAATTCAGGATGGTATAGAGGTCAAATATGTGATTAGGGAAGATGATTTGACTTTGAGTTTGGTGCACATAATACAATATACAGATCATATATCATAGAAATATGCACTTGAAACCTATATAATCTTATTAACCAATGTCACCTCAATAAATTTAATTTAAAAAGACTATAGAAGCCATGGTAAAAAAAAAAAAAGTTTTAGAGGTGAAGCATACCATTTTTTATAAAGGGAAATAATATGTGCCATTGAGTTTTATTGTAGGGATGCAAAGTTGGGGAGCATTTGAAAAGCAATCGATGTAAGTAACTATATTAAACAAAGAAACTCAATTTTCTCAATTGCTGCAGAATGCACTTCCCAAAACTGAACACTATTCATGATAAAAAATAAAAAATAAAGCTGTGCAAACGAGGATCAGAAGGAAATACTCTCAATCTGATAAAGGATATCCATGAAACCGTCACTTGTGATTTTTCTAATAGTGTTGAATTTCAATATGTAGAATGTTCTTCTTCAGAAATATTTTCCCTCTAGTTATAAGTTTAAATCCAATTTAATTCATTTCTGTGTTTTAGTTTAGACTTTATTAAGACACTGACCATGGTTTCATCTTAATTATACTTAACAGCATTAAAATGAGTATGCCCTGGCCAGTTTGGCTCAGTTGGTTGGAGCATCGTCCTTTACACCAAAAGGTTGCAGGTTCAATTCCTGGTCAGGGCACATGACCAGATTACAAGGTCGATCCTTAATTGGGGTGCATTGGGAGGCAACTGATTGAGGTTTCTCTCACATTGATGTTTCTCTTTCTCTGTCTCTCCCTCTCCCTTCTTCTCTCTCTAAAATCAATAGAAACACATCCCCAGGGGAGGATTAAAAAAACAAGAAGTATGAAAAAGGCCCTTGTTCACATTCTGTTAGGCAACGTGGCATATGGTAGTTTTGGAAATAAAAGGAAATAGATATCCGTTAGTAATACATGTTGCCCTTTGGGAGCCTGATATGGAAATAGTCTCGTCATAAATATCTATTTTATCTTTATAAATGCTAGTTGCAAAAAATCATATAGAATTAAATTCTATGTTCAGTAAACCAATATGCCTGTCTTCTTTTCACATTTTAAAACACATTTCCAGTGTGTTTACCTTCTCTAAAAGCCACTCAACTGAAGTGATTAAACACATCATCGCCATTGCCATCCAGATCATTTGCTTGTGCTACAGGCTTTGTAGGTTCATTACCAAACAGTTGTTGTGCCTATTAGATGGATCTTTTCCATAGTGCTCTAGTCCTTTCTAAATACTCATTTGGGAATCATGTCGTTACCACATTAGTGTAAGATTCTCATTAAATTATGTGGTTTGCTAGTAGTTTACTAAATTAATATCTGTATGTAATCTGGATGATCGTTCAGTAAATCAGGAAAGTATCAGGAATAGAATATTATTTCTAATATTTAATTATCACCCAAAACCCCAATGGCTTGGTCAGCATTATATATACTTGCTGTAATAGCTAAAGGCATAAAATTTCAAATTAACTCTTATTGTGAAGGCACTTAACTAATATATTTTCATTTTGCAAATATTTTTAGAATTCTTAATCTGAAATCTTATATTTTTAGTATTTTAATTTTGGTGCTAAGTCTGAGGAGAAAGGAAACATTTTCAGACTCAGGAGTAATTCAGTTTTTCGCTATTTGTTTTAAAATGTTTGATATAAAAACAGTTCATTCATCTAATTGTAAGCATTTACAAATAACTTTTTAACATATGTTTGAGGCATGAATTTGATAAACTATATCATTTTTCTTCTTGGAATTCTCTTTTAATCATCATGATAAATAATTTTATATTCATCTATCAAATCTGGACTTAGGAAATGAAAATTAGTTCAACGCAACCGTAGATTGAAAAATGAGAGCACAATTAGAGTTATTGTCTCAGGAACAGTTTCATTTCCTTCACCAGTAGTTTTCAAAAAGGAAATAAGAATAGATTAGTTGTTCCAAAGATGGAGTAAAAAGCTCATAAAGCAGATATAAAGCTCAAAGAAGACTTGAACAAAAGTGGTTGAAAGGCGCCACAGCCTAAAAATAAAACCTCGAGAAAATCACGTTCAATTATAAGTGGAATGGCTCTCGACCACTTCCTAATGACTATGCTCCATTTGCATTGCCCAAATTCCATCTGCATTGCTGCATTTCATCTTGATGAATTGGAGAGTTATGAAAAAATTTATAAAATTAACAACTTCCAGCTTTCCAGCGAGAATATATTGACTCATTGCTAGGTTTTAAGCTTATAGTATTGTTATTATGCAATTCATATAGTAAATGAATGGGGGAAAAAACCCCTTCAGCTTCATAATCCATTGTCAGAGAAGAAACAAACATTGCATAATAAAAGTAAAATGTTCCTTTGTTATTTTCCTCTTTTAAGCTTTGAGTTATTATGAGTCTTATTTAAATTATAAAAAGGTAAAACATCTAGAGAACCAAATGAACAACAAAATTGAAACAGATTCATAGATACAGAGAACAGACTGATTATTGACAGAGGAGAAGATGTTGGGGGACATTGGTAGCTATAGAATAGTCACAGAGATGTAAATTACAGCATAAGACATACAGTCAATAATATTGTAATAACCATATATGGGGCCAGGTGGGCTCTTGAAATATCGGGGGGACTATTCTGTAAGGGACATGATTGTCTGATCATTATACTGCACATTTGAAACTGATACAGAATAATATTGAATGTAAACTATAATTGAAAAAAATAATAATAAAGGACTTTGCAAAACAAAATCTTTTCTTTGTAATTAAATTTTTATTTTTCTAATTACTGATTCACACACAACTTTGATCATCCCATGTAATTATTTTATTTTTATATCTGAAAATGAGGGCCTGAATTTTGTGTGCTTAGATTTTCTACAACTATAAGATAATTTCTAACAATGGCAATGACAAATTGAAGTTAAATACTATTAGAAAAATCACCAGTGACTGAACCAAACTTGGATTATGTCATATGGAATACACTTACCACCTTTTAAAATATTTAAATAAATGTATACTTAACAATGTATTCTGGTTTAATGAAAGAGCAAGAGGTGACTGAATTGGAGCATCTTGAAATAGGTAAGCAATAATGAAAATCAACAAAAATGAAGAGAATTATTATTTTTACTTCAGTATTATTTGTGTCTTAAACCCTATGGTTATTTAAATAAAAACACATGATCCTAATGTGAGTTACCCTGTCCATTGATTGACATTTAGAAAAAAAAAACAAAACAAAACGGGGAAAGCAACAGCCAGCTTCCCTCCAGAATGAAGCAACCATGGTGCTCATGTCAACTGGCTATTGAGTAAGAAGTTAGGAAAATAACTCAGCATCTTGTTGAAATACAGTATTCTAGGCTGGCTATATCTTCAGGTAATTAGATATAACAAATAATTATTGTCAAAGAAAATTTGAGAGGCAGATAATTACTTTTTAAATATTATATTTATAGCTAATACTTAGGTATAAATCTAACAAAGAATATACAGGATGTATATATATAAAAAAGCAATAATACACTGATAAAAAATAAAAGAACAAAATAAATGAAGAGTTACCATATTTATGAATACATGACTCAGTACAGTTAAGATATTAATTCGTCTCAATTTGATCTATAGATCCAATGCAATATCACTCAAAATCTCAGCAGGCTATTTTATAGATATTGATAAACTGATTATAAAATTTATATGGAAAGGAAAAAGATTTAGTATAGCCAAAAAATTGCTAAAGAAGAAAAACAAAGTTACTGGGACTCATACTACTGTGTTTCAAGATTTAATACAAAGCTAAAGCAATCAACATGCCATTATGGAGGAAATAAGAGATTCAAAGACAAATAAAACAGAATGGAGAGCCCAAAAATAGAACAGTAAAAATGTGTTTGTTTTTTTTTTGTTGTTTTTTCTCAGAAGCAAAAAGAAAATTCAATAGATAAATGAAAGTCTTCAATAAATTATTATGGAACACTTGGTCATCCATATGCAAAATTAAAATTAATGTACTTTAAACCTTACCTAACAATTATCAATATAGAGCATATAATTAAAATTCAAAACTAAAAATTTTAAAAGAAAACATAAGATAAAGTTTATGTGACCTTGGTTTTAAGGATCAGTTTATAGATATAATAACAAAAGCACAATAACAAAAAATAAGTTGGGTTTTATTAAAATTTAAATTATTTGCTCTGTAAAAAACACTGTTAAGACAATGAAAAGACAAGTCACTACTGGGAGAAATATTTGAAATTTATGTACCAGACTTGTATTCAAAATATACAATGAACTATTAAACACCACTTTAAAAATTAATAATACATAAAGGACCCATATAAACTATAGCAAAGGAGATGTATGGGTATTAAATAAGCATATGAAAATATGCTCCACATCATTTTGCTTAAGGGAACTGAAAATTCAAGTAGTGAGTTATTAATAAACACCTTCTAGAATGGCAAAAATAAAAACACTTCACACTATCAATTGCTGGTGAGGATGTAAAATAACAGGAAAACATACCTACCATAAGGTACAGCGACTGTTATTCTCCATGTTTAGCCAACAGATTTTAAAACATATGTCCCCACAAAAAGCTTGCCAGTGAATCTTTATAGCAGCCACAGCCTTAAGCACCAAAAACTGGAAGCAATTGAAATGGCCATTTAGGCCAATCCATAAGTGGATAGGCAAGTAAGTTGTGGAACATTAAGACAATGAAATACTATTCAGCAATAAAAATGAAATAGCTGTCAAGCCACACAAAATTATCATTGTCTTGTTGGGGTTAAGTAAAGAAGCCAGTCGGAAAAGGCTACATGTTGTATGAGTGCATTATATATTTCTAGAGAATGCAAAACTATTGAATCTGTCAGTAGAGTAGTGATTTACAGCTAGTTTGCAAGTTGGACAGGTGAAGCACAGACGATACTTGTGGGGTGGTGAAACTCTTTTGTATGGTACTGGATGACAGATACTAGATACTACACATTTGTCAGAGTCAGAGAACTTCACAGCACAGCGTTGAATTGTAGTGTCTGCAAATTTTAAGACGTCATCGAGGGAGTAGGGAGATTCAGAATAGAACATGCATTGAGACAAATGAATCTCGCTGCATTACAAAAGTTTGATATGACCTCATGTAAGAAGATAGGCTGAAATGGTGCTGACCTAAGTGACTTTGGAAATGAGTGGAGAGAACATTAGATGATCCCAGAGAATATTTTAGTACCAACAAGTAAGGAAGTGCTACAAAATAAAAGCACAATTATGACCTTATGTCAAGGGACATGGGTGCTACCTGAAAGTGTTACCAATAACCAAAGCTGGAACAATTTAAGCAACACAATAAATAATGTATTACTACATTATAACCCAAAGTATAAAAACTATCCATGAGCCTACATTGATGAAACAAATGATCAAATAAGTGAATAAAGGAGATAAATAAATAACCTTAGCAGAAGAATTCAAAATAATTTATGTAGACACCTCCCTCGAAGAGATGGAGCACAACTCTTACTCTTTATGTGTGAGCTGTTCATAGTGACTTTCTTCCAAAGAATACAGTATGAAAGGGGGGGCGGGGGAAGAATCACATTACAGTGGAGAAATCTGAGAAACATTTCCTCAGTCAGGTGACTAAGTTTAGCATCAACAGTGCTAAATCATTTTGATAGCATGTACACTTGATATGATGTGATAAGAATGGAACCTTACCTCTGTGGTCTTCCTTCCAATAACTTATAACTCCAGTCTAACCAAGAGAACATCAGAAAAAATATCCCAATAAGGGTTATTCTACAAAGTATCTTACGCATATTCCTCAAAACTGTTAAGGTCATTCATCAAAATCAGAGAAAGTCTAAGAAATGTTCACAGTGTGGAGGAACCTACCAGACATGATGACTAAATGCAGTGTGCTATCCTGGATAGGATCTTGAAACAGAATTCAGACAGGTAAAAGCTAAGGAAATATATAAACCTTACTAAAAATCTAGTAATATTGGTTAATTTGTTGTGCCAAATATACTATACCAATGTAGGATGTATTAATTAAACAAGGAGGTCATTAGACTGAGGTGGCTCTAATGTCCTGGTGGCCACATGAGCAAATCAAAATCTAAACCTGCAAATGCCTCATGGTTACAAAATCGAAACCTAAGGACAGCCAATCAAAAAAGGCCATCTAGGCTTTACGCTATAGCCAGCCAATCATAATTTTCTTACTTTGCTTCTGTCTTTTCTATGTAAATGTCTCTCACAACTCCTGTTGTTGGAACTCTCTTAACCACTTCCAGTTTGACTCCCTTATTCGAATAAATTGTGTTCATATAAACTCTTAAAAGTTTTAACACACCTCAGTTAAAATTTCAAAGGTATAGAAGAAATGGTGTCAGGCTATATGGGAACTCTCTGAACTATCTTCACAACTCTTCTGGAAAGCACTTCTAAACTTAGATTTATTTTTTTAAATGGGTTTCTTAGACTCCAGTAATTTATACAACAGTACATTCTAAGAAGTAGATTTGAATTTGAAGCAAGATCATTTCTATTCCAAACTTATATTGTACAAAGCCTGGTCTTAATGAAAAAATGAATACTTTATTGCATACTAAATGGTCTTTTACAGGTTGGATTAAATGAAATTCGCATAAGATGCATTTTATTTGTGAGATAATAAATGAAACCATTTTAAACTGCTACATTTAGCACAGCCACTATGGCTCAGTGGTTGAACGTCAAACTATGAACCTGGAGATCCTGGTCAGGGCACAGCCTGGATTGCAGGCTCTATCCCCAGTGGAGGATGGGCAGCAGGCAGCCAATGAATGATTCTCTCTCATCGAAATGTTAAACTGCTACACTTAAATTTGTTATATTATAATAAAAACTTCTAATATTATTCAAGTTATGTCTTATTAAGGTAGTCTTTCACTAGGATTTATAAGCACTATGATTCTTATTAAATATATTCTTAATTACTTAAGGCATTTGCATATAACCTTTTAAAATTTCAATAGCTATGTTACCAATTACTGAATATTAGAACTGAGGTAGCAGTGGGATGCTGGGAGAGTGGGTCATCCACATACCTATGATACATTTTCTTTTCAAACCCTTAAGCCTTTGCCCCATCCATTATCCTTTCATTATATAGGTAGAATGAATTATCTTATCACTGAATATTGGAAATAACTGGCATGTGAAACTCAGCTTTCTCCATCCTCATTTCTTTTGGGAGTTTTATACATATACATATACAGATACATTCTGGTCACCTGACTTTAATAGAGACAGACCCTCTTGCAGAGCCTAATCATTGACATAGGTGTACAAGAAAGTTTATCTAATTTGGGGTGCAGGCCAATTTTTCTGCACATCCAAATTTTATCCTAGTATATCTATGTTTTTAGTAAAATAAACGACACTTTGAATACCATTGTAATGAACTAGTTGTTAATAACAAGAAAGGAGAATAGAGAAGGCCAGAGGTTATGGGCATGTTCCCTGCAAAACACTGGGGGAGAAATCCAACAAAGGAAAGGCAGATGCATACTCAGTAAAGTTAGGGTGACTAGAGAAAGTTCTTGCCTGTCAATCACACCTGGGAACAAAGATGATTGGCCAGAATGGGCATGGCCATTGCAAGGGCAGGAAAATTTGGGAATAGATAATCGCAGAAACAAAGACATTCACTCTCTTGTTGTGTTGGACTATTGGGTTATGCGGCTCTTTTTCTCCTACTCTCTTGCATTCACCCCAATGGCCCTTGGCCATGTGGACCCCAAGAGCAGTGGAGGAATGGACTGCAGTGGAAAAAATGCAGGCTAAGCTAGCCCAATGCTGAACTGCACATCTCAAAGTCAGTGTCCAACTCAAACATGGGAGAGAAACACTGGACACTGACTTTGATTTTAGCTCTACTGAACCCTCAGCTACACTTCTTCCATGACTGGACTAAGGGATATGGGATTTTAGAAACGAGGGGGTATAATTCCATGAAAATAATGCTTTCTACTATACCTCATTCTCCCATGGGGGCCTCAGGAAATGCCTCTTCCAGAGGTACCCTAAGAAGCCCACTCACATGAGCACTCCTTTGTCAATCTAAACTGATTCTAATTCAAGGCAGGGAGCATAGACATAGTATTAATTGTGACTTCCCCAAGCTCCCATTGGACTCTAGAGAAAAACATGGACTTGTGTTTGTTTATTTTATAAACTAGTGACCCAGTCCACAAAATTCATGCACAGGATGCGGGGTGGGGCGTCCCTTAGCCCAGCCTGCACCCTCTCGCAGTCCAGGAGCTCTTAGGGGATGTCCGACTGATGGCTTAGGGGAGTGTGCCTAAGCAGGCAGTTGAACATCCTGCCAGTCATTTCACTGTTCAGTCGATTTGCATATTAGGCTTTTATTCTGTAGGATATATTTTATTTTAGTTAGCTTGAGCTTTTGAAATTAAGTCCTGATGTTGGGTGACATATCTTGTGTTTTGTGGTAGCTGGAAGGCACACTAGACAAGGATCTATGGCTGACTTTATTCTTCAGGCAGATGCCAGTGCCTTTCCAGACACATGAGGGAGGACTCTCTCCTGTCTAATCTTCACGCCTCTCTCAGCTCTAGAGTCAGGGAGGAGAAGACAGAAAACTTGGTGAGTTTCTTATCCACTCCAGTATGCCAAGAGATCTGGTTCCACCAGAGAACAGTTTACCTGTGTTTAATCAATGATTTGTTCTTTTTGAAGATTCTGGTGCTATAACTGTTACATTTTTATTTATAGTGGAGAGGCAAAAATGTCTGCACTCGCTGACCCTATTAGATTCCAGGAAGCTCTGAGGTCTCACATATTCTAGTTCTAGGACACTGACCTTCTGGGGGCAAAGCTATTTTCTTGGAAGGTATAAATGATCTAGAGTTTAAGAGAGGATAAGAAAGACTTGAGCTGCTACCTTCACAGGATCCTTTCTCACTCCCTCTACATTTCATCTATTTTACTTTTTAAAAATATATTTTTATTGATTTCAAAGAGGAAGGGAGAGTGAAAGAGAGAAACATCAATGATGAGAGAGAATCATTGATCAGCTGCCTCCTGCATGCCCCCTTATGGGGATTGAGTGCACAACCAAGGCATGTGCCCTGACTGGGAATCAAACTGATGAACTCTTGGTTCATGGGTCAATGATCAACCACCAAGCCACACTGACCAGGCTGGTTTTCAAATTCTTAAAAAATAATTATTTTCCATTTCACAATGTTTGTAAGTCATGTCAAAGGTATTACAAAAGGAATGAATAGATCTGGAAGAAAAAAAGTACAGTTGAATTGGGAATTTAGAAGCCTTCATTGAAAAGATGGGATTTAATATGGGATTTTTGAAGGATATGTAGGATATTTGAAAAACATAACAGGACTAGAAAAGGGAACCCAAGAAGACAAGAGGTGACACACCTCAAAGGGGCTGTTTACATAATAGTGAAGATATAGATTGAACAACACAACTGAGTTTGTAGAATAAACTAGAGAATGTAGGGAATTAAGGTAATTTCTATGAATTAGAGTGGCAGGATTGAGAGCTGCCATTGCCAGGTGAGAAATCAAGCCTTGACCCCATGAGATCTACTCTTGTCTTTTCAACCTGTTCAGAGATTCTGTATATCCTGCAAAACACAGGTGGTTATAAGATATAATTAAAGTTTTGAAGAACAAATAGCACTTATCCATCATTATGTATCATTTAGTAACCATTTATCACTTAGTTGCTGAATAATTTATCATAGGCCCCTTGTTATTTTTATGTAAATTAAGCTCATTTTGCTCCAAAAGGATCGTCTTATTGAATGATGAAATAGCACTTCAATAAAAACCTTGGGGTATAGTAGCAGAAGGGGAAATACATCTTAGTAAGCTAACTAATGGTCTCTATGGATAAGTGTATATTAGACAATATGCATTTCTAAATAGAGGAACTGATTTGTCCTTATCCTATATAATAAAAGGATAATATGCAAATTGACCTAAAGGTGGAACAACTGGTTGCTATGATACACACTGACCACCAGAGGGCAAATGCTTAATGCAGGAGCTGCCCCCTGGTGGTCAGTGCGCTCCCACAGGGGGAGTGCTGCTCAGCCAGAAGCTGGGCTCACAGCTGGAGAGCGCAGCAGCAGTGGTGGGAGCCTCTCCCACCTCCATGGAGGTGCTAAGGATGTCCAACTATGGAGGGTGGGCCTAAGCCATCAGTCGGACATCCCCTGAGGGCTCCCAGACAGCGAGAGGGTGCAGGACATCCTGAGGACCTCCCCCCCACGACCACCACCACCAAGTGCATGAATTTCGTGCATCGGGCCTCTAGTATGTAAATAAGAGAGCCTTGGGCTAGAAAGCTGTTTCTAGGAGTTTTATTCTCACAGGAACTTCTACTTTATTTATGTTTCTCCCAGTCCTAAGTTATAATGGTACAGAATAAATGTTTGGCACTTTAAAGTGCATTATTGTTCCCGAAGTACCACCTGGCACAGTGATCTAGGCTGCAGAAAGTGCTTAATGCCCATCCCAACTGACAGTGATAGCCATGCCTCCCTGATACTCCTGCAAAATCTAGGAGTAATTCTAACCAGATGGGTGATAGTCACAAATCTCAATAGAGCTTTCAGTTGTTTCCAACTCCCAAGACCTCTAAGATTGTGAAATTTAGCAAAAGGAAGCAGTATGGTAAGCAAAGTTAGAGCATCTCCTCATACATAATGAAATATTCAATAAACAACAAAAGGACAGTACTGAGAGCTGCCGAATTCTTGTTGTGAGCAGCACTGCTACATGACTTCTTTGCAGGAACTGAAGGGACCAATCATTTGCCCATATTTCATGCACAAAAGCCAGCATCTCCCTGAATTTCTTCAAGTGATCACATTTTTAACATAAATTCTATGTGTGAACTGACAGTAAAAAAGGCAAATTAGAAGATCAAGGGGGGATGAGCAACAAAACAGGTGTCTAGAGACTCTTGAAGCCATAGACATTACACTTGGATACTAATTATTACTTGAATACTTACTTCTAACTTCGATATTTCCGATCCAGATGCCACAGAGGACTTGTAGAAACTGTACATCAACAGTTTTAATGTGGACACAGAAATCTTAAATAGGAAAAAATGGTGTATGTTTTGCCTACTTCACTTGGCATAGATAACTCTATTTCTGATCTTAAGAAGTAATCAAAGTTAAACCTAACTAAATAAACAAGTAACTTTACTGAACTTTGCCATGGGATGATAAGTGCCAGTACTAAAAATACCTTTAGTATCTAATTAATATTTTTTGACCATAGATTGCACAACATTTATATATTTATAACAATAATATTACATTAATACACTGAAACTAGTCAGAATGTATGAAATAAATGGCATGTTCATATTTTTAGATATTAATGGTCCTATATTCTTTTCTTCAAGAAGGGTCCTCTATATGCATATGTTAGATCACAAAAAGATTAAAAAGATACGGGTCTTGCCTCAAGGAACACACAGTACAGGAGTTATACAGTCTGAATATTGTCAAGTAATGTGGACTACTGGTATTTGGATGTACTGAATCATTTATCCTCTCTGGATATTTGGCATTGTAACCAGTTCTGTAAAGACTGTCATCATTAAAGACAGCTGCTTTCAGATGTGCAACATATCTCTCATTCTTCTTTGACCTGATTAAGCTTGTGGCATCTTCTAACAGAACCTCATGACAAACTCTAGCACATGAAAGCCTGAAATTGGTTCAACTTGCAGAGCCAAAATTCCAAACGGTACACAGCTGCTTGCTGCCACTATTTCAATTATAAATGTCAGTCAACAAACATTCTTTAAATGTATCTTTATTGTTGAAAGTATTACAGATGTCTCCTTTTTTCACCACATTGACCCTCTCCACCCTCCCCCACACTTACCACTAAACATTATGATCACTGCCACACTCTACAAAATATTGAAAGTTCATATCACTTTCAGAGTTTGTTTGTAAGTCTGGACATGGAACTGGTTTTGTGCCTCATCCCACCATCGCTACCCCACTCTGGCCCATGCATCATTTGGTAAGGACCTGAAGAACAGACCCCACATCTTTTTCATTCATTCAGTATTTGAAGCATGAGCAGAGCATCTAAAATGGAAGTGTGGCTCAGCATGATGAAGCCCCCAGTGGTCGGCAAACTGTGGCTTGTGAGCCACATGCGGCTCTTTGGCCCCCTGAGTGTGCCTCTTCCACAAAATACCACGTGTGGGTGCGCATGTACAGTGCGATTGAAACTTCGTGGCTTATGTGCAGAAGTCGGTATTTTGTGGAAGAGCCACACTCAAGGTTCCAAAGAGCCGCATGTGGCTCGTGAGCCGCAGTTTGCCGACCACTGGGATAGACTATAAGATGAGTGAGGCAGAACATATTGTTAGAAATCTGCTTGCAGTGGAGAATGTAAACAGTGTGCATGTCTCTTTTCTTATTCTGTACAGGAATTCTAAGGCTGCCTGTTTCATCATTAGACGATTTGAATATACCTGAATTTATATCATGCCAGAACATAATACTATACACTAATTATAAAAATTTTCTACATATATAAATTCATATATTTCAAGATTACTTATTTAAGGAAGATTTTTATATTTATACTTAACTAATTTTTTATTTTAGTTTTACTTCTATCTTTCCCGAGATTTCCAATTTTTGCAATGTGTGTACATGAAATATGTTAATGCGTGAGGGTTCATGTATAATTCTGTATTTTGAATGCCCCAAATGTATAATGGGTTCTCATAAAATTTATTAGAAATGTAACATATTTATACCTCATTCATCACACAGTTTGGACAATAAGTATAAAATTTCTATATAACAACAAGCTTCTTTTAATGTAAAAATATTATCAAACTATGTAAATTGCTCAAAAACTTTATATATACTTTGTTTACTTACATAATATATTCTGAATACCATATATATTTTTTTCTTTTTCCTTTCTTTCATTACCTCTTTGATTCAGACCACAACAATGTGAATGACAGCTGTTATCCCTTAACTAACCATAAGCATTTCATCACACCAATACCTTACAGTCCCTAAAGTTATCTTTCTATAACACAAAATTGAATACAAAATTTTAAAAAATACAATTGTTAACAATATTTAAAAAACAAAAATTACGCACACATAAAATCTAAAACACCTTTATATTTCACACATTGCCCAAAGCATAAAGTCCACATTACTGAGTATGATATAAAAGAGCCATTGAAATCTTACCACAACTTGATTTTCCATTAGTCTCTTAATTGTCCATGTCCCAGCTACATGAAACATCTCCATTTTCTAAATGAATGTTGCTATAAAATGATTTTTGAGTTGCTCAATGAAAAAAAGTATATTTCCAATATTTTCTACATGCTATTTCCCCTGCTTAGACTGCCCTCCAATGCCAGTTGCTTAAGGGGCTCTATAACTCATTCTTTATGACCCAGTGGTATGTCCACCTTCTGCAAAGTTTCCCTCAACTCCCACCTCTGGCTCTCCAGCTTCCCTGACTATTCACATTATGATTTCTTATTTACAAATCTATTTGCATGTGAGGAGGCAACAAATCTTTAGCTGCCAATTGTATCTTCCATTTTAGTTTTTTAGTTGGACTTGTACTCAGAGAAGAGACATTTTTTTTAAAAAAAAATTATTGAATTTGAGGTCCCAGGAGAAAGTGAAATTATTCATGGGTCCATCTCTTGAAGAATACCCAGGTGTGAGGTATGCACATACAATCCAAACTGAGAGAGAATCATAACAAAGAATGAGTCTCTTATTCCCTTGATAGTGACTTTAGAGAATAAAGGTGTTTGGTGGACAACTTTTGCCTAGGAATTGCTGAAATGCTAATTTCTAATGCGGAGGCGAGGCTGGAGCTTGAAAGTAAAAGCACCCAAGTAACTAAAAGGTTAACCAAGCGCTCTATAGGAGTATTCTCCTCATATAAAAAGTCTCTTCCCCTCTTCCACTTCATTCTCTCTTTTTGCTCTTTTTTTTCTTTTCTTTTCTTGCTTTTATTTCCCCCCCTTCTTTTTCCCAATTTCATTTTTGCACTCCTTTTTTTGGTCCATACTTTTCTTTTTTCTCTTTTATCTTTTTCTTTTCCTTCTTCCTATCCCCTAATTCTCTTAATTCGGGTAGTTGCCTTTATTTGGGGTTATTAATATCGTGAATATATTTGTGTTTAGTGCCTGGTACGTGGCACTGACAATAAATGGGTTGGTATAGGATCCCCAAACTCTGAGGATGTGTTAAGTTTGGAAAAATGAGGGTATATTTTATAAACGTATTTGTTTTTATCTATATTGTTTACTTTTGAGTAGTTCTTTGATTTCCAGATTTTATCAGTTTAACTAAAAGGAACAAAAGGAAGAGTTTTTTGTAACCTAGAACCTCCCAAAGGTGAGATACAATTTAAGGAGACAGAATTGATCAGTATTCTTTCCTACCTTTATATTCTGTTTCAATTCAGGGAGAGTTTGAATTTTATTATTCTTGAAGATTTGGTAATATATTGTGCTAATTCCTCAATAATAGTTCCTCAAAGGTCTATAATACATCAGTTGTGGTTTAATCCTTGTTTGATGGCCCTTTATACATATGTTCTTAATAGAATTACATTATAAAATACTAGAGGCCAAGTGCACAAAATTCGTGCAGTGGGGTGTGGAGGGCCTCAGCCTAGCCTGCACCCTCTCACAATTTGGAACCACTGACTCCCAACCACTCATCTGCCTGCCTGCCTGATTTCCCTAACTGGTCCCCTGCCAGCCTGATGGCCCTAACTGCTCTCCCCTGCTGGCCTGATCCCCTAACTGCTCTGCCCTCCTGGCCTGATTCCCCTAACTGCCTATCTGCTCTCCCCTCCTGGCCTGATCCCCCTAACTTCCTATCTGCTCTCCCTTCCTCTCCACACCCTTAGGACCCCTGGCACAGGCATGCTGAGAGATCTCCGCCATTGCTCTGCCCCCGTGCTGATTGGTCGGTACATGACAGTGTCCTGGCCATATTCCTCTATTATTAGTATAGATAAATAAATGTATCAATGAATACATTTTTATTCCATACACCTGATATACTCTTCTGCAAAAATACTATTCACAAAACCTAAGGTAGGTGAGACCATGAAAGTCTTCACCAACACATGAGTACACAAAAGGCTACTATTTGTTTTAAACTATTAGTTTGCATTTTAACTTTTTTCGTAGATGTTGAAGAATCTCCCTCCTTTTAGCTACTGCCAGAGAAAATTATTGTAAAAGAAATCCCCCCACCTTTTATTCATTGTATTTAGAAATCAGGGAAGCAATCTTCTGTAGAAGGAATTAAAATTCTCTGAAAGAAACAGATATAAGAATATCAATTTGCTGTTTTACAAAGCATGTATTTTTTCATTATCTCCAATGTAGTCTGATTAGTTGAGATTGACAGGTCAGTGCCAGTTTAGTTAGCAAAGTCCAACTTTAACAATAGAGGTTAGCGTTAAACATTTCATATATGCTTCGTTTAGGGAAATTTGTGTTATTAAAAAGAATACATATTAAGCATTGATAGTTGAGAGTAAACACTGGTCTGCCATTTATATCCCCTCCTACATTATTTTCATAAGTTGATAAATCTGTTTTATCCTCTTTATATAGGTAAGGTAATCACATCTGTACATTTTATGAAATACTGTCCACAAATTTCCAGGAAAGAAGGTTCTTATAAATGACTTAAGTTAAAAATGTTAAACTAATAAGTGTTGGCTCCAGTTAAATATTAAAGAAATATGCTCAAACTGTGAGTATGGGTAGATCTTAATTTTTGTAGGTGATAGTTGATGCCTGCACCTGTCAGACTGTTAGCTGACCCGATAGTCGGAGTTCGGTTTAATTTGCAGGTGTTATTTCTACTTGTACTGCAACAAAAGCCCCCAACTGCCAGTTTACTTATTGAAGCCAAAAAGGAATTCATCTGAGAAGAGATTTATCAAGCATTATTTGAAAAGTATTTGTCTATACTCAATGGAGTTTTTATGTCTTTGATAACATTTTTCTTGCTATTGATAATTTGAAATGTTTATGGCAATTTAGCAGATGCACCTTAAGCTGCCATTTTTTTTCCAGAATCTGTCAGATGACTGTGAACATTTCTTGGTAGTAATAGTTAAAGCCTGTTACTATGGTATAATTACTCATATCTTTATGGAAATCTGGGCGGAACAACTTAGTCCAGATATATGCCCAGACTTATTCCAGAATTGAATAGTAATTCAACTCCATCTCTGTGTGCCTGTTACGTGGAAAGGAGCATTTGAATTTATAACTTATTATTTATTTCACTTTCAGCTGAGTGTCCATTTATTGGAAAAGGAGCCAAAATAGATTTAGGTGACTAATTATTTTGCTGCTTCATTCAAATGTTAAGAATGCTTAACAATATCAAACTGAGCAGAGGGATACGTATTTTTTTGTTCTTAAGTTTCAGTATTTTTACTCTTGAAACAACCTGGTTAAAGGTTGCACAATTCAAACTGCAGCTCATTTTTATAGTTCCAGTAACCAAAACAGCGTTTTCAAAATACTGCAGTCAGCTGCTGGCTGGTCTATGCCAACCTAATCTAATAACTTGGGTGGGATCCCTTGTCTTCACTCCATTGCTTTTTCTTTTGTGCAAAAGGTAGTGATTCACTGTTTTGCAATAAGGGGTTGCAAAAGCAGTTGATTGACTTTGATGCTCTCTGTTAAAATAGCATTTAGATATGCTTTGTTAAGGATAGTAAAAGTCACTGTTCAAGACAATACCAACTTTATTTCTTAAATTTCTGATCCTCTAGAGCAGATTTCTTTTTTTAAAAATATATTTTATTGATTTTTTACAGAGTGGAAGGGAGAGAGATAGAGAGTTAGAAACATT
>NW_006293918.1:118714-120512 GCF_000327345.1 Myotis davidii
TAGAGAGTTAGAAACATTGATGAGAGAGAAACATCGATCAGCTGCCTCCTGCACATCTCCTACTGGGGATGTGCCTGCAACCAAGGTACATGCCCCTGACTGGAGTCGAACCCGGGACCCTTCAGTCAGCAGGCCGACGCTCTATCCACTGAGCCAAACCGGTCAGGCTAGAGCAGATTTCTTGAAAGGCATTAGTTAACTGCTGTTAAACCTGACCTTCAAGGAATTGTTGACAAATATTTCACTTCATTCTTTCATTTCAGGCTTTCTAAGTCTTCCAACAAAACACTTATTGGCTCCCTCCATCTGATTTTTATAGTCATTCATTTTGCTACTCTTAGGAAATTAAAAGAATCTATTCTTTGTCTTATAATTGGTATTGGCACATAACATGCCTGTGTTAATGCAAACCAACTTACTAATTTAACAATAGCTTTGTTAGGACTTTACAAATCTGGGGGGAAATCAGTCAGTGTAGTCATATTCATAGCCTACTATCCATACAGAACATGTAGGAGAGAAGAAACCATAAACCCCATGTCAATACTGTTAAACTCAGTCACAGTGTTTTTTGAATAGTAAAACTACAGCAGAGCACTTTCTGGAAATGAATTTGGTTTTAATAGCACATGGCTCTAGGGATCTTTTCATTGTCTGATTTAGAATGCCAGCCCAAGTGTGGGATTTAAAAGTTGAAATAGCTTGGTTATTCATGACATTTTACTTTAGTGCTACTAATGTGGATTATTAAAACATTTGTTTTCCCAGTGGGGTTTTCATTCCTGGTGTTTTGATTGCGATAAGAGCAGTAATCCTTTAACTCTCCCCTTGGGTATCACAAAATTCTTCCAAGAAATGAGACTCAATCATAGATTTCCTATAAACAGGGTAACCTTTAACACTGCCGAGAGAGCTGACATTGACATTTCTTGCTTCCGCGTGTCTATTAATTTTATGTTTCACCTATGTCTATGTCAGCGCACACCATTTTTTGTTTTATTGGCCGGCTCATCTTCTCTGCTGATTTGTTTTCTATCCTGTGGGCTAAACTGGTCTCTGCATATTGATAAAAGGAGAGCTTTTTCTGATTGATTCCTATTAAAACAAAATAAGCCAGCTTTCCATTTCAGCAGTGATTAACAACAAAATGACTGTAATATCAGAGCAAATGTGCATGCATCCATACACACACGTTGCCTTCTGACGCACTCTCCAACAAACTGTTCATTGTTAGATCATCAATCCTATCAATAAAACGTTTTATGAATTTTCTGATTTTTTTTCTTTGCAGTTAGTAAATTAGAATGACTTCTTCATTCCTGGTGGTAATTTACTAATGACTGACACAGTCTCTCATTTTCAGCAGGGTGTGCAACACAGCTTCACAGTACCCTGTCCCAGGGACTGGACCCATACATATAGCTGACTTGAGCAGGCTGATAACTCGGTGGCTTTCAAATGGATAATTTTTATTTTTTTGTGGAAAATGTTTCATTTATTCTTTTAAAATTGAATTAATTGTGGTGCCATTAACTAATAAAATTGTATCCATTTCAGGTATATAATCTGCAATACATCATCTGTATGTTGTTTTGTGTGTTTACCACAAAGGTCAAGTCTTCTCCCATCACAATTTATACCCGCTTTATCCTCTTCTACCTCCCTCCTCTACCCTTCCTTTAAATATCTACTCAATACAACTTCAAAGAGGTGAGAAATATAAAACAATTGTAGTCATGGACAGTGATACACCTATGATAGGGAGAGAGAGAGAGAGAGAGAGAGAGAGAGGGAGGGA
>NW_006293918.1:121104-122983 GCF_000327345.1 Myotis davidii
CTGCAGGGGTGACCTCCTCCCTGTGTTAGCCTAGCACAGTGATGGTGAACCTATGACACGCGTGTCAGAGGTGACACGCGAACTCATTTTTTTGGTTGATTTTTCTTTGTTAAATAAATATCAACAATATAAAATAAATATCAACAATATAAGCCTTTGTTTTACTATGGTTGAAAATATAAAAAAATTTCTATATGTGACACGGCACCAGAGTTAAGTTAGGGTTTTTCAAAATGCTGACACGCCGAGCTCAAAAGGACAACTAAAGAAAATATTGAGAAAATATTATGTAATGACTTGTTTCAATTCAGATTAATTAACAATGGGGCTTTTATTTTCATCTACTAAAATTACACTTTTCTTATACAATATCCTAAAAAGAATAGTTGAAGATAAGTAGACACAAAGGTTGTTCTCTTAAAACACTCCTATGTATTTATCTGGATTAATTTTAGTAACTTGTTTCTTATCAGAAATGAGTAATTAATAATGGCAGGAAGAAATCATCTTTCCAATTACTGAGGAGATGAAATGCACTAATTAAATCATATAAATTCTTTAAGCTTCCACTCAAATTTTATTTTACCTTTAAATTTTATCTAACTACTTTCTTTTAAAAATGTGCTATTTCTTCATCTCCACTCCCATAACACAGCGTACTCTTTTATAGCACTTATAGCTCTTTCTCATATACCTATTTTCCTGACATCAAGGACAGAAATTAATCATGTTCTTACAGGTTTTGTAGCTCTAGCTTCCAAGTGGCCTTTGCCCCCAGCTTCTGAAATTTCTTCTAACTACCTTCATTTAAGAACTTCCTATTTCTTCCTCTCTACTTCCACAATGCATTGTTCATCTCTCCTTTACAGCTTATATAGCTCTTTTTCCTATACCTCTTTCAGACTTCAAGGACAGAAATTGATCATGTTTTAATGGGCTTTGTAGCTTCAGCTCCTAATCTGTGCATGTAGTAGTGTGGATGTTTTTCTACAAGGGATTGACAATAAAAGACATAACAATGTTAAATAATGTTAGAATGAGACAATTCTTACCTTACATACAAAATACCAATGTGAGTGTGTGGAAGACACACCATATATATGATGTACATGCATACAGATAAAATGTATGTGTGTGTATATATAAAGGAATCATTGGAAAATACTGTTTCTTGTCTTTGGAATCCCTCAAAGATGTAAAGTGCTTATTTATTGATTTATGTATTTTTAAAAATTCTTTATTGTTGAAAATATTACATGTCACCTTTTTCCCCCTTTAGCCCCCTCCAGCCCTCCAGCGCCCCCTATTGTCTGTGTCTGTGGGCTATGAATTATGCATATAAGGTCTTTGATTGATTACCTCCCACACACCCACCCCAAACTTCCGTCTGAGATTCGGCTGCCTCCTGCACACCCCTTACTGGGGACCAAGCCTGCAGTGGGGGCATGTGCCCTGACTGGGAATTGAACCGTGACCTCCTGGTTCATAGGTTGATGCTTAATCACTGAGCCACACCAGCGGGCTCCATATTCTCTTAATGGCACTAGTAAAGCTCTACCTCCCTCCTCTACCATTCCTTTAAATATCTACTCAATACAACTTCAAAGAGGTGAGAAATATAAAACAATTGTAGTCATGGACAGTGATACACCTATGATAGGGAGAGAGAGAGAGAGAGAGAGAGAGAGAGAGAGAGAGGGAGGGAGACTTAGGGGCGGAGGGAGACAAAGAGACATTAGTCTCCTTCCTTTCTCAACCACACACATATTATGAACATATATATATGAGAGAAAAAGCAATAAAAATACAGAAAAGTGCATATCTTAGCAACAGCAAGCATACTGATGAAAACATAACCACATAAAAAATCAGAGGAAGA
>NW_006293918.1:124678-125485 GCF_000327345.1 Myotis davidii
CTGCCTCCTGACACCCCTTACTGGGGACCAAGCCTGCAGTGGGGGCATGTGCCCTGACTGGGAATTGAACCGTGACCTCCTGGTTCATAGGTTGATGCTTAATCACTGAGCCACACCAGCGGGCTCCATATTCTCTTAATGGCACTAGTAAAGCTGCTGCCTGAGCTCCCCCCTAGGGTATAAGTACTAAGGAAGCACAGAATATTTTAACACATATAGCTCATATATATTTTGTACTTTACATAGAATTTTTGAGGTATTAAGTGCCCATCAGTAGATGAGTAGATTAAAAGATGTGATACATTTAGACAATGGAATACATGTAGCAGTAAAAAAAAAAAAAAAAAAAGGATATCTTACCCTTTGAGACAGCATGGAGGGATCTAGGAATAAAACAGATCTAGAGACACAGAAGCATGGGACATACTGATGAATTTCAGAGGGAAGGAGAGTGGAGGAGTGGAAGAGATTAACCAAAGAACATACATGCATAAAAGGAAGAGAGAGGGAGAGAGAAATGGAAACATCAATGATGAAAGAGAATTGCTGATTGGCAGCCTCTTCCCGCCCCCTACTGGGGATTGAGCCCCTACTGGGCATGTCCCCTTGACCAGAATCAAACCCAGGACCCTTCACTCCCAAGTCTGACGCTCTATCCAGCTACAGTGATGGCGAACCTATGACACGCGTGTCAGAGGTGACACGTGAACTCATGTTTTTGGTTGATTTTTCTTTGTTAAATGGCATTTAGATATATAAAATAAATATCAAAAATATGTCTTTGTTTTACTATGGTTGCAAAGATCA
>NW_006293918.1:126974-131710 GCF_000327345.1 Myotis davidii
ACAGATCTAGAGACACAGAAGCATGGGACATACTGATGAATTTCAGAGGGAAGGAGAGTGGAGGAGTGGAAGAGATTAACCAAAGAACATACATGCATAACGCATGGACACAGACGATAGTGTGGTAGGCCTGGGGGAAGGAGGTGCAAGGTGGAGGGGGTCAATTGGGGGGCGGGGGGCATCTGTAATGCTTTCAACAATAAAGATAAATTTTTAAAAAGAATATTAATCAAGAAATTTGCCCTAAAGAATGATCACTATTATGAACTTAGGTCTTTTAGAATCGATATGCCATAAGAACAATTTATAAATATTACTTTAATCCTTCACAAAAACTTAAGAGGTAAATAATATTACTGTCCATCATTTACAAATTAGAAACAGTCTTTTACAGGTTGGATAGTCTAAATAGTATTATCTTTCCAGGCTTAAACCACATACAATATGAGTCTGTATTACTTGTTCAGCCCATATAAACAACTCAGATCATTCGTTGTAGCAACTTAAAAAAAGTATTAAAATATCAATGGGATATCACATTTTTAACAATGCATTTCTCTGAGAAGACCTCAAAGATCAAGTAGATTCCAATTTATAACTCTAAGCAACTGAATTCTTTGACATGCTATCCAGTGTTTGAAATTGAGTTATTTAGGTTTTGAAGTTATATACCAATATGGTTTCAGGCTAATTCATGTTAAGTCAGTCTTTCTAGAAATAATTAACTGTAGTATTGATTAACTGGTTAGACTATCTCCAGTGTTTAATAATAAAACTATAGCAAAAGCAGTGAGAACAAATTACTTAAATTTCTAGTGTCAATAACTTTGATATATGCATTAGGTTATCTTCCAAAATTTTTCTAGCGACCTGATTCAAACGGCAAACTAACATGATACTGTATGTCAACTGTAATTGAAATGATAAAAAAAACCTAGAAGAGTTCACCTTTGTCTGGTGCCTGATATGGCTCCTGGGGCTCTTCATTCTCAGACTTTCCCTTGGCCCTTCCAGGCTCCACCTTAGGAGACAGTGGAGAGGGCACCCAGGGTTGGTTAGGGGGGTTGGGTCAGGGGGGTTAGGTTAGGGGGCCAGTGTGAAGGAACTACAAGGGCTGCAGGGAGCTCAGAGCATGGGGAAGACTTCTCCGGTGAGTTGAAGGACAAACACATCACCACATCGCGGGCATCATTCAAAACAAACAAGTTAAATACTGGTGGGAAAAGAGTAAACCTTGCTATATGGGATACAGCAGGTCAAGAGAGATTCCATGCATTGGATCAAGTTTCCTACAGAGATTCAAACGAAACTATTTTAGCTTATGATATAACAGACGAAGATTCTTTCCAGAAGGTAAAACACCTGGTCAAAGAATTACAGAAAGTGTTGGAAATGAAATCTGTGTATGTATAGTTGGTCATACAATAGACTTGGAAAAGGAGAGACATGTTTCCATTTAGGAAGCAGAATCATATGTGGAATCTGTGGGAGCAAAACATTATCACACATCAGCCAAACAGAAAGAAAGAACTGAGGAACTCTTTCCTTTTTCTTTCTTTTTTTAAAATATATCTTATTGATTTTTTACAGAGAGGAAGGGAGAGAGATAGAGAGTTAGAAACATCAATGAGAGAGAAACATCGACCAGTTGCCTCCTGCACACCCCCTATTAGGGATATGCCCGCAACCAAGGTGCATGCCCTTGACTGGAATCAAACCTGGGATGCTTCAGTCCACAGGCTGATGCTCTATCCACTGAGCTAAACCGGCAGAAACTCTTTCCTGACCTTTGTAAAAGGATAGAGACAGCACAAGTGGATGAGAGGGCAAAGGATAGTGGCTCAAGTCAACCAAGAGCTGCCAGGAGAGGGGTACGGATTATTGATGATGGAGCTTGCTGTTCTTCTGGATAACTGTTCACACCTAAGAAATGAAACACAAACTGTGGACCATTGCCCTCCACGTGAAGACTGCCATCTTCCAAGTTACATTACCAATGGGATCATTAACAGTATTTTAAATTATGTGTACAAAACCGCAGAGACCTTAAGTGCTCAAGTTAGCAGAGCCCTGCTTTTATTTCTGTTTTTCAATTAGCAGATACCCGATATACTATTTTTGCAGGGTTTTTACAGGCCTCTGTCTACTACTTTGATATAATCTATATGCATCCTATATGCTGAGCTGGTAAAAGACATTGTAAATTGCAGATTCAGTATTTTATCTGCTTTTACACGTGCAAGGTGCAAAAATATGTACATTAGTCTCATTGATGACTGTAAAGTGATTAGTATTTGGAGATAATGCCTAATCTTTCTAACTCTGACACACAAAGATCATAGCTCCCTTCACTTATGTCTTAACCTAAAGTGGAATGTTTAAATTTTCACATATAATTTACTTGAACTATTGCTACTGTCACATGTTTGGCCTCTGAAAGTCCATCTGATGACTGAATTGCAACATTTGCCTTTTGGTGTGTGTTGTTTCCTTTATGTGTATGTGTGTGTATTAAAGAGATGGTGTCTGCCGATTTTGCTTTAGAATGCTTCTCTTAGAAATCTTTGAGTGGAGCATGCTGAGTTACACTTCTTCAATGTCTTTAGTTTTTTCTTAGCCTTCATATGAGATGGGTTCACTAGTGTGAGAAGAGAGGAAGAGGCCCCAGATAGTAGCCACTCACCAGGACTCATCATACAGCATATTAGTGTGGTTTATGCCCCGGAGGCAGCACTTTTAGATCCTTTGTGAGTGAGTTGCATTTGTTCAGTGCTTGCCAGAGATGAACACAGAACGTTTCGCTTAATTCTGTAAGAGCTGTTCCGAGTTTCTGTGAAGGGAAACATTTCATGTAATGCAGTTACAGAGAACACTGGAAAGATTTATTATAAAATTATATTCTTATATACTTTGTAAATTAGCCTCTCATCAGATTTTTTTTCATTAAGCATAGGACTGAAATTAAATTTGTTAATTTTAATAGAATCAGGTACTACTAACAGAAGGAACACAAATTATAAAAATTAACAAATTGTTTTCATTATAATATGTATATATGTATATGTATGTATGTTTCTATTTCTATTGTACTTGGAAAACAAGTAAATATTATGTCTAAGAAAAAATGAAATGAAATAAAATAAAAAAACCTAGAAGATTAAGGATCAAAGCACATTTCTATTATGTAGTTTTCAGTATGACATTTTGCCTTATAGCTAATTCAAACCAATACTAATCCTTATAGTAAAACATAGGCTGTTATTAATATCTCTAACTGGATGCTGACATTTTATTCATATAATTCAATATTGAGTATTCATATTATCCATAACCACTTCTGATTCATAGAGTAAAATAAAGTCAGAGTTAGTCATCCCTGAATGATGCTATTGGCAGTATGAGAGAATAACAATGATTAGTTGTGGAGTATTCATGACTGAAAGACATCTGGTCTTTATGATGAATACTGGCCTGAGAGATCTGAATTTGCAATTTGTGATGATAGAATATGGTGGACAAAAGAATGACAGGCCTATAGTGTTAGATGCCTGCCCCCTTTGAAGAACTGGGGTTGGAAGTCCTTATCCATTCAGGCAAGAAAACACTCATTGGGTGAATCAGGATACACAAATGGATAAGAATTCAAGATTATAACATAAAGTGAATATTAAAAAGTTCTGGTTATAGAAAGTCCTTAAAATTTAGTTTTGAATAATTATATATGAAAAATGATTTATTCTATACAATTAGAAGGGTGTCTGGAAGTTGCAAAATGTAGGGTAGTTTTTCTCATAAAATATAAGAAACGTGAGATTTGTAGATATTAACTGGGATCTGGGATTTGAAAGTGTTACCAGAGATATAGGGATATTCTCAAAATTTTCCCTTTTTGTTTGACATGATATCTGGGCTAGGTAGTCCACAAAAATTGATTTTTTTAAAGGAGATAAAAATCTCTTAAAAAATAGTTTAAATTTAAACTAATTTTGAGTTTTTAAAAGCTCCATGGAACATTATTTTCTCACTCAAATTGAAAATAATTTGTTGAAAGGCTAAAACATGGCAGCCAGCAGGGCTGGAGTGAGAGAGAGAGTGTGAGTGAGTAAGGGAGTGAGCGGGGACTGTGTGGATGTTCATGGTAAGATGTGTGTGTGTGTGTGTGTGTGTGTGTGTGTGAGGGACAGTTAGATCTCGCCGGAATCAGGCTCTTGTGGACAGGGACCCTCTGCTACCACAGCGGGCACTCTCTGGGCTAGGACACCACTCCAGACTGCTCAGTGAGCCTCAGGGAGCACCCTACCCTGGCCAGAGTTGTGACACCTCAACTGCAGTCATCATAACCCTCGCATTGTAATCCCTATTAAAATACCAAGGGCATATTTCACAGATCTAGAACAAACACTCCAAAAATTTATATGGAACCAAAAAAGACTCCAAATAGCCACAGCAATCTTCAGAAACAACAAAGTTGGAGAGATCACAATACCAGATATCAAGTTATACTACAAAGCCACTGTACTCAAAACAGCCTGGTCCTGGCATAAGAACAGGGATATAGATCAATGGAATAGAACAGAGAACCCAGAAATCTACCCAGCCCATTACGCTCAATTAATATTAGACAAAGGAGCCAAGGAGCATACAATGGAGTCAAGACAGTCACTTCAATAAATGGTGTTGGGAAAATTGGACAGATACATGCAAAAAAATGAAGCCAAGCCTCTGCTGTCAGACCA
>NW_006293918.1:132372-160308 GCF_000327345.1 Myotis davidii
CATTTAATAATTTCAACAATAAAGATTTAAAATAAATAAAATGAAAGGTAATTGTAAATTTGAAAATATATTTAAGTCATAAAAAAAGAAAATAATTTGTTGTAATTTTTATTAGTTTCTATTCATCTTTTGCTCATGACTGTATTTTTCAAGCCTTGATTAGTAGTATTAACAAACCTTATTTTCATTAAATAGAAGCCTATTTTATTTTATCTATGGATGAAGCACTAAAGAAAGGAATATTTTTCTCAATAAAACTGAATACAGTTTCAGTAGAACTCAAATAGCACTCAACCAGGATCAAGCCCGGGATTTTTCTGTGAATAAGTTGACAGAAATTTAGAAGCTGTTTGACCAGCTGCTCAGGCTGTTTGGCCAGCTGGTCTTATCTGGTGTTTGAATCTTATTAAAATATTCTAAGCTTAGTTCTGTTCTTCAGTTTTGTCAAATTCAGAAGATAAACATGTATTCATAGAAAGGTATTGAGTTCATGCTGAAGTTAACTAATTTTCTAATTTATAATTAGAACATTGATGTATTAATTTGTAATTTTTATATGGAAAGATAATTGCTATTTTGAATTTTTAATATGTTCATAAAGCAATATAAATTGCAAGACCTGCAAGTTTAATTTTTAGCAATAAAAGGAAAAGATGATTATTTATAAGAGCATCATGACTTGTTTCTTTGTGGGTTTTTTTTTTTTCACAACTAGGAATATTTCTGTCTAGATAACTAGCATCTTCCTATACTTGTGGTATTTTGTTACACTAACTCACCATTACCCTGTGCCAGGATATAGCTATGCTACAAATTAATTAGTCTCATTTATGCTTAAACTTTTTACATTGCCATATTTGGTGGACTTTTGGAGAAGCCCTACAGTCCTTTGAGAAAATGTCAGAACAGCCCTGGTTATATGAGCCTGGCCATAGGCGTTTTCTGCAGGTACCTAACACTATTCTACTTATGCTCATTCTTACTTTTTATTTATTTATTTTTCTTTTTAGAGACACAGAGAGGAATAGGGAAGGAGGGAGGGAAACATTGATATAAGAGAAAAATATCTATTGGCTGCCTCTTATCCTCTACTGGGCATCCAGCCAGAAACCCAGGCATGTACCTTGACCAGGAATCAAACCATAAAACCAGCACTTTCAGTGCCTGGGACAATGCCCAACCAATGAGCCACACCGGCCAGGGCACTCATTCTTATTGAATTCAGTTTCATCAGGCAAAATTTAGTAACACATTAAATTTTGAAAGTTTGTTCTATTTGGGTCACTGTTAGTTCTGTGCATTAATAACCCCTCCCCCTAAATGCCTGCATTTATCAATCTTTTATTGGTCTCATTAAGAAGCTCCAAGAATGTTTGATGCAAGTTTTATTTAATAGTAAGAAACCTGAGTTCTTTGCTTCATGTTTTCGTTCTCTATTTTAATCTCACAAAATTAACTTTAATTTTTAACCACATAATATAATATGCCAATTCAAGTACAAAGGATTCTTCCAAAATTAGGCAGGGGAGAATACCTAACAACTATAAGACAATATTTTTAGGAAGAAAATTTCCTCTTACTAATCATGTTTATTGCAAGTCATAGAGATGTTTACTTAGAAAATGAAAAGTTGATGCTAATCTTTATAAAAGATTTTGAAGTAAAACTTAAAGGTCTGGATCTCATATCAAACCACTCAAATACCTATATTCTTGAAGTAATGGTATTAAATCATTCTTATAAATCATTATAATTGTGTATACATACAGAGCATATTTATGACTCTAATTTTTTAAAGTATATACAGAATGATCATTCTATACAAATATTAGTGACCTTTTGCATTTAACTGTCTTTAATTTGATATTATCACAGTAATATTTATAAATCAACATTTTTAAACAGTTATTTAGTACTGAATTGTATAGAAGTAATAATCCATTCCATATACATGGACTTGTTCCAGTTTTTAAAAATGTTATAGTTAATGTTGTAATAAGCTATCTTGTTCATATAGTTTGATAGATTTGCTCAAATTTATCATTAAGGCTCATTTTTACAAGACAAATTGATGAGACAAGGAATATGCATGGAACTTGCAAATGTTGACTTTCAAATAACACTCAAAAGAAGCTATTTTTACTTACTTTTGAATCACAAAATACCAAAGGCCTGTTGTTTCATATATTATTAAACATTTATTATTTTTTAACACAGTTAAAAACTGGCACAAAATGTATTTTAATAATATCTTACTAAAACATAATTACTACACCAGATAAATATATCTTGATGGTATTTTTCTTTATCATCATCTTCTTTTTTAAATGTTATATATAGCCTAGCATACTGCTTAATAAGCAGAATTCATTATATGTATTTTTATTTTATAATTTTAATCATAAAACCTGTTTATTCAAAAAATCAGAAGTTAGCTGGTATAGAGAAGGTGTTCATAAAAATTTCATTTGTAATTACCTTATAAAACACAACATTAATGAAATATAAAAACACGCTTGGAAAGCAAAAATATTTAAGATATGGTATTTGATAGTTATATAATCTTTTGCCAAAGGGTTTCAAATTATTCCTTCCCCCCACATCACATTGTATAATACAAATGTATATAGAATTTACATTTTCCATAAGGATTCTCTTAAATAGGTAAAAGGATCCTTGTGTGTAAAAGAGTAGAATTGTTTATGCCTCCTTTTAATGTGTTTTTTTAGTTGATTTTAGAGAGAAAGGAAGGGAGAGGGAGAGACAGAGAAAAATAAATATCCATGTGAGAGAGACACATCAATCAGTTGCCTCCTGCATGCACCCCAATCAAGCGAGGATTGAACCCATGACCTGGGAATGTGCCCTGACCAGGAGTAGAACTGGCAACCCCGCAGTGCATGGCACAATGCTCAACCAACTGAACCACACCAGCCAGGGCTGTTTATGCCTTCTTTTTATGATTACTTTAGGTATATGTCTATCAAACATCTATGGAGTAAGAATATATAGAGAACACTATTCTATTATTAGGACTAGAGGCCTGATGCAGGAAATTCCTGCAAGAGTAGGTCTTTCTGCCCCCGGCTGCTGGAACCAGCTTCCCTCTGACCCGGGCTTCCTTCCAGCCGCCGGCAGGCACCCGCGACCTGGGCTTCCCTCACAGTCCCAGCTTTGTCAGGAAGGTCATCCAGATGGACATCTGGAAGGATGTCCAGTCTAATTCGCATATTATGCTTTTATTATTATAGATGCTTATTTTGTATGCATCTAAGACTTGATAAAAAAGAATGAGGATGTTATTTTTAAAATCATGATAAATTAAGTTGAGTTTTAGATTTATAAGTCACAAGCATATAGCACTTCAATATTGCTTGGCGGAGTGTTAGGATTAATGCATAGTGCTCTCTCTAAGTGGTAATGTAAGCCAAAACTTAATCATGCACTTAAGCAATCATTCTCGGTTTAAATTTCTACTTACCTCAACAATTGACTAGTCATCAATGAGACTGCTAATCCCTTAAATAGAAAGGATGTTTGCATCTAATTCCTCTTGGTAAAAAGGTTTGCATTGCCAAGCTAATTTCAGAAATCTTTACAAAAGGTTTAATGTTGCATGAACTTGCTCAAAGTTATATTAAAATAAAACTGTACTTATCTTTAATAGTTTAACACTCTGCTTATATTTTATTTGTTTATTAATTTTGAATCTTTTCAATGTGCTTTAATTGCACTGGAACTTTAATTGAACTGTAATTACATTTTATTGCATGCATTGGTATGAATTTAAAAATACGAAAGCTGAAATGTGGTGGATGAAGCAATTTCATACATATAGCAAAACTGTTACGATAAAGAAAAGTTTTGTCATCTTTTTTATACTATCACTATCAGGCACTTTTAAAATTAAGCTTGCAATCCAACCACATTTCATTAATCTGTTATTTTTATTTTCTGATTATCCCTTTTCTCACCTCTCTCTGACCTCCTCTGTGCTCTGGGAGTTTCAGCCTTTGCGAGTTTCCTTGTTGTCTGGCTGTATGTTGGATTTAGCCAATGGCAAGGCTCTTGAAGGAGGTGAAAGCTGTGAGGGAAGACTGGTCTGGGTGTTTAAACTTACTGTTCTGTCCATGGCTCCCTTCCTCTGTGCTCACAAATGCTGAGGGCTCTGGGCTCTGGGAGAAACTCACCTTCCACCCAGGATTGTACTAGCTTTGTGCTGTTACTTGTTCCTGGGTGTTTATTTCTTCTTGGTGACCTGACCTTCACCCTCACCTCTGTGTAGAGTTGTCTGTGAAACTTACTTCAGTTAAACATTTTGAAGACCATCTGTTTTCTGCTGGGACCTTAACTGATACATTATCCCTACAAATTTATGTCAGTTTCTATTATGTGTCTTTCCTTATTCACTAAGCACCAACTAAAGTGTGACTATACATCAGTTTGCAAAACTGTTGGTTCAAACTCTCATTATTGCTTAGACCAGAATAAGGGCTCTTCTATTACTCATTTATGTGGATGTTTACTGATTGGATTAGGCTGGCGTGCAAAGTCCATTTATTAGCAAACTTTGTGGAAAAGCAGGTCTTCTGAAAAATCTATAAGACTTCCTTTTGTTCTGTTTGTCAGGGATAGGAAACCTAATAATACACAAAGAGCAAGATCTAGAGAAAAATGATTCTTAATATAAATATTTATTTCATGTACCAATCAGTTCCTGCAGCTTTTTCTGCTATTAATAAGTACCTATGGGGAAGTGACAAATTTTTCATTGTCTATATTGTAGTGATGCTTTGACAGTATACACCTATGTCATAACTTAACAACATGTATGTATTAAATATGTGAAATTTATGGAATGTCTAAAAAAGATGAAAAAATATAAGTACTGATATTTGTTTGGATTTATACTTGTTTGTTTTTAACCATCAAAACTGCATTTTCCCCCAAATCCTACAGAAACCTTGACGTATAAATAGATATATAGATATACTGTGTGGCCTGGAGCAGAGATGGCTGTTTGCCTATCCCTTGGCGTATAGGCACCAGCCCTATGGAGCCAGTGTCCTTCTGATCCAGTGTAACCCTGATACGTTACTCTGTTCATGGAGGACATAAAGGACAATCCTTTGTAGAAATATTTCTAGTAACTTATGCTTACACGTTAAAGATTTGATAGTCAAATGCCTAAACTCCAACTATGGGCAAATAGTCATTTATAAAAGCTATCTTTCTTTAGCACCTAATGTGTGACTAATAAGATCCTCGGCATTTTGTATGAATGATCCATAAATTCCTTAGGAACTCTTTAAAACGCGACTTTTATTTATAGATGAAAAGCCAAAGATTTTGAGAGTGTATGTGACTTCCGCAGTCATATGAGTAGTAAAGGAAACAGCCAATATTCAACCCATATCTGTCTCCTTCAATTCTATTCCCTTATGACTTGTGTACATAGGAAGATATTCTAACTTTCAAAGACACCAAGATACTGACTCATAGGACATCAGAATTGGAAAAAGAGATAAATAATTCCCACTAAATCTCTTAAACAAAAACCAAAAAAAGGAGAGAAACAAAATGTGTGGTCTAAGGCCATACGTGTTATGATGAAACCCCTTGGGTTCTACTCCCACTCAACCTCGCAGTTGTCAAAATGATCTATCCACTGAGAGCTTGAAGATGGGTATGAAAAATAATAAAAGTGTGTGAGTCTGGAGGTCCTTGATTATATTATGTTTGGTTGGTTGGTCAGTCTCCAGTAGACTTAATTTCTTGAAACAGGGATATTAGAAAGGAAACACTTTCTTTTCTACTCTCAGTTTTTCCTCTTTTCCTCTATAATGCCATTATTCAATAAAATGCTACTGAAAACTTAATTTTGATTGGAGACAATTTTTTAAGTTAATAAAAACAGAGCCATGGCTACAAGAAATATTGTGGAAAAATTAAATTGAACCTACAATTCTATACTAAATTATTAAGTGGGATAACAAGATAAAAATATTGTTTATACTTTCAAGAACTCAGAAAGTTTATTAACCATCAGTGTTCCTGAAAGAATATACTGATTTTTCATTTTAGTCCTTATTCAAAACTTAAATTCACTTAATGCAAAAAGTGTGTATCATATATTCTTTCTCTAATGTCTCTGATAGAGGTATACTTATTCACATTTTAGTTTATATTATCTCTACACATTAAAAAGAGTTAAATAACAAACACAGAAATACATTTACATACAAATCTACACACACTCTCTCAAACACACAGCTTGCTCTCTTACACATATAAGGGTCAGCACTACTAATTTGTAGTGTTTTAAATAATTCTTATTGCATACTGGATCTTTAGTATTGATTAATTCACTGGGACAAATGTATTTTTTTAAAGTAGAAAACCGGGTCTATTCAGAATAGGTTCATAGATATAAGGTGTTCCAATAATGTATACACACACTATGAATAATTATAAAGGCAGTGTTTATTAAATACATTTCATTTTCAAAATTGAGCTATCTGTTGTTAAAATGTGTATAGTATACATTTTTTGGGGGGGAGGGACTCTGTATTTTACCCATTCTTAATCATTATTTCTTTTTCCACGTTGACCACCTCAATTTAGAATACAACATTTAAACAAAGATACAGAGCGATATAAATAACCAAAAAGAGTTTTCACAGAGTACATGCTGGAATCTCAAAGTATTGATCTCAGCAAAGTAAGTGGAACAACGCATTGATCTAGGGAGAATGAGAAGCAGGTGAGAGCCAGAGAACGGGCGAGATCCTAGATCTCACAAAGAGTAGAGCACATATTGCAGAGAAAATCAAAGGAAGACTGGAATGTTGAAAGCACAGAGAGATTTTAAAGTGAAACTAAGGGAATTGTGACCCAATAATCTTGTTTTCAAAGTACAAGGTGACACCATCAGCAGAGAATAAAGTTTTGAGGAAAGTCTCAGAGGAGGAACAATACTCAGATGGGTGAAGTTTAGATCTAGTTCCTGTTTAAACAGAGGATTGAAGAAAGGCACCCAATCCCAACAGTTAGTTTTCTCCATGTGTTCATTAAGAACCCGGTCCACCCCAGTGATTGCTGTGTTCGAACCATAGGGCTGCCCAGAGTTTATCTGAGGCAGAATTCACTGGGTCACATAACTGGTAAGTTGTTGCCAATTCTAAATGACCAGTGACTTTCCCAGAATAAATTATATTCAGACCTTACTAAATCAAGAGGTAGCTCAGTTCACCTTGATAAAAACAGAATATAATAAAGACTTTTTAAAAAGGAATAAAAGTGCAGTGTTCCTGTTGAAATCCAAAAAGCGAATGCCGAATCCCCCCTGCCTCCAATCTCACAATCTATATTATTCTCCGCATGAGTAAGAGAGAAAGAGAGAGAGAGCGAGAGAGAGAGAGAGAGAGAGAAATAGAGAGATGATAGATAGAGAGTTCTTTCTAAAAATAAAATTGGAGGTCACACACAGTAGCATAAAACCTTCCCGTGCTTCTCATTTTGCAGAGCCACACTGCCCCATATGGTAATGACAAATGACATGTGACTACTGAGTACTATAAATGTGCTGGTTCAAAGTAAGGTGATCTGTACATATAAAATACACAGTGTATTTCAAAAACTTAGCAGAAATAAAAAAGTAAACTATGCCAGTCATACTTTGTATTTGGATTCTTGATTGTTAATATTTGGATATACTGGGTTAAATGAAATATTACTTAAAATAATCTCACTTATTTGTTTTTATTCTTTTATAAATGCATCTACTAGGAAATTTAAGATTACACATGTGGCTTGTTAGTGCTTTTTGCATATCTGGTAGCCTAACTGACCACATGAAAACTGAAAATGCGGTTCTCTGTTCAAAATGCAAGAAAAAAGTTCTCTTCTAGGTGCTGAAATTCTCTTCCTTCTGCAGTATCTCTCCCCATCTGTCATGGGGTGTCTCATTTGCTATTTAATATTTCTCTCTTCAGCATGTGTGTCATGTTGTGCAAATACACTTCAGGGCAAGGACAAAGGCAGACCCCATGACTCAGCACATGTGCTGGCCACCAGCTGAGGAGTTACTCCTCCGGGCTGCACTGGTTGGACACAAAAGAAGTTAGGTAAGTCCTCAGTGTCAAACTGTGAGTTAGGGTCTATTGAAATGTCAAAAAAAAAATTTATTGGTTTCAATTTCAGTACTTCAATTAAATAAAATGGAATAGAATATATCAGGAAAGAGTAGTAAATACAATATTAGCATACAAAAGAAACTAGTGAAATATTAGTATTATTTTGTAACCTTTTTTGTATCAGTGTGTGTGGGTATACGAGGTCATAATATAAAAAATGTATTCTCCATGAGTTGTAGTCAAAAAGTTTGAAAAGTCCTGAAATATACCACATAGACCTTTTCTTATTCCTGCCCCTTCTCTTACTTCTATACTAAAATCCTTACATTTCAGGCATAGTTTAATTTTCTGAGTAAACCACACTCTCTGAACCATTCTACATAGAAAAACTCTACACGCTGAACTTTTTCTTCATATGTCACAGTCTACTTAGCAAAATCTTACTCATGTTTAAAAGTTAGTTAAAATACCTGTAAGCTTTCCACACACTTCTTAGCACAATTTCTCCATCCTTCACCTACCACTGTTGTTTTGAATTAGCGTCTTGGTAGATCTCCAATAGGGTGATAGCAAGATAGTCCCTAAAAGCTTGGAAAGTGTTAGGATGCAAATCACCTCTGACCCAACTCTGTCACACAGACATTTACTAGCAAGTAGGAACCAAACCTCAGGCAACGTATTCAGTGGGTTTAGAGAGTCTTAGCTTTGGGTATTTTTGAAACACTTTGTGATAGTCAGAGAGAAAGGGGATTAGGGGCTAGGTGGAGGTGGGCAAAGGGGGTGGGGAAGTGACGTCGCTTGGGTGATGAGTACAATGCAGTGTGCAGATGATGTTGATCGCGTTGCACACTTGAAACCTGTATGGCCATGTGAACCAATGTCACCGCAATAAATTAAATTTAAAAAAATCACTTTTCATGAAAGATTACCTAAGGCAAATGTGACTATATTTTAGGGGTGTGTTTTGGAGACCAAACCTCTTTAGACTAAATCTTTTAACAGTCCAGCATGGAGGTCGATGCCTGAATATATTAGACACATACGAGGATGAGTAGATTCTTAGTTGGTCCTGTTAATGCTGGGGGAAGGGAAGGGTATCTCTAAAACACCTTAGCCAGTTAACATACTGGTATATTGAAGTTAGTACCATATGTTGAATTTACTAATCTGTACACTAATTTCTTTACTAGGGTAACCATTCTTAAGTAGTTAGTTAAACTATTATGTGTACATGCTATCATAAAATCTATGGCTAAACTATTTTTGAGTTAGTTGAATACATCAATTTTTTGAATAATTTATAATACTTAAGCCATTCACAGAAAAAAAAAGGGGGAGAGATAAAAGTGACATTATTCAAAGAATATATCTAGCCAATAAGTTTCTAAATGATAACTCCAATGGTTGTAATAATTAAATTTTAAATTTAGAACTAAGGCTAAATGCAATTATGGTAAGTGGTATAAATTATAAAACTAAAAGTAATTTGTAAAACGATAAATCTTTACATACTAGAATAGAAAAAAGTCCAGATTCTCAATGAAAGAAAAAAAATAATTAAGAGGGTGAGAGATCACTAAAATTGGAAATTAAATTATACTATTTGACTGAATATATATTCATAATTTGACTGAATGTATATTCATATTTTTTAATAACCACATTTACATTAAAATTTCCTAAAAATAAAAATTCCCTCTCAAGCAATCCTTGGGTTGAAGAAGAACTAAAATTTGACATCAAAATATGTAGAAAACAATGATTAAAAAAACCTACATAGTCTGGCCAGTGTGCTCAGTGGTTGAGCATTGGCCCAGTAACCAGGAGGTCATGGTTCGATTCCTGGTTATGGGCTTGATCCCCAGTAAAGAGTGTGCAGGAGACAGCTGATCAATGTTTCTCTTGCATCGATTTCTCTCTCTCTCTCCTTCTCCCTTCTTCACTCTAAAATCAATAAAAATATTAAAACACACACACACACACACACAAATAAAACCCACCTACATAGTAGAACCTATGAAATCAAGCTAAAAACCCTTTAATAGAAAATCTATAACTTTAAATTCTCACATTATCAAACAATAAATTAAAATACAATACTAAAAGGTTAGGGTATCTGTCAACATCTTCATTGTTAATAGAGCAAAGAAAAAATTAGTCAAGAGACCACACCTGTGAAGTTACTGAAGATTTAAAGAACTATTTATTGCTAAGTTTTTAAACAAGAATTATTAGCAATTATTTGGAAGTACTTGTAATTTATGATTTCTTTCCTGTTTACTATTTTTTTTAATCTTTCTATTTTAAACTTTCTTAAATTCATTTTGTTGCGTGGAAGCATCTCAGTATATTCTTTCAGGTATGCTGGTGATCAATAAACTTTCTTAGTCTTGAAAAATATTTCTATGCCACTGACATACACACTATAGTATTATAGGATCAATTTAATCATTTTCCAAATATTTTTGTAGATAACTGTTCTATTGTCATAAGCAATGATTTTTATATTTAAAAATTACTGGTATATTTTTAATTCTAACATTCCTATAGATCATATGTTCATTTTTAAATTTTGATATAGGTATTAAAATGTTACTAAAATATGCCTTAATGAAGATAACTGTACATTCTGCCTGGTGTTCACTGAGACTTTTAGCCTGATGATTTGTTTCTTCAGCACTAACAAATGTTCTATGATTTCTTATATCCTCATCTTTCTCTTTTAGGTCTTCTTGTGACTCCTATTTGAATAATGATGTAATTTTTTATATATCTTCAATTTTTCCTAACTTTTCTCAGGTATATTATTTTTATTCATAATGTTGCAATGATTTCACAGAAAATTTTCTGGTTCAATCTTCTAGATCAGTAATTTTTGCTTAAGAAATTTTCATTCAGGTAATCAGTGCCTTTATTGTTTTTCTCCCTTACCCACTTTAGTTTAATTTCCAAGATAAACAATGATTTCTTGTAGATGTAATAGTCTAAAAAAGCAATAATCTTTTAGAAATGCTGAATGAATAACTTACTTGAAAAAAAAATAGCATTTGTGGAAAAACGCAGACATTGATGATTAAGAATTGGAAACGATTCAGGTGAGTTGGTCTCAGAATTGAAAAATTTTAGGCCTATGAAATCAATTAATGTTAGTTATGCTTTTCTTTTAATATATGCAAAATGTGATCTATTTTAATGTATGATCTGTCTAACCATCTTGTTTTTAAAAAAATAGAAACTACATTTTTAAAATAAAAGAAATAATTGTCATTTTAAAAAGCATAATGTCCTTGTTCTCATTGGCTTATAAAATAGGGGTGAATCATAGATTCAAAGAATTACTGCATTTAAAGTAAATGTCATGATAAAGGACAGAGATCCTTAAAAAAAGATGCAATGTTTTGAACTTTGCAAATTACATATGCATAAGTTATTAAATAGTAATTGGTTCATATGCAAAGCTACTGCTACTATGTCTTATTCTGTAGTTTTTTAACTACTGTAGTCAAAAGGGTTGGTTATTTCAAGTATATTTCAATTAGTATTAATTTTTATGTAATCTACTCACCTAAGTAAGATCAGTAATCTCTGTATATGGCTGAGAAGACTCTATTAATAGGCCACAGACTTAATAGGTGAATTAGGACACAACATGTTTATTTTGTGTGGGAGTAATATTTTGACTGTATTTGAGAGGATACTGAAATTTAGAAATCCCTTATTTTGCTTCTGACCCAAAAGTGAATTTGAGCTTGGTCGGACAAAACATTTGCTTCGATTACATTTTAAAAGAACGCTATTTATCCTACAACTAGGTAAAGCATTTATTCTAGAGTTTTATTTTTTGTCATTCTGCCCCATCATTCCTCAATTGCCTCTGCCTCTTCCTTAGAAGAAATAAGAATTCTACTGTAATTATAAAAGTTGAAACCGGGGACAGGACCACAGGCAGGTAATCAGAGGTGCAAACAGGTGTTGCCCCTGCATGTGGGAAAGCACCAGTTTTGACACAGGAAGAATCTTAAAGAGAATCTCCTTTACCGCTGCCTTCAGGTGGTTGGGAAACCCCGGCTGCTTTCAATCTCCCTGGTTTCTAGTGAATCTCACACTGGAAATTAGATAACAGTAGTCGCTTCACTCTGCCTTATAGTCAATTTTAAGAATCATTAACAGCAGTAAAGTTGCCAGATGTGCCTTGAGTGTGAGATTTAATTGTTCACAAATCGGGTCTGAGGGTCAAAAGTCATCTAAGCCTGGTAAGCTGGTGTGTTGTGTTAGGTAAACTCATCAGTAGAAAAAGTTTTACATCCAAGAGGCAACTTCACGTAATTCATAAGCAGCTCTCTATGAGTTACGGTGTCTCTCTCAGAGGTTTAAGTTGTCTTCGTAATGATTCCTGCTACAGGTGAAGGACTTCTGAGATCATCACTTACCTCAAGGGCAGTCACTGCTTTGTCAGCATCCATACAGAAGCGGCTTGAAGAAGGAGTGTATTCTCCCTTAACTCCAAGAAGATGCTAATGATTGCTCCCATTCTCTCAAGCTGCAGACTGTCCCTCTGCCTCATGACAGGAATTTTGGGTTCCCTTCCTCCACCCACGATGAGGAGAGGGCCCTGTTCCTGGTCTTCATCAACTTTAGGGAAAAACCCTAGAATGACACAGGTGTCTGTCATTCCCATTGGCTTCCCTTTCGCTTCCGAGGCTGGACACCTCCTTGCCTTCATTCTACATTTTCCCGTAGCTGCTCTGTTCTAAATACCAGCTCAGCACTGAACTTGACAATTTTTTGAACAAACATTATCTCGTCTTTTTGGCTTCTTCCCAGAGGCAAATATTTATGTTCTATCATTGTTTCAGATTCCACTCGCATCATTTAAAAGAAAAAAAAAACCCTGTGTTGATTTTACTACATGAAAAAGCTAATTTTACATCTTCATTAAGCTGAATGCAAAGGAAAACAAGCTTGGGGTGCATGTTTATAGGTTCATGGCCACTGTCCTTTGGCCTTAAAATGTCAGGAATGGCACTTGGAATGGCTTTCTGTTTGCATGTTTCAGCCCCAGAGCATAGGAATGGACTCAGACATTTACTGTCAGACTAGAAGCCTGGTGCATAAAATTCCTGCACCGGGGCAGAGGAGGGGGTCCCCTCAGCCCAGCCTGCACCCTCTCCAATCCGGGACCCCTTGGGGGATGTCTGACTGCCGATTTAGGCCTGATCATACCTAAACCGGCAGTTGAACATCCCTCTCACAATCCTGGACTGCTGGCTCCTAATTGCTTACCTGTCTGCCTGCCTGGTTGCCCCCAACTGCCCTCCTCTGTCAGCCTAGTCGCCCCTCACTGCCCCCATGCCAGCCTAATTGCCCCCAACTACCCTCCCTGCTGGCCTGGTCACCCCTCATGCCCCTCCCCCCTGCCGGCCTGGTCACCCCATGCAGCCTGCTTGTTCAGTCGTTTGGTCGTCCCTCACTAACCCTCCTGCCAGCCTGGTTGTAGGCAGCCATCTTGTGAGGGTGTGAGGGTTAATTTGCATATCATCTCTTTATTATATAGGGTGTTCTTCAGCCACCAGAATATCAAGTCTCTGTAGCAGGTCATTCTTTGGCGAATAAATTACTCCCACAAAGCCTCCATCCCCTGGCTGTGGCTTAGGTCTTACATTTTTCAGCATCATCAACATTAATCATTACTGTCATGATGTTTGTGGTGCAGTTTGACAAACCTGGATCCATACATACAGCCAGAGAACATTTAGCAACATCTTAATAGTCAATTTCTTCCTCAAGCTCCTCAGGAGAGATTCTGCTCTCTCTTTATCATTTATGTGAACTATGGCATAGCCTCCCCTTGGCAATTGGAAGGACACATTTGCCTGCAGGTCATCTTCATAATAAAGAGCTCTCCGGCATGGGGATTACCCCCACACCCACATTACCTTTTTCTGGTTGTATGTTTCCGTTTCTCAAGTTCTCATTTTACCAGAAGGATCCATGTATGTTGTTTTTTCAAGCTTGACTCATTTCCCTCTGAAATTAACTTCTATGACATAATAGACTATTAGGTATTTTGACAATAATCTATTGTTTCTTGGTTTTTAATTTTCAAACGAGTGAGTTTCCACAGTCCTTAGGCGAGGAGTTCATGCATAACATGTGGAGCGAAGGGAAGAGTGCTCCTTGGGGAAGCGGAATGGAAGGAGAGGAGCCCCAGGCAGCAGTCTCAGGAGACGCCAGGGCTTCAGAGACATGCTGAGCCACTTTTAGACTTCTCCAGAATAGTAAGACAATCATTTGTGTTGTTTTAAATCACCAAGCTTGTTAGAGCAGCAGTAGAAAACAAATAGAGGTGAGAAAGGACATTCTAAAAGAAGAATCTGCAAAATGCAGAGGTCTTAAAGCATAACCAATTTAGAGAATGGGGGGGGGGGGTTGGAGGGTTTGGAGCCGCATAGTCAGGTAGAAGGGCTAGGAAAGAAATTCATGTCAATAAAGGCAAGTAAGGTTACTCGCAGCCAGACCAAGGTCTTCTGCATTTGATTTTGTTACTACTCACCTCAGGGTATTTTTCCCCTTGATTTTTAGAGAGAGTGGAAGGGAGGAAGAGTGGGGTAGAGAGAAAGAAACATCTGTGTGAGAGAGACATATCAATTGGTTGCCTTCTGCACATGCCCCTACCAGGCTGGGGAATCAAACCTGCAACCCAGATATGTGCTCTTGACCCGGAATCAAACCTGTGATTCTTTGGTGCCTGGGCCAGTGTGCTCTAACCACTGAGCACACTAGCCAGAGCTGGTCTTCGGCATTTTAAAGCAGATTTCTATCTTTAACATAATTCTGGCAGTAATGACCTGGAAAAACTGGAAGTATGAGGCCAAGAGGATTTTTACAGTCTATAGAATTTTACTACATTCTATCCACATTAGCCCTTCACAGAAACTTAAATTAGAAGAATACAAGAGAATAGGTTTTGTTAAACATAATAATATTCTCTACCATGCTTTTATCTTTGCTCATAATGATTCTTCATTTTCACTTATTTCATATAAGAATGAGCATAAGGGACCATTATAATAAGTGTAGCAGTGTACTGTAATTTCTCCTAGGAGTTTACCATATGGCACCTGTCTCTTTGTTATTTAATTTAACTTGAGCTGTTAAAAATCAGACTGGTAAGAGCTCATATGTCATACTCATTAAAGTGTCATATTCTTTAAAGAATCTACACCCAAAGAGACATAAATCCCTTTGATAAGGTAAGAAATATTTTTATGCTGTACAGCTAAGAATAAAAACTCAATAAATGCACAAGAAACAAAAATTAAATGCATTTTAAAATAGAATTGCAGATAATTTTGCCTATTCAAATCCTTGCTTTAATAACTCATTTGTCTTGAAAATGCAATTGATTTTATTTTTATTTTTTAAACAAATTTTCCTTTATTCTTAGAGAGAGAAGAAGGGAGAGAGAGAGAGAGAGAGAAACATCAACCTGTTGCCTCTTGCATACCCCCTAATGTGGATCGAATCCACACTCTGGACATGTGCCCTGACTGAGAATTTAACCAGCAGTCTTTTGGTGCACGGGACGATTCCCAATCAACTGAGTCATACCAGCTAGGGAGGAAAATGCAATTGAATTTAGATTAATACAATTAACTATTTAGGTGAATGCAACTCATCATTTAATTTGCCTACTTATAATGATAAACAACTTAAAAAATGACTCAATCCAAATTATATGAAAGTAAAGATTATTGTGCTCGCTTCAGGAGCACATATACTAAAATTGGAACGATACAGAGAAGATTAGTATGGCCCTTGTGCAAGGATGACACACAAATTTGTGAAGCCTTCCATATTTTGAAACACCAATCAGAAAGGATATATGCACCCCGAAGCATTGATCAGACCATCAAACCTCAGAGGGAAGGTAGGGGAGGGTGGGGGTAAAGGGGAGAGATCAACCAAAGGACTTGTATGCATGCATAGAAGCCTAACCAATGGACACAGACACCAGAGGGGTGAGGGCATGAGTGGGAGGGGGCGGGGGCAATGGGATGATAAGGACACATATGTAATATCTTAATTAATAAAGAAAAAATAATAATAATTTTAAAAGATTATTGGCAAGCATCAGCATTAATAAAAATGCAAATTAGTACAACCTTGAGATATTTTACACTGACTAAAGCAGACATTATAAAAAAGTACTCTAGAAATACTGTGGTGATATTAGTATACATATTCCTTACAAAGAAGATTTTATAAACTCTAAATTTTGGTACCAAATAAACGGCATTATATAGCAAAAACCATAAGATGTTTGTCCTCTTTGATATAATTAACTTATTTTTATAATAATTCAACAATCTATAATGATTTTATCCCTATTTTTAAAGACATTTTTATTGATTTCAGAGAGGAAGGCGAGGGAGTGATGAGAGAGAATCATAGATCGGCTATCTCTTGCATGTCCCCTACTGGAGATTGAGCCAACAACCCAGGCATGTGCCCTGATCAGGAATGAACTCTGACCTCCTGGTTCATAGTTTGATGCTCAACTAATGAGTGACTTTGGCCAGGCTCATTTCTATTTTTAAAGATAATAATTCAACAGAAATAAAAAGTATATTATCACAAAGATGTTTCCTTATAGTATATATTACATTCAATTTAAAAATTAGATATAATTGTATTTAACATTGAACTGCTAAATCATCCTACACCAACACTGTGAACTATTATGCAGACATTAAATATAGTCATGATGAGGAACATATAGAGAAATAAAAATGGCTTATTATAGATAAGGTAAAAATATCATAATACTCTGAGCAAATCTTAATAAAATTGTATTTATGTGTAGATTCTGGGATGCCAAAATGAAATCAATGCCGTGAATTGTTTTTATTTTCTGTTACATTTTTTGGAAGAAAATATTTTTTAAAGTTAATGAAATTTTATTTACAACAAAAGGAATAATTATCTTTATGAACAATGTGAATTTCAGATTTATATTTACAATTCTGGTGTAAGAAAATGCAAAAAACTTAGACAGAAGTTACATTTTTAATTACCTAAAATATTTGAAATGCATTTTTTAAAGATTTAGTTTTAAATGCAGGAGTACCTATACTGAAGCAATATCCTGAACTTTTTTTATATAAAATAAATGACTACTGCTGCTTTTAGGGATGTCATTATTCTGGCCTTATAACCTGCTTACTAACATCCAGAGAAGATTTCTCCTTGGCTCCTTCATCTTGCATATTAAATTCACACTGCTAAAGTGTCTATGAAATTCCTTGGAGAAATACTGATATCCCCAGAATTAGCCAACATGGTAGCTGAAGACACAGAGATATTGTGTGATCTGAAAAGGTTTTATTTGCATCCATCCACCCTGGTTTTCTAAAGATCTGCTATTTATAATAATAATTTCTAGAAATAGAAATTTTAGAAAATTTAGAATATACTAAAAATATTGTGTTAATAAGAAGTATGAATGTCTTATTTCTGGTTCTGATATTCATGACCAAAGTTTTAGATTTATATGATGTGTAAATTTTGGAAAAGATTTTCTTTACAGACTTGGGCATTTTTATTATAGTTCAATTTTATTTAAATTTTTATTTATAATGTTTACTCAAATTCATCAAATGCTTTTTAAGCACTAAACTATGTCATTATAACATAATTCTTAATTGGGATTTATAAGATCCCTGAAATTTTTAAAAAGTGCATTTTTGTAACAAGTCTATATTGTAAATTTTTATATTGACTTCAATTTTATCTTACTTTACTCAATTTTTGTATTTAATTTCATTACTAAAATTTCTCCACATTTCTTATGTACTGTATTTGTCAAACTTTGATGTTACACTAATGATGGATTGATTCTTTTTGGTGTGTTGTAAACACTTCTATGAAATTGATATTTCTGGTCTATCAAACTTAATTTGAACTCCTTCCAAATCATATAGGCCTTGTACATATTTTACTAATAGGTATTTTTAAATGTCTTTTCCTCAAGAAAACCATAACCTTGTTAACTGTTTTTTAAACCTTTATTGCTGAAAGTATTGCATAGGTCCTCCATCTTCCCCCATTAAGATCAGGAACAAGACAGGGATGTCTGTTTTAATGACTCTTAGTCAATATAATTTTGAGAGTCTGCACCACAGCAATCAGAGAAGAAGAAATAAAAGGTATCCAAACTGAAAAGGAAGAATTAAAACTGTCATTATTTACAGATGATGTGATACTGTATATAGAAAACCCCAAAGATTCCACCACATAACGACTAGAATTTATAAGTGAATTTAATAAAGTAGCATGACACAAAAAAATCCAAAAACTAGTTGTATTTTAATACACCAATAATGAACAATCAGAAAGAAAAATTAAGAAAATATTCCAATTTAAAATTGCATCAAAATGAAATAAAATTCCTACATATAAATTTAACCAAGGATGCGAAATACCTATATTTGGAAAATGTTCAACACTGAAGTAAAAAATTGCAGAAAAATATGGGTAAGTGGAAGCATATAATGTTTTCATGGGTAGGGAAAAATAATATCATTAAAATGTCCATACTGCACTGGCTGGTTTGGCTCAATGGATAGAACGTCGGCCTGCGGACTGAAGGGTCCCAGGTTCGATTCCGGTCAAGGGCATGTACCTTGGTTGCAGGCACATCCCCGGTTGGGGGTGTGCAGGAGGCAGCTGATCAATGTTTCTCTCTCATCAATGTTTCTAACTCTCTATCCCTCTCCCTTCCTCTCTGTAAAAAAATCAATAAAATATATATTTTTTAAAAATGTCCATACTACCCAAAGAAATACATAGATTCAACACAATCCCTAGGAAGATACCAAGGGCATATCTCATAGAACTAGAACAAAAATTCCAAACATTTATGTGGAACCACAAAAAAACCCAAATAGCCACAGCAATCTTTTTTTTTAATATATTTTATTGATTTTTTACTAAGAGGAAGGGAGAGGGATAGAGAATTAGAAACATCCAAGAGAGAGAAACATTGATCAGCTGCCTCCTGCACACCCCCTACTGGGGATGTGCCACAACCAAGGTACATGCCCTTGACTGGAATTGAACCTGTGACCCTTGAGTCCGCAGGCCGACACTCTATCCAATGAGCTAAACCAGTCAGGGCACCACAGCAATCTTGACAAAGAAAAACACAGTTGGAGAATCACGCTGCCTGATATCAAATTATACTACAAGGCCATAGTAATCAAGACAGCATGGTACTGGCATATAAACAAGTACATCTATAATAATAAAAGCATAATATGCTAATTAGACTGGACAACCTTCCAGATGAAGCCAGGGCTGTGAGGGAAGCCTTGGTCCTGGGTGCCTGCTGGAGCCAGAGGGAATCCCGGGTCCCGGGTGCCAAAGGGAAGCCTACTCTTACACAAGTTTTGTGCATTGGGCCTCTCATATATCAATAAAACAGAATAGAGAGCCCTGAAATAAACCTCTGTTTGTATGGTCAATTAATATTCAATAAAGAAGGCCAGAACATACACTGGGTTAAGGATAAATGGTGTTGGGAAAATTGGACAGATATGTGCAAAAACTGAAACTAGACCACCTTCTTACAATATACACAAAAATAAACTGAGAATGGATTAAAGACTTTAATGTTAGACTTAAAACCATAAAAATTCTAGAAGAAAACAGAGACAGTATAGTCTTAGACATTTCTCATGGAAATATTTTTTCTTATCTATAATAATCTATAATAATAAAAGCTTAATATGCTAATTAGACTGGACAGCTGAACGACCTTCCGGACATCATTCCAGATGAAACTGCGGCAGCAGGGGCTGAGGCAGAGGCAGAGGCAGAGGCAGTTGGGGACAATCAGGAAGGCAAAGTGGTTAGGGGCAATCAGGCAGGCAGGCAGTCGAGCAGTACGATCCAGTATTCCCAGATTGCAAGAGGGTATAGGCCGGGCTGAGGGACCCCTCCACCCCCATGCATGAATTTCGTGCACAGATATATATCTGGCAAGGAAAGCAAAAGAAAAAATAAACAAAGGGGAATACATCAAATTAAACAGTTTTTGCACAGCAAAGGGAACCATCAACAAAATGAAAAGCCGGCCCACTGAATGAGAGAACACATACGCCAATGATACATCTGAGAAGGGGTTAATATTAACATGTAACTTTCTTTTAACCCTGTTGATGCTATGGATTACATTAATTGACTTTTAAATATTGAACCTGCCTTACATATCTAGGAGAAATCCCATTTGTTTGTCTTGTTTAATTATTTTAATAATTGTTCAATTTGATTTGCTAATATTTTGTTGACTTTTTTTGCATCTTTGTTCATAAGAGATACAGACCTATAGGTTTTGGTTTGTTTTTTCTTATTATGACTTTGACTGGTTTGGGTGTTAGGGTAACACTGGCCTCAAGTGATGAATTAACAGCAGTTCATCTGTTTCTATCTTCTGAAAGAGATTATACAAAATCGATACAAGTCCTTCCTTAAATGTTTGGTAGAATTCACTAATTAACCCATCTGGATTCAGTGCCTACTAATTTGAATTTTGCATTGGATAATATCTGCTAAAATGTTGACTATTAATGAGAAGCATGGGGTATCTTTTCAAAAATTTTAATGGAAGTATCACTTGAATTTCTATACTTAGTAAAATACTGGTTTTAGGGTTAAGATTATATAAATTATGCATGTCATAAAAAATTAAACATCAATTATTATTTCCTTGAAGGTACTCCCCCTCCCCCCTGAAATGGGTTAAAAATTATGCAAAAATATTTCCATTGCCTGTGGAGAAAATCTCCTTAGATCTATTAATAGAGTGTGCAAAAAAGCATTAACATAGCAGATCCGATTGTAATTCTTTGAAAGGCCTGCTTAGCAGTTTGACCACTGACTGGTACCCAGGAACTTGCGTTTGGGGGAGGATTATTATCACTCTAATGGATAAGAGTGGCTCACTGTGCCTAAACTGTTTGTACAAACTATGTGAGTTATAGGTACTCCCTTCTTTTCTTCTAGGAGTCTGAAATTTTGATACATGCTAAGCAGAGGGTGTTTGTGTGACCAGCCCCTTATAGAAACCCTGGACACTAAGTCCCTAATGAACTTTCCTGGTAGATAACATTTCACATATGTTGTCAATTCTTGTCCCTAAGGGAATTAGGCACAGATTCTGCAACTTCATTGGGAAAGAACTCGGAAACATCTGGTTTCATCCAGACTCTGTCCCATAGGCCTTTTCCCTTTGCTGGTTTTGCTTTCTGTCATGTCCCTGTGATAAATTATTGACTGTGTGCTGACTTCTGTAAGTCCTCCTAGCAAATCACCCAACTGGGGGCTGATCTTGTGGATCTCCAACACATAAGGTGTTTTATAGCAGAGAATTTCCGAATATTATATCAACCTTTTATTCCTAGAATAAATCCACTTGATTACGGTATATCAGTTTCTTAATGGGATGTTGTCTTCTGTTCACTCATACTTTCAAAACTTAAATCGGTACTAATGTTAAATTTGTCTGTAATTTTTATTTCTAACTGTTTTTTTTATCATGTTTAAGTGTAAATTTAGAAGTTTCCCTTTATTTTCTATGAGCTTGGAAAAGTTGGAAAAACACAGGGACTATCCGGTCTTTGAAATTTCAATAGAATTTTCCTTTGAAAGTACCTGGGCTTGATGATTTATTGTGAGGACGTTTCTTAGCACATTAATATATGATAAATGGAAATTAGCCTACTTAGGTTTTAATCCACACTAAGGTTAGTTTTAACAAATCATATTTCCCTAGTAAATGATCATCTTATCTTTCAAATATATTGCAGAGAGATCTTAGAGTCTTAAAAGAATGTACTCTGTTTCAATGATTACTTCCTCCTTTTCTCTTCTTAATTTTTTTTTTATAATTTATGTTTTCATCTTTTCTCTTAAGTTGTCTGGTAATTGGTCTTTTTGAATACATTTTTACTAAAACAAATCAATTTTATTAATTATATACCGACTGTTTCCCAATCTTTACATTGTTGAATTTTGCTTTTGTCTTTGTTCTTTCCTATCTTGTTCTTTTATTTTGCTTATCTTTCTTTTTCCATTTTTTAAAGCTGGGAATTTCATTTACTTATATTTTTTATTAAATTTATTAGGGTGACATTGATTAATAAGATTATATTGGTTTCAAGTATACATTTCTATGATACATGATCTGTACACTGCACTGTGTCCCCAACACCCAAAGTTAACTCATCTTCTGTCACCATATATTTAGCCCCTTTTATCCTAGACTACTTCCCAATCCCCTCTCCCTCTGGTAACCACAATACTGTTGTCTGTGTCTATGAGTTTCACTTTTATATCCTACATGTGAGTGAAATCATATATAGCTCTTAGCTTTTTCTGACTGACTTACTCCACTTAGCATGATATTAATAAAGTCCATCTATTGTAGAAGACCAGAGAAAAAACAAGCAACACTTAGAGAAGTGGAGTTACACTTTATTATTTTTACACCAGTGGCTCAGAGAAAAATTTCAAAATTTCAAATTCTGGGCAACAACATGGAGGAAGTTGTCTATAGCCTTTTCAGTCCTTTGTCTCCCAAATATGGGGTTTTCCAGTTCCCCTTGCAAGTTCTTAAAGAGTCCTATGTGCTGGGGCTTTGAGACCTTAACCAAAGGCCTGGCCTGGCACCAGCACTAATAACTTCATCTGGGGAAGGTTTATGGCCTCTCTAATATGGGAGTAAACAGGTCTTGCAGGACTAGACAATTAAAGGGCCAGTGACTAGATTCAGATTGCTAGCCCCCAAAAATGTCTCTTTTTCCCCATCACATCCACATTGTTACAAATAGCATATTTTATCTTTTCTTATGTCTGAGTAGTATTCCATTGTATACTAGTATATGTACCACATCATCTTTATTCAATCACCTGTTGAAGGACACTTTGGTGATCTCTTGGCCACCATGATAATGCTGCAGTGAACATAGGGGTGTATATATCTTTACAAATAAATGTTTTCAAATTTTTGAGGTAGATACCCAGAAGAGGGGTTGCTGGGTCTTAATTTTTTTGGCACCTGCCATACTGTTTTTCAAAGTGTCTGTACCAGTTTACATTCCCACCAACAGTGAATGCTGGTGTCACTGTCAAGTTGAAAACAGACATTCTAACAGGCTTGATGTGGTATCTCATTGTAGTTTTGATTGGCATTTCCCTAATAGCTAATGAAGTTGAGCGTCTTTTCATATCGCTGTTGGCTATTTGTTTCTTCTAGGCAGAAGTACCTCTTCAAGTCCTCTGCCCATTTTTTAATTGGATTGTTTGTTTGTGTGGGAAATTCTTATATTTTTTAACTTTGTTGAGAAAATGATTTAAGGCTATAAAACTTTATCTGGCCACTTCCTTAAGTTTCCCCTACAGTTTGATGTAGAATATTTTTAATTATGATTAAGTTTTAGAAAACGCATTGCTATTTATTGTAATTTATATTTTTATCCACAGTTTAATATAAACAGAAAAGTTTATATTAAGAGGAGGCTATGCCTAGAATTCCCCATAGTTCACATAAATGATAAAGAAAGACCAGAATCTCTCCTTAGGAGCTTGATGAAGAAATTAACTATTAAGATGTTGCTAAATGTTCTCAGGCTATATGTATGGATCCAGGTTTGTTACAGAAATAGTGGAACTATAGTTAACATACAATTAGCATACATTATAAATATCAAAAAGGCCACTTGTTTTAAATTTCCAAGTTGATCATAAGTAGCTATAGCAGCATAACACCTGTGAAATATAATTCATTATAACCATATAACAGCTGTATATAGCCTTCACTTTTCACTAAAGAAATAAAACAAACAAACAAAACCCACAAAAACTTCCTAAAACAGAACATGAAATAGCTTGAAAGTAATGAAAATATCCTGTGTTGGAAACAAAAGAGTTTCTTGATTTCCTATTTCTACCTGATAGAGGCCAAAGAACTTCAATAGTTCACAAGCTATGCTGAGACAAATTAGATAAGAAACATAAAAAAAGGTATTTGTGTAGAGTACATTGCTCACAGATGCAACAAATTGGTCTTTCTGAAAATGATGCCGGAGCAGTGGAGGCAGCTAAGGGCTTGTTAGCAAGTCCTACAGGTCTCAGGGGGTTCTAACTGTTCAAAGTCAGAGCAGAACACAGTCCAGTCTGTTTCCACAGAGGTTCAAAAGAGGTTGCAAAACTTACTCTGGAAATCTTCAGGGAAAAAAATACTTCACTACTGTTTTCCGGTAACTTTGTATACCAGTATTCTCCGAATAATTTTCAGAACCATTTTAGGTTGGCTCCCATGGCCCATGAATCTGGCGACATTGATGGGAGTCTTATTATTCTGGCCTCACTGAAGCCATGTTAGTGGGCAAGAGTGTCCGGTAACTTTTAGCCATGATAGGCAGGTTTCCTAAAGTGACCTTTGTTGTGAGGTTTGCTCTGTACATTGTTAGCTCTCCTTTATAGAGCATATTTTAGTATTTCTTTTCTTATTTTTTCTTTTTGTTACTTATTGTCAGAAATAGATAGAAGCCTGCACAAGCACTTCTGCTCTGAGTTGCTCTGAGTCCATATATTCTTCTAAATTCTTCCCGACTATGCCAGCACAGGTTCCTTCTCAAACCCTACCCACTGTACTAACAGTCGGGAATTTAGTCCACGTTCCTCCTTATCCTCTGCTCTCTAGTTACAGGTTTGGGTCTGAGCCCCTCCACCTAGGGCTGGACCTCCTTAGACACCGGGTCGTAGACGAAGAAGCCATGAGAAGTTGAGGGTATATAAGAATGAGTCTTTATTGCAGGAGCCAGTGACCATAAGCCATTAGACAAGATAGTCCTTCATAACAGTGTCCCGATCAGGCAGCCATACCCCGGCTGGTAAATACATATCTTTCCCACACAGTAGTAGCAGTCTCTGTGCCCACAATTATTGTCTGAGCAGCCACACACTGCCTCTAAACTCATTGCCTTGCATTGTAACAGTACCTGAGCGCTCTGGCTCAGCAGTTTCTCCTACCTCTCCTGCCCACCACACTGTCTGGTTAACATAGTAGCTATACCTGAGCTCTCTGTGAGCTGTTAGCCTTACATCGTGGCAGTATCAGCTCTCAGCTCCATCTGAGCTCCCTCGTCTTTTCCCTTCCTAGCTGCTCTCTAGCAGAAAGCTAGCCAGTAACCTATATATTACTCCAGAGACAAAGAAGGCTAGTTGCCAACAGTGACACCAATCATTTGGGTTACAGAAGGGCACAGCGTACTGTGAGATCGCTGTGGCCTTGCAGCTATTTATGATCTCGGCCTTGGACATTTGATTAGGATTCCCATGCTCAGAGCAGCCTTGGCCATCAGGCATACTTTCCATAAGGCCTCTACACTCTAATTAGCCTTGGATATTCGGGGAATCTGGTGTGGTTCCCACACTTATCTTTGTGCGAGCATCTAGTATTTTAATAATGTCTCCTATATTTATGTCTTTAATAATAAAAGGGTGATATGTTAATTAGACTGGATGTCATTCCAATGTCATTCTGGACATCCTTCTGTACGAAGTAGGGGCGGGAGGGAAGCCTGGGTCCTGGGTACCAGAGGGAAGCCGGTGCCAGCAGCCGGGAGAAGGAAGGCCTACTCTTGCACAAATTTCATGTGTTAGGCCTCTAGTTTTTCTATCATTTTCATCCCCCCCCACATTCTCTCTCACATCATGTACTTACTCATACAGACCATTGCAAAATTTTTCTCTGTTGGTTCCATGTAGTTTCCACTCAGTAACTGGTTAATCTTGTAAGGCTCCATGGTTAAGGCACCACTCTTTCTCACCTGAATTATTACAGGAGTTATCTAACTGGCTTTTGATTTTTACCCTTGTTTCCTTAAAATTTATTCTCCACATGGAAGCTAGTGTGATTTTTTTAAATGGCAAACAAATGTTATCCCTCCTCTATTGAATAATGGCTCCAATAATAACGGCTTTCAGTGTCTCCAAAATTACTTAAAATGTCCACCGATGTCCAACATGTTCTGAGCCTTTCTTTCTTATATCTCCTTGACTTTATTTCTTACTACTTCCCTTCTCCTTTATAGCATTTCACACTCCCTGGATGTAGGGCTATCGGTATTACATTGATATTGCTCCTGCTTCTTCAGTCAAACTTTTTCACGTGGCGAGGGAATGGAGGAGCTTCTGGGATTCCTGTAGAAAATAATGCAAACATTTAATCAATTTTAATGTCACTTTAAAAAATAAGAGATGATAAAAATATAGTTTTAGAAAAATATTTTCTATAAACAGATCAGAAATCTGTTTGCTTATGATTGTGAATAGTTACTTAAAGAGAATATTTAAATTTCTATTTTTGAACTTATACTTTAGAGTCATTATCTTTGAATAACAGTGAGCCTAGGATGTTTCCCAGGTTCCTGTCTCCTGATGCTGGAGAATGAGCTCCGTGGACCAGAAGATTCAAGCAAAAGTGTAAAAAATTCATTACAAGCAGATTCAGACTCCCCACACGGGGATGGGGGCCCAATAATGGGCTGCCCCCTTTAAGCCTTGTAGTCCAGGGATATATATTTGCTACAAGCCTGCTTCTATATCTGTCTCTGTTGCCACCTGATTGATTCCAATTGTTCTTGCCCAGCAATGGACCTGAACTTTCTCTGTTTCTATGCATTAGTACACCTTGTTGCTGCAGGCTCTCCCTTGTTTTCCCATGCTCCTGCTCTGAGTCCAAACACATTTTATTACTTTTACTTGGTTTATTTCTGTGATTAGGCTGCTCAAACTGCCATGTCCGCCCCTACCTATGTTCCATCTGCCTTTGTTTTCCATGGGACCCCTGCCCTATTTGCCTGCGTTTCAAATTAACCCTTTCAGGTGAAAATTAATGATGCCTATTCCAAAATAACTTCTGCCTCTCAAGTGGTTCTTCCCTCAAATTTTGGGAGTTTGTGGTCGCATGTCCTTTCTAAAATCCCAATGTAGTTCTGAAAGACTTTGTAGGGAGGACAAGCTCCTTATTCCCACCCCAGGACAAATTTCCCTTGAGTCTGAAATTACTATGGAAAGTAATTACCTTATTGGAAAACCATAAAGCCAAATTATTTATTTTTTGAAACATTTTCATCCTCCACTGTTCATTAGATTCCAACAATTTAACATAAAAATTATTTAATAAAAATTTTTTAATAAGAATTTCAAAATAAGCCAGTCAAAGAAAAATAAGTATCATATGATCTCATATGTGAAATCTAAGGAACAACATAAACTGATGAACAAAAATAGAACCAGAGACATAGAAGCATTAAACCTATTATCAAACCTCAGAGGGAAGGCAGGGGAGGGTGGGTGGGAAGAGATTAACCAATGAACTCATATGCGTAAAAGCATAACCCATGGACACAGACAATAGGGAGGTAAAGCCTGAGGTGGGGGGTGAGGACCGAGTGGGAGAGGTCAATGGGGGAAAAAGGGGACATAAGTAATATTTTTGTGGACGAATAAAAGGCCCTATGCTAACCTGACTAGTTCAGGGAAGGCCTGCATAGCAGTTTTGCAAACTCAAAGACCTAAAGTAACTACAAAGGATGGTCTGAAAAAATTAAAACTTCAACTAAAAGCAGTTTATAGTGGGTAGTCATGTCCTAGGACAGTATCTTCCTTGAGAAAGGTCAATCTTTACCTTACCTGAGGCTATTGTCTTTTTGCATCTAAGATAACATACTTG
>NW_006293918.1:160327-165490 GCF_000327345.1 Myotis davidii
CTTACATTATCTTCCTATTTTTAAATTCTTTTTTTCTTTTTGCTCTTCTTCTTGGATGTTTTTTGCTCCTCATATTTCAAATCATTGATGCTCAGATTCCTCTACTGTTGAATCTCTGTAAATTATTCTTTAGTTCAGTTAGTGTAGGCTTGATTTCTGACTGGTCCTTTTTTATGTCTTTGACTTTCTCACTAAGATCCTTTGTATGTCCATATGTTTTAGGAATCAACTGTCAGTTCATACACCAAAAATAAACAAACAAACAACAACAACAAAGACAGCTGGGTGGGTTTTTTTGTTGTTATTGTTTTTAGGCAGGACTTGCATTGAATCAATAGAGTAATTTAAGGATTATTTTTATTTATAAAACAATGGCTGACAAATCATAAGTACTGCACACTTTTCCATTTCTGTAGGCTTTCTTTAACGTCTTTCAACAATGTTTGTAACTGTCAGTATACAAGTGTTGAGCTTATTTTGTTAAAGGTATCCCTAAGTAATTTTTTCATGCAATTGTAAATGAAATTGTTTTCTAAATTTTCAAGTTTTTCATTGCTGCTGTGTAGAAATGCAACATTTTTTATATTGATCTTGTGGAGAAAATACAGTTTTGCTGACTCTTTTATTTCGGTCAAGTGATATTAACTTTGTACATCTGGCTTCCAGAACTATAAGAAAATAAATTTTTGTTGTCTTAATACAAAATTTATGGTATTCTTTTATAGTAGTCAAAGGAAACTAGTTAAATATCTATTCAGATTTTCTATTTGACTTGAGTCAATTTCTATAGTTTGTAATTTTCTAGAGAGCCATCCACTTAATCCGGTCAAAAAATTAGGTCGAATACATGTTTTTGGCGTCCTCTTATAATCACTTTGTTTCTCTATGATTGGCATTAATTTCTCCTATTTCACACACATGTTTCTCAAAGGACATGGACAGAATGTTCATAGAAGACTATTTATAATGGCCATGCAATGGTCCATTTTATGTGCCAACCCCACTAAACTATATTGCTCAGGTATTTAATTAAACACTAACCTAGCTCTGCTGTGAAGGTATTTGCAGATGGGATTGACATCTATAATCAATTAATTTTTAAGTAAAAGAGATTACTCTTATTAATGAGGATGGAACTCATCCAACCAGTTGAAGACTTAAAAAATAAAAACAGGTCTCCCAGGAAAGAAGGCCTCAAGACTGTAACATCAAATCCTTCTGAGTTTCTAGCCTGTCAGCTTGCCTTGCACCCTTTGGACTTGCCAAAACTCCCAAAACTGTGTGAACCGATTCCTTAAAATATGGAAAACAAAGACTAGTTTAAGAAACCAGAGTAGTGGCTGTCTTTGAAGGGAAGCATCACCAGAGAACCTTCTACGATGGTCATACTCCTTTACTTGACCTGGATGGTGTTAGCACCAGTGAGTTCACTTTGTGAATATTCATTAAGTTGAGGCTTTATGATTTGCTCATGCATAGTTTTTCTCTCTCTGTCTTTGTCTCTCTCCCCTCTCCTGCTCTGTTGGGTATATATAGTAGTGACATGACATTTATTACATTATAGCAGTGGTTCTCAACCTTGGCTGCACATTAGAATCACCTGGGAATCTTTTTAAAATCCTGATTTCTGGGCCTCATCCTCAGGAAATTCTGTTTCTTTGTTATGGGGTGGGGCCACAACGTTAGTAACAAAGAAACAGAATTTCTGGAGGATGAGGCCCAGAAATCAGGATTTTAAAAAGATTCCCAGGTGATTCTAATGTGCAGCCAAGGTTGAGAACCACTGCATTATAGTCATACTTCAAATTTCCACCATTGTTTCTACTGAGTCAGGGATTTCTGAATAAACAGTGCTGAATACAAGATGATGGGCTAAGAGCAAGCCTTGGAGAAATAACACAACTGTAGGCTAGTAAGAGAACTCCAGAGAGCTCTTTATTTTACTTAAGGAACAATGAGGTCCAAGGTCCTGGAGATTATTATTTGTTTAACTTTATTTTTATTGTTGACACTATTACAGATGTTCCAATCGCCCCCCCAACCCTTCGTCCACCTCCACGCAACCCTCAATCCCCTCCCCTCTGGCCATCACCACTCTGTTGTCTGTGTCTGTGGGTTATGCATGCATGTTATTTGGCTACTCCCTTCACCTTCTTTTATTCAGTCCCCCCTCTCCCCTCCCCTCTAACAGCCATCCTTCAGTTCCATGTTTCCATGCCTCTGTTTCTATTTTGTACTTCGGCCCCAGAGCTAATTTGAGGCTTAAGAAGATGTATTTACATTTCAAAAGATTAGAGGGAAAATCCAGAATTCTCTACACTTTTCTAACCTCATCCAAGGAGTGAATGTTTTGTCTCTCAGGGAGAGAAAGGAGCAGCTGCCACTTTTTTCTCTATATAAGCAGAGAAAATCCAGTTTTGACCCGTTTTTTTGGGGTTCATGTCAGTTTTAATTATAGGTTTTAGTTGCTGGGGAGACACTTCAATCACAGGAGAGGAATCCATTGGAAAGGGAACAAAGGGAAAGATAAAAGACACAGAACAGGTATGACCCTAAAGGGAATAATCCCCACGTGAATCACAGAAAATTCTAGGTTTATTAAAAAACATATCAATAACAGTCATTGACTCTTTATTGTTTGTGAGTTTGGGAGAAGAATAATGATATCAAAGTTGACAGCCATTAGTTTGAAGTTCTATTAGTTATAAAATGCCACCTTATGGAAGAATAGAGAATAATTGCTTTCTTTGATTTATTATTAATGAATAGATAAGAGTCATAAAAGAGGGTACTTCTGTGAGGATAGGCATTTCTATGCAGTGTGCTTCTTACATAGCCTCACTCTACCTTTAGGATTCCTTTCATCCCAGTATGGATTAAATAAGTAACATGAATCACAGTCTTAAATCTGTCTTAAATCTATTACTTGTGGTAAAAAGTCTTCAAACACTGTTTTAAAAATAAAAATCGCTTTGCTATTTGAGATTCACCGTGCTGTAGCAATTTCATCTTTCTGAGGAAAAAAAGAATAGTCCTGCTGATAAACAAGGCAGAGGCTACAAATAAACTGAATGAATGGTAACTCCCTAGAGCAAGTATTTCAACAGTGAACTTGAACAACATGATTGAAAAAGAGTGAGCTAGTCCATTAAGTTTGTTTTATTAGTGGACAAGCTTTCACACCAAACAGAAGCAGTTGCCACCATCCCCCCACAGAGCGATGTGGTCTTCCCTAAGTAATTCTCCCTTTCTCACGGGCAGAGTCATGAACTCTACATGGATTACACGGATTTAGAGAAAAATCAGCTGAGCAGTTGACATTCTTTACATAATGTTTTTGATAATGCATTTCCTTCAGTGAAATACATGATCCTTCTCTGTGAATTATATTCAACTAAAGGTGTTATTATTTTATTTGGGGATTTTTGAAATTTTCAAATAATCCTATTGTTTTCCCCATTTTAAAAATTGGACTGTCATTTTACAATTAATTTGAACTTCCCTTTTTATATTAAGGATATGAGTACTTTTTAAAATATATTTAGCGCAAGTATCTTCTTTGTTATTACTGTTTGCCTTTTCTCTCTTAATTGTGTTTACTTAATGAACAGAAACTTAATTTTAATGAAGTCAAATCTATCAATCTTTTCTTACCTGGTTAGCATATTTTGAATCATGTGTAAGATCTCTTCTGCTATCCTAGATCATGGAACTATCCTCTTAACGTTTGTTTTTGTTATCTGTCACATTTAAGAAAATTATTCTGCTCATATAAAGTTTGTGTTTCATTTAAGGGAGAATTCAATTTTTTTGTTTATTTGGTTGTTTTTGTTTTTCTTATGGCTATTCAATTGACTTAAGACTTTCTTTTAAAGTCCACCATTGTCCTTAGTATTATTAGCTCTCCTTATGTCATCTCTTTATAATACTCTCTTGAAGAAATGAAAAGGTGAGTGACTTGAGAAGATATGAAACTTATGGTGAATCCACTTAAATTAAGGCAGATAGATATTGAGAGTTAGTATAACCCTATTGCTGTGTTGGGTTATAGTTAAATGGCTGACAACTCTAATAATTACTTGACATGCATACTATGTTTTATATATTTCATATATTCCACAATGGGAAAAAGTTAAAAAATTGTAATCTTCACATTAGAAGAATTTAGCATCGAGCTGTCAAAGACATTTAACAAAATGATTACAACAACAAAATAATTTGGACAACGTAGATAGATTATTTAGCCACAAAATTGAAAGTTTAAACATCAAAAACATTATGGTTCAAAAATTTTGATAATCTATTTTAAAGATAATACTCTTATTACCACTAAAATATAATTAAGTGGAAAGTTTTGTGCAGCACTATCAATGAGCAATCAATACGTGAGTTCTGACAATTCTAAGAATTTCACACATTGCATCTGGAAACAAGGTAGTGCTTTTTAATGGGTCAAAATATTTCATTTGTTGCATCAAAATATTTAAATTCTCAATATATTGCTAATTAGGAATAGGTCAGTTTCAAATATTCTGCTTAACTGATTTTCAAATGCATGACCAGAATGCCATTAAAGAACAAGGGCAGATTTGGAAATGCCTCGTCCACACACATTATGTTCTTATGTTCTTTCATTCTGCAGTTTCACAAGGATCTCTCCCATTCATCCAGTTCTTCAATCACTCAGTCAGCGCCCACCATGTGCCAGGGACATTTCTGATTCAATGTTTAAAATCCTTAAGAAAATAAACAATTGAACCCCAAACAATTTCTATGTTTAATAATAATAATAATGATAAACACCTTATTATTCTCCTCCTTGTCTTCATTATTAATGAAGTTATTAGGTTTTTTTTTTGTTTTTTTAAATATGGCTTATGTCCTAAGGTAGTGTTTGAGAAAAACAAACTGTCTCCTTAAATTCCCATGATAAACCCTAGTTATAAACATGAAGATTGAGATTCACAAAAGCTTAAGTATTTTACCAAGATACTGTAGCCAGTAAAGCAGGAATAACAAACCTAGTTTCCTTGACTGCATATCCTTCTTTCAAAGAGATGTGGAGAAAGAAAGAAAGAAAGAAAGAAAGAAAGAAAGAAAGAAAGAAAGAAAGAAAGAAAGGAAGGAAGGAAGGAAGGAAGGAAGGAAGGAAGGAAGGAAGGA